>NC_056725.1:654637702-654948952 GCF_019279795.1 Protopterus annectens
CCAATGCACACTCATAAAATGTAAAAAGGAATCTTAATAGGGCCTACATGAAATTATTGTGCCTTTTCTTACATCTGGAAGGTGCTGAGACTGTTTATGAAATTTTAGAAATCATTGCTCTTGTGCAACTGGTTCACAGACTCTAGTTACAGCTGTGGCAGTGAGACTGAGTACCTGTCCTCATTAAGTTATAACTGTTTAAGATGTGTATCTCTACAATCAGTAGCATTCTGACAGTGGTCACACACTGAACACTCGCATTTATTCCTTACGTCTGCAACAGAGAAAAGTATGTATGGGAAAGTACCTGCTCCTTCCATTCCAGTGTGTGGGTACCTAGCCGTGGAACATACCATGTCTTGTGTCTTAGCCCCAAGCACAAGGTTCTATTACTTGTGCTGCAATGTCAAGAAAGTCACAAACCATGCATATTCACGTACCTGTGTGCATCATTTGTCTTCTGGAACCAAGAACAAGTACAGCAATGGAATTACCCTTCACTTTGACAAAAGGAACCGAATAGGATCACATGCACATTATTAATACAGATTTTCAAAATCCTCCATCCCTCCACCTTTCTAATCACATTACTCAAACATGAAAATTACCACAGTGAAGTAGTACGTTCACATCAGTAACATTAAAGTGTATCACCTCTCCATTCCAAATCCCATCCTACAGACTTCTGTGCCCAAAAAAACACTTCTAAGAGAAACAAATTTCTCATGTCTTTAATGAGACTCCTCAAGATTTCTGCTATCACTTCTGTTCTGAAGCAATATTTAATACTATTCTGACAGTAAATAGTGTCCTCCATGTCTTAAACGATCTGGGTCGGTATGCACAGCGCCAGAATGTAAGGCTGTTTTATACGAGTCCCTTGTAAAACATATTTTAGTTTGTCTCAAATGGCTGTCGAGTAATAAGTAACATTGCTAATGTCTTTGTGACTCTTAAGTGACAACTAGAAAACTGCCTTCTAATTACTGACGCAGACGCAAAGGGGGGAGTTCCTGCTGTATGCTCAATGCAGTTCTCCAAAAATTCAGGTGAGCTAAGAAAAATACATGCAAAATCTGAAACTGCTTTATCTCCGAGAATTCCTTCTTCTTTCAAGTACACATATTTTGAAGATAGTACATGTAAGTAGTGGAGGTGTGTGTGTGTGTGTGTGTGTGTGTGTGTATGTGTGTGGCTTACTTAGATGTGAAAAATGCTTTTAATGTGTAACAAGTTTTCCACTTTCCTTTATTTAAGAAGACTCAGTTTTATGCTGTTCTGAGGCTTGATGCATCAAACCTTGAACTTCCAACAGGTTGCCCTGGCCATACCTCTAAACTGTACATATTTTCACAGAATGTCCAGATTTTTTTACTCTTATTTTTGGTTTGTTTTTCATAAAAGTGTGGTTTTCTGTCAAATTAGTGGTAAATATTAAAGATTTAAGTTAGAAAATAATGACAGACATTTGAGTTTCAGACTTCACTCCCTTCAGAAAATGTATCCTAATGCAAAACTTGTTATTCTATCAACTTTCTAAGTTTATAAGAGCAATATTTTAAAATTGTCCTTACTTTTGGGGCTTTGTTCCACTGGCTTTGTCCAGAATTCTTTCTCTAAGAGATTGAGAGGTATGGTCCTGCCAAAGATACTCCAGCAGGTCATAAACTCCAGATAATGGTAATGGCTTATTAATTTCATTAAATACATAACTGCTCATGTACAATTAATTCTGGAATCTTATTTTACCCTAGCCTTATACCCCATTATGTCAACTAATGATGAGGTGGCTGTTTCAGCTCTTCTGCAATTATAATGCTGGATGATTGGTGGTATTGGAGGTTATGAAAATCCAGGCCCAGTTTGTTCCTATCATGAGATAAATGCCTCTGTCGCAAGGTTTGATAAATTCCTAACTTTAGTATAGAATTAAAAACTCACCTGTCAGCAAACAAAAGTTTCACGACACTCTCAAAATATGACAAGGGACAAGTTTCGTTTCTGGATTTTTTAAATCAGTCTGTTGCCTGGGTATCCTCAGTAGGTACAGCAAAAGTGCTCTTTTTTCATGGAAAACAGAGAAACAGAGTTAACGACCTGCTCGAGGCCTCATGGTATTCGAATGAGAGTAGACAGGTTTCACATACCAATCGGCAGATTTACAGCACAAAGCCAATGTGCTCTATTGCCTCTTGTAGGGGACTAGCAATCTGAATGATAAAAAAATGTAGAAATGTACGTACGGGAATATTCAATCTGAATTATATCTTTTAAATCCTTTTATATTTGAATAAGATTTAGAAATATGACTTTTAATAGTTTTAACCAGTATTTAAGCTGTGATACTGTTCCACGTTAACACACACAAAATGTAGCATTTCTACAAATTCTCATATTTAAAAACTGACTGACATCTAGTAATTCTAACTATACCTAATAAAATCTCTTTTAAAAGAAAGCAGTTAGCTTGGATGCAGTACGATTAAAACTCGACAGCCAGTCTCTATACCTGATGCTCTGTCAGGGTCTCAAACACACTTCCTACATGAACCCTTTTACTGCAACAATACTGTAATTTCTGGATAAAGGAAGTAAAGTCAGGTAAATTAAATCTGACTGGTCTAAAACTCCCAAATTACAGTTTGCAGTTCATCTGATGAACAGCATCTCTCAGTAACACGTTTCCAGACAATAGCATAAGAAATATTGCACATGAATGCAAACAAGACAGAATGCAATTTGTAGTCACAGAGTGATAGATTATGAATATAACAGTTTACTTTTGATGCCAACTTTGCCCAAGTTAGTCACTTTCATTACAGTAAAATCTTCATTTTATGTTGGCTCAACCAATGGAGAGCTGAGACGTCTTAATGCTGATGGTATGTTTCCAACTATATAAGGATAAAATGGAACACAATATGGCACTGTGGTGAGGGATTCATTATGGAGATAGCCTTTTATCAAAGACATCCTCAGTACACTCTGAGTAGGTGAATATGCAAGTCTTTGCCAAATAAGAAGAAAAGGGTATGAAGAACTGGACTGGTGAATCATATACTTCTTCAGACTTGATAATTTTCCTCAGTTTAAAGCCCCCAAACTGTGTGGGCATTGAGGAGTGTAAAATAAACAGTATGTCTTATGCTTCCTTTGGAGAAATTCATCATAAAAATGCTTATATCAAAAGATACAGTCTGAGTCCATGCACCTCCTTATTTGAGCATAATGCTTAGGAATTCTGCAGAGCTGCCCCAAGATGCATCCTTGAACGGCTGTTTTCAAACTGGCATGGGCAGGCTTAGTTTCTTTCCTTTCAGCACTAGAATCAAAAGATTTTACAAATGTGATTAATTGTACAATGAAAGATTAAGCATCAAAACAAATTTATAATACATTTTTAAGGAGGACATCACTTGCATACATATGATGCAGTTTTAGTGTGTCAGACATAAATGCTGGCATATGCTACAACAGCAAATTTGCAGTGGTTTGTTATGGCCTGTTTAGTAGAGAGACAGGCAGGGCCCCACAAAGCAATACCCCACCTTCCCCCGGCAATACACGAGATGGCCCTGTACACTATTTGCATAAAAGCCTGATTAGGTATGTTTGTTAATCCACATTCTTATACCTGTATACAGATACAGCAGTATGGCTGTACCACACATCAGCAGCACTAAGGTGGTGTTGCTGGAGGTGGACTGGAAGTATGATCTTCCAACCCCGCACCAGGGCTGTGGCTTTATTCAGTTGTGATTATGGGGACATTAACGATTAGCAGAAACAGTACCCTTCTAGCAGTTTAGCACTCTTAGAGACATGTTTTATCATGTATGTGTGTGTAGTAAAGCTCTAGATGACACAACAATATCACAGTAAACTGTCATGGAAGTTTAGGTCACATGGTAATCAATACGAGTGTAAGTTAAACTCCAAGACACCACAATTATACACAGCATGTACTACACCTTCAATGCGGTTCTTGCAGCTCCAACTTTGGCTTACAGCTATTTATCTTGGTTTGTTGTACAGAAGTACCAGTTAGAAAAATGGAGGTGGAGGGGTCTCTCAGTAGTTTATCTGAGACCTGGCTACTTTCATATGAAGGCCTTTATCCCTGCCAGTACATTCTTCCTTGTTGTTTAGAAGTGCACCTCAAGACTTTTCCTGAGAAAACTGTGTGGCTTACTTAATTTGCAGTTGCACAGTCAAACTCTCAAAAACAGATTATACATTACAGGCCACTGTCTAAGTAAAAGGCTCTTAAGCCCAACATGTAGGTAGCAATTACCTTATTAATCATCATTTATATTCCCTACTTGAAGACTCATAAAACCTTAGGAGCTTGACCAAAACTTACTATCCTGTAACTTAACTAAGTGTAATGTATATTTGCTTTGTAAGTAGTATAGATGTGCAAGTGCACTTACCATAAAGAATAGTTGTGTAAATTCTTACCATAACCATAGATGTCCTTCTCTTTCATGTTGCAGTATTCATTGGTGTGGGATTTTCTGCCCCAGGCAATATGTCGTTGACTCCTATACAAAAGCTTTTGCCTGGCTGCTGTAGGTGCATGGGACGTCACATGTAGGGCCATAAACCAGGGACCTTAAATGTGACGTCTGCACGCACAGACCTCAGAACTTGAAGCCCAGAGGAATGGCCTGTCAGGAGAACAAGATACCCACAAAAGGAACAAATGCCACTGTAAGGCTGAACAGATAGGACTTCTGGAGTGGAAACAGCAACCAGAGGCCAGACCCTGCAGTAAGAGAATAGGGGGTATGGAGGGTGGAAAGGAATACTGCAGCATAGAAGAGAATGACATCTATGGTTATGGTAAGATTTTACACAATTATTTTATGTCCTTCTGTTCCAATGTTGCAGTAATCATTGGTGTGGGAGAGTATCACAGCTTAGGAAGAGAGGAGAGAGGAGATATATGTAGAGGATTCTAAGAATCCTTGCAGGATTGCTCTTGCAAATCCTGCTCTGGCCCTGGAGACTTGGTCTAATTTGTAGTGTTTGGTGAAAGTGTGAACCGTAGACGAGGTAGCTACTTCCAGGATGGAGGCTGTGTCCAGACCTTTGAGAAAGGCCTTGGAGGTAGCCATGCCCCTGGCTGAGTGAGCTCTTACACCCTGAGGTAGGGCTTTGCCATGGTGTGAATAACAAAACAGATTTCCTGATCCAACAGGAAATGGTTTGTTTGGAGACTGCCTTGACCAGAGCACTGGGGAGAAAGGAGATAGAGTTGGTCAGACTTTCTGAAGGACTTAGTCTTGTCTAAGTAGAATCTTAACTGTCTGTGTACGTCCAGGGAATGAAGGATCCTCTCTGCATTGTTGGCTGGCATTGGGAAGAAGGTAGGTAAGTGGATGGACTGGTTTAAGGATACTTCACTTACCACTCTGGGCATAAATTAAGGATCTGTGCGTAAGGTAACTGTCATTATGGATGGTGGTGTAGGGGCAGGCCATGAGGGCCTGTAGTTCTGACACTCTTCTAGCGGAAGCAATGGCCACTAAAAGAATAGATTTCCATGTGCAGAGCTAGCAGACTCAAAAGGAGGTAAGGTAGGTTTTTCTAACACAAAGTTGAGGTCTCAGGGAGGAGGGATGGGTTTTCTTGGTGGTCTAATATGTAGGACCCCTCTCAGGAAAAGCTTAACATCCAGCCTGGAAAGCAGGGGTGGTTGTAAGGATAAGCAGACTGAAATGGCTGAAAGGTGGACTTTCACAAAGGAGCAGGGTAGTCCAGCCTTAATGAGATCACAAACATAGCTAAGGACTGGGGGGGGGGGGTCGGCCTGCATTAGGTTCCTGTCTTTAAGAAGACACCATTTAGAGAATATTTCCCATTTAGATAGGTATGTCTTTCTAGTAGTTGGTTTCCTGGCCTCCCTCAGGATTGAGAGCACATCCTCAGAGTAGAGCTGTTGGTATGGGATCAGAAGTTGATCACCTAAAGTGTTAGGCTGCGCATTTGCAGCTGAGGGTGAATAAGAGATCCTTTTTGCTGAGATAGTATGGCCACCTTGTGGAGTAAAGTACAGTTTTGTACCTACCATAAATGTAGATGTTAGAGTGCTAATACAGCTGCAGTCATAACAGATGGGTTTTCCTGCCGTCAGGCGGGTCCTCGGTCGGCCGAATTCCAAAGTCTAGGTCCGGCGTCGGATGTCGTCGCTTCTTCCCTGACGTCAGTGCGACAGGGGTATATAAAAGAACCAGCAGACGCCATTTTCTTCAGTTTTTCTTGCCCCAGATGTCAGGTGCCCCCAGAAGGAAGGCAAAACATAAATTTATGTAATAATGCAATGCAATAAAATCAAAAAACAGTAGTTGCAAGCATACACCATAAAAGAATACCCCAATCATGTTGTATGAGGAGGTGTTAGCCATTAGGCCTGTCCCAAGAGGGGAAGGAGGGAGGGAAACCTGGACTGCAGCTGTATTAGCACTCTAACATCTACATTTATGGTAGGTACAAAACTGTACTACGTTCATCGTGCATACAGCTGCAATCATAACAGATGGGTAGAATCCCAAAGCTAAAAAAGGGGTGGTAGGCACTAAGTGGAACTAGGAGGAGCCAGGATGCCCTGCAAGACTGCAGTGGCAAAGCCCGCTCTAGATTTGGAGTATAATGGTAGGTGATAGTACTTGGAGAAAGTATGTACAGAACTCCAAGTGGCTGCTTCCAAAATATCTTTGGTAGGAACCCCCCTGAGGAAAGCTGCAGAGGTAGCTGTGGCCCTTTTGGAGTGAGATCTGATGCCTGTAGGTACAGGTTTACCATGAAAAGAGTAACAAAATCGAATGCAGTGGGCTATCCATTTTGAGATTGTCTGTTTGGAAATAGGCTTCCCTTGAGCACCTGTAGCATAGGACACAAAGAGTTGCTCTGATTTTCTGAAAGGCTTTGTTCTGTCCAAATAGTAACGGAGCGGTCTGTGAATGTCCAAGGAATGTAGTCTCTCCCCTTTTGTTTTGTGGGTTAGGGTAAAAGGTAGGTAAGTGGATAGCCTGATTCAAGGCTACCCTGGATACTACCTTTGGCATAAAAGATGGGTTGGTCCGCAAGGAAACTGTCCTGATGGAAAATTATGAAAGGCTGCACAGCCATGAGGGCTTGTAGTTCTGAAACCCTGCGTGCTGAGGTGATAGCCAGAAGGAAGGCTGTTTTCCATGACAAATATTGCAGTTCTGTTGAAGCAGCTGGCTCAAAAGGAGGCAGGGTCAGTTTTTCTAGAATGAAATTGAGGTCCCAAGCAGGTACTGGTTGCTTCCTTGGGGGTTTTATATTCTTAGCCCCTCTGAGGAACTGTCTTAAGAGAGGGTGAGAGAATAAAGGAGGATCAGTGTTGTATTCTGCAGAAATGGCTGAGGCATGGATTTTGATGGAGGAGAATGAAAGTCCACTGTTTAGCATCTCAGCTAGGTACTGCAATATTTGAGGTAAATTCAGTATTTCATGATTCTGACCCTTTTTCTGATTCCAGGCACAAAACAGTTTCCATTTTGCGGAGTAGGCTTTTCTAGTAGAAGGCCTTCTGGCCTCCAAAATGACATCCTGCACCTCCTTGGAGAGTAGGGTCTGTTGTGAATTTAAGGAATCCTCCATGCGGCTAGATTGAGTGTTTTCAGCTGACTGTGAAGAGTTTTGAAGTTGTGCTGAGTCAGTAGAAGAGGCATTAGAGGAAGGATCCATGGTGGGGAATGCGTCAGGCTCCTCAGGAGTGGGTACCAGTGTTGTCTTGGCCAGTCTGGAGCAATGAGAATCATCTTTGGTCTGTCTGCTCTGGCTTTTAATAGAATGTTGGGCAGCAGAGGAAGAGGTGGAAAGGCATAAACTGTCATTGTTGTCCAACTGAAAGAGAGTGCGTCCACTTTCCAGGCCTGTGGATGAAAGGTCCTTGAGCAGAATTTTGTCAATTGGTAATTTCTGTGGGTGGCAAAAAGATCTATGTCTGGCCTTCCCCATGCTTGAATTATCTTTGTAAAAACTTGAGGATGCAACTTCCATTCGTGTGGATCTGTCATATTTCTGCTTAGGTTGTCTGCCAGTGTGTTTTCCTTGCCTGGCAGGAACTGTTCTTGAAGTTGGATTTGTGATTCCAGAGCCATGTTCCAAAGAGACATGGCTAGCCTGCATAGGGGGTATGAATGGGTTCCTCCCTGTTTGTTTATGTACCACATCACTGTGGTGTTGTCTGTCCTTATCAATAGCTGGCCTGGATGCAGTAGGTCTTTGAAAGCCATAATAGCATTTATTACTGCTAGCATTTCCTTTTGATTGATGTGTAGGTGCTTTTCTTTTTGGGACCATTTGCCCTGAATGCACTGATCTGTCATGTGCGCCCCCCCAGGCGTAGTCCGAGGCGTCTGTTGTGATGACTTGATTTGCTTGAGGCTTGCAGAATGGGAGACCTATGTTTCTTTGGCATGCTTGAGCCCACCACAAAAATTCCTTTTGAAGACATGGAATCAGTGGTATAATTGTTTCCAAACTGTGGCTGTGTTGAGACCATAAGTTTTTTAGGTACCACTGAAGTTTTCTCATATGCAGCTTTGCACATGGGATTAGTAGGATGCAAGATGCCATGAATCCCAGAGCCTGCAGGATTTTCCTTGCAGTCAGCCTGGTGAAGGTTGCCAGTTTTCTGAAGTAATGAGTTAGTTGCCCTTGTTTCTCTGGCATGAGGTAGGCCATCTGGGTGTTTGTATTCAAGCTGGCACCCAGGAAAATTATTGTTTGAGAGGGTATTAGTCTCGATTTCTTTTTGTTGACTGTGTATCCCAGAGAATTCAACACCATTATTACAAACGCCAGATGTTTCAGAAGTATGTGTTTGCTGTCCGCTTGGATCAGGCAGTCGTCCAAATATGGGTATATCTGTATCCCTTGAAGTCTGCAGAAGGCAATTACTGATGCCAGGCATTTCGTGAACACTCTGGGCGCAGTAGATAAGCCAAAGAGCAATGCAGAGAATTGATAATGGGTTGAACCTGCAAGAAATCCGAGGTATCTTCTGCAATCTTGTCTGATTGGGACATGCAGGTATGCCTCCTTGAGGTCCAATGTTACCAGCCAAGACTCCTTGCCCAGCATGGGAAGAAGCTGCTGTAAAGTGAGCATCTTGAATTTTGTGCAGTAAATATGTGTTTAGGATGGATAGGTCCAAAATAGGTCTCCAATCTTTGCCCTACCTTGGTACCAGGAATAGTCTGGAATAAAAACCTTGACCCTGTTCTTGTGCAGGTACCTCTTGAATAGCTTTCATGTCCATGAGATCTGAAATTTGTTTTTGTGCCTCTGCCCTTTGATTGTGTGGCAGGTTTGGCATGCCTCTCATTTTTGGAAGGTGTGAAAGTGGAATCTGTAGCCTCTGTCTATAATGTCCAGGATCCATTTGTCTTTTGTGACAATATGCCAATTTTTCGAAAATAACGCCAATTTTCCGCCTAAAGGTGCTGCCAATTGAGCCTTGCTTGGCATGCAAAGGGGAAAGTCATTGGTTCTGCTTTCTGAATGGCTGTGAAAGTACAGTTTTGTACCTACCATAAATGTAGATGTCCGAACTGGATAGCATCTGCAGTCATACAAGTGGGTTGTCCTGTCGTCAGGCAGCCCTGCAGTCGGCCGGATTCCAAAGTCCGGGTCCGGCTTCGGCTGATGTCGCACTCCACCCGACGTCATCTCTGTTGGTCTTCGGGTATATAAGCATCAGCCGACGCCATTTTCCTCAGTGTTTCTTGCCCCAGATGCCAGTAGCCCTCTTGCAGGCTAAAATTTGGATAGATGCCAATGTTTCCAAATAGATAGAGGTAAACACAACAATAAGCATATATGTACATATATACAAACAAATACACCATAAAAGACTCCCCCCCAACAACTAGCTATTAGGAGGGTAAACACCCTAGGAGTACCACAGAGGGGAAGGAGGGAGGGTAATCCTGACTGCAGATGCTATCCAGTTCGGACATCTACATTTATGGTAGGTACAAAACTGTACTATGTCCTTCATGGATGCATCTGCAGTCATAACAAGTGGGTAGAATACCATAGCCAAGTAGGTAGGGGAGGAGGATAAAAGTAGATTATGGTGTGTTTAGGATCCCTTGCAGTACAGCAGTGGCAAACCCTGCTCGGGATCTGGAATATAGAGGCAAATTATAATGCTTGGCAAATGTATGCACGGAGGTCCAAGTAGCCTCAATAATGTCTTTGGTTGCCACTCCTCGTAAGAAGGCTGTGGTAGTGGCTGTTGCCCTTGTAGAATGAGGTCTTATGTTCTGTGGAATTGGTTTTCCATGGAAGGAGTAACAGTATCGCATGCAATTTCCTATCCATTTGGAGATTGTCTGTTTGGAAATAGCTTTTCCTTCCCTTCCTGTTGCATAGGCTACAAAAAGTTGGTCAGTCTTTCTGCTATTTTTAGTTCTGTCCAAGTAGTAGCGTAGCTGTCTATGTACATCCAAGGTATGCAGTATTCTTTCCCCTCTGTTTTGTGGGTTGGGAAAGAAGGTAGGTAGGTGGATTGCCTGGTTTAAAGACACTCTGGATACCACCTTGGGCATAAATGTAGGATTAGTCCTCATGGACACTCTATCTTGGTGGAAGATTAGGAAGGGTTGCACTGCCATTAAGGCCTGTAGTTCTGAAACCCTCCTTGCTGAAGTAATTGCTAGTAGGAAAGCAGTTTTCCATGACAGGTGTTGTAGGTCTGCTGTTGCTGCTGGTTCAAATGGTGATAGTGTCAACTTTTCTAGCACAAAGTTTAAATCCCAAGCTGGTAATGGTGGTTTCCTCGGAGGTTTTACATTCTTGATTCCTCTGAGGAACTGCCTGAGCAAAGGGTGCGAAAAAACAGGTGGATCAAAGCTGTATTCTGCTGAAATAGCTGATGCATGTATCTTGATGGAGGAGTAGGACAGGCCTGAATGAAGAAGTTCGGCCAGATACTCCAGAATGTTAGGCATATCTATGTTTGACACATCTTTTCCTCTTTCCGTACTCCAAATGACAAACCTTTTCCATTTGCCAGCATAGTTCCTTCTTGTTGAAGGTCTAGTGCTTCAAGAATAATGTCTTTAACTCTTAAATGACAAACCTTTTCCATTTGCCAGCATAGTTCCTTCTTGTTGAAGGTCTGCGCTTTCAAGAATAATGTCTTTAACTCTTTGGGAAAGTTCTGGATTAGCTGCTGCTATGTGATGTTCCATGCGGTCAGTTGCAGCGTTTTTAGGTTTGGATGTATGATGCTGTAGTTGTTCTGAGTTAACATCAAAGGCATCAGGGGTATTGGCCACATATTGTTCGAGACATGCTCTTCAGTAGTGGGTACCAGTGTTGTCTTGGCCAGTTTGGAGCTATCAGGATTATCCTTGGACGTTCTTCCTTGATTTTTAGTAGTACCTTGTGTATCAAAGGAAGAGGTGGGAATGCATATGCTGTTAGGCCTTTCCAGTTGAAGGAGAGTGAGTCCACTTTCCATGCTAGTGGGTGGAATGTCCTTGTGCAGAATTTTTGAGCTGGTGATTGAGAGGTGATGCTAATAGGTCTATCTGTGGCATTCCCCATTTCTTTGAGATGGTCTTGAAGATGTCCGGTGCAGCTTCCATTCGTGGGCATCCAAGTGGTTCTGCTTAATATGTCTGCTAGAGTATTGTCTTTCCCGTACAAATATTGCCTGTAACTGAATGTTGTAGCTGAGTGCCAGGGTCCACAGCTCCAAGGTCATTCTGCATAGGGGTATGAATGAGTGCCTCCCTGTTTGTTGATGTACCACATGACTGTGGTGTTGTCTGTCCTTATCATCAACTGGCCCTCTTTGAGAAATGGTTTGAACTTTTGGATTGCCAGTTTTACTGCCAGCATTTCTTTTAGATTGATGTGCAGGTGAAGTTGATCCTGTGTCCACAATCCTTGCACGCATTTGTCCAGCATGTGGGCCCCCATCCTAGGTCTGAAGCGTCTGTTGTGATGGTCTGGCTTGGTTGACATCTGCGAAAGGGTAGGCCTGGATTTGACTGGCATGCCTGAGCCCACCATAGGAACTCCTGTTTTAAGCATGGAATTAGTGGGATTTCTGTTTCTAGACTGTGTCTGTGTTGGGACCATAAATTCTTTAGGTACCACTGTAGTTTCCTCATATGTAGTCTGGCAAATGGGACCAAGATTATGCATGATGCCATGAAGCCCAAGGCCTGCAAAACTTTTCTTGCTGTTAACTTGTTCAGTTTTGTTAGTGCCAAGAAGTAAAGAGGAAGTTCTTTTTGTTTTTCTGTAGTCAGGAATGCCATTTGTTGTACTGTGTCCAATTCAGCCAAGAATGTCCTTGTTTGGGATGGTATCAGCCTTGACTTTTGTAAATTGACTGTGTATCCCAGTCCTTGTAGCAAGTAAATGACCCTTTGTAAATCTGTTGTCAGCTTGCTTTTGTTGTCCCCTTGTAGCAGGCAGTCGTCCAGGTATGGGTAAATTTGAATTCCCTGTAGTCTGCAGTGGGCGATTACTGATGCCAGGCATTTTGTGAATACTCTGGTCGCAGCAGATAAGCCAAAGGGCAATGCTGAGAATTGATAGTGCTCTGATCCTGCAAGAAATCTGAGGTATCTTCTGCAGATTGGTCGAATGGGGACGTGCAGGTATGCCTCCTTGAGATCTAGAGTTACCAGCCAAGACTCCTTGCCCAGCATGGGAAGAAGTTGCTGTAGGGTCAGCATTTTGAATTTTGGGACAATGATGTATGTATTTAAGGTGGACAGGTCGAGAATTGGTCTCCAACTTTTTCCTTTCTTGGAACTAGGAATAGTCTGGAATAGAACCCCTTTCCTTGTTCTGCTGTTGGCACTCTTTCCACAGCTCTCATGTTTGCTAACTCCATTATCTGGCGAGAGCCTCTGTTTTTGATTTGGAGGTAGATTTGGCATTCCTCTTTGACTGGTAAAGTGTGGAAGTGAAACCGTAACCTTGATCTATGGTTTGTAAAATCCACTTGTCTTTTGTTATGTAGTGCCAGTTCTTTGAAAATAAGGTTAACTTTCCGCCTAGAGGAGCTGCTATTTGTTCCTGGTAGGCGGATTTAGGATTAAGTCACTGTGGTTGTGCTGATGTAGTGGCGGTGGCTGTGTCTGTGCCTCTGTTGTTACCTTGCCACTGTCGTCCTCTGTAGGCACCTCCTCTGGATTGGTTTCTGCCTCTGGAACGTCTATTCCTGCCCCTTTGAAATTTTGTGGAGTCAGGAAAGGACCAATTTTGGCAGGCCAGTTCCTGCTAAACCTTGGGGTTGAACCTGCAAGAAATCTTTAACAGTTTGAACAGATTTTGCCTTCTCTTCCATTTTCTTCATAACCTGCTGGGCAGGTGTACCAAACAAACTTGTCTTGTCCATAGGAGCATCTAGCAACTTAGCTTTAACATGATCCGGTAAAGCTTGTTCCTTTAGCCATGCATGCCTTCTTATCACTGTGCCTGTCATGGCTGATCTAAATGAAGCCTCCAGTGCATCATAGCCACATTTTAAGGAATGGTTGCTAACCTGTTGTATGTTATTTACCATCTCTAATACATATTTCTTATCAAGAGATTCATCAGTGGTTAGTTTTTAGTTAACTGATCAAGCATAAACTCTTGGTATTGTATCATGTGAAACTAACAGTTTAAAGCTCTAGCTGAGAGAGTAGCTGAAGTGTAGACCTTTTACCCCATCTGTCTAATGACCTTGCTTCCCTTTCAGAAGGAATAGGGTTTTAGCTGTGGTCGCGGCTACTGCCTTGGGACCCTGGGATATAGTTTCTGGGTCTGCAAGTGGGGCCTTGTAAAGGTGGTGATGAGTATCTGGCACCCTGTAAAATCTGTCTGGTTTGGCAGGGGCTGGGTGTAAAGAATCTGGAGCGGAGCAAACATCATTGAAAGCATCATCCACCACAGAGAGAACAGGAGGTATAGCTAAGGGCCTGTGCTGTGGGAGGTGCAGAAAGGTCCTAAGTCTTTTTCTGGAGTCTGAAAAATCCTGTTGCTGCCATTGGAACTGCTCTCGCATGGCATGCAAGGTTTCCAAAGGAGAATTCTTCTGGTGGGGAAGCAGCTGGAATGGATTCTTCAGCATCAGAATCTTCAAAATTGGAGAAGGGAGCCTCTGGGCTGGTCAGTTATGTCTGATTCATCAGCAGAATCATCAGAAGACACTGGCTCAGGGGGCTCTGCCCTAGGTCTCTTCTCTGGGGGCTGAGAGGCCCTGTCTGGGTGAGATTGAGATCCTCTAATTAAAGAAATTAAATCTTCTGCCAAAGAAAGCATTTGAGAACTAGAAGAGGGCCTGGATGTGGGGGGTTTAACAGACACTGTTTTAGTAGTCTTGGCTGCTTTAGCCCTGGCGAAGGCCTTAATGGACATGGCTGCTGGAGGCCTAGCAGCACCACGTGCTGGGGTAGAGACATCCAAGGATGGTGTCTGATAAGTCAACCACCGTAGTGGGTAAAATTTGTGAGGTCGATTCAATAGCTGTAGCAGGCTGCCCAGTGGTAAGAATAGGTTCTGCTCTTGTTTGATCAGTTTTCGCGGTTCGCCGAAACCGAGACACTCGCGTTTGCTTTACCGTGGTTTCGGCGAAACCGCGGACCGCGAGTGTCGGTCTTTATCTTTGCTTTTGGTAATTGGGTAGTCGGAGGATCCGACGGCATAATGTACGCAAAATCAGAACCGAAAAACTGTTCTGCAAACTCCGAACGACGCCTAAGCGTTCGTCGGTTGAAAGAGGCACAGGCCGAACAGGCTGCTACGTCGTGGGCTGGGCCTAAACAAGGCAGACAGTAAGAGTGGAAATCTTTATGAGGTATTTGTTTCCCACAGGTTAAACAATTGTTAACTTTTTCTGACATCGGCTGAGGCAAGAAAGAGTCCCAACGGGTACTTAGCTTTAGAAGTCTTCAAGTAGTATTCGGTAGAAGTAATCTCTGGATCCGACCGACCGGCACTTGCGAACAGCTTCTGCTTCGGGCGCCACGCGGCAAGAAAGACTGGGGAAAATGGCGCCGGCTGATGCTTATATACCCGAAGACCAACAGAGATGACGTCGGGTGGAGTGCGACATCAGCCGAAGCCGGACCCGGACTTTGGAATCCGGCCGACTGCAGGGCTGCCTGACGACAGGACAACCCACTTGTTATGACTGCAGATGCATCCATGAAGGACATCTATCCTTACCACCTCTCGGTGTAGGTGCTTGCCATTGTCTGCCTCTAAATGATCCTTGAGATTGCCCTCTACCCCTCGGGCGCCTGTATCTACCTCTTTGAGGTCTGTCCGTGGCTGGAAAGGACCAATTTTTTGAAGGCCAGTTTCTACTGAAATGTGGAGGTTGTACCTGTAGGAAATCTTTCACTGTTTGCATTGATTTTGCCTTTTCCTCCATTTTCTTTAATACCTCCTCAGCTTTAACACCAAACAATACATCTTTTTGAAGAGGTGCATCTAGTAGTTTAGCTTTGACATGATCTGGTAAGATTTGCTCTTTGAGCCTAGCATGTCTACGTATGACTGATCCTGTAACAGCAGCTCTACATGAGGCCTCTAAAGCATCAAAACCACATTGCAAGGTATGTTTACCCACTTGCTCTGCACTATGCAACAAATCCTGCAACTCCTTCAAGTCTGGTTGTTCAGGTTGTGACATTTTACTTTTCAACTGAGATGACAAAAACTGTTGATACTTTAACATATGGAACTGACAGTTTAATGCCCGCATGGTTAAGGTGGCCGAGGTGTATACCTTTTCCCCCCACCTTTCTAAAGCTCTAGAATCTCTCCCTGAAGGCAATGGATTTTTGGCAGTGGAGGCCTTAATTCCCTTGGGACCCTGTGAAATGGTTTCTGGGTCAGCCGCATGGCTTTTGTATAGGAATTGGTGTGAATCAGGAACCCGGTAATACCTATCAGGCTTGACTGGAGCTGGAGGTAAAGAGTCTGGGTTAAGGCAGGCCTCTGAATACACATCATCTAGTATGTCTAAGACAGGAGGGATAGCCAGAGGCCTGTGCTGGGGGAGCAAGAGGAAATCCCTGAGCCTTTTCTTGGAGTCTGAGTAATCTTGGCCTTCCCAGTGGAAGTGTTCCCTCAAGGTATGCAAGGTTTCCCCAAAAGAGTAGTCCTCAGGGGGGGAGACAGAGGGAATGGACTCCTCTGCATCAGAATCTTCAAAAGGGGAGTATGAATGTTCCCGGTCTTCAGAATGTTCTGAAGTAATGGAGGTCTGGTCCGAGGATGGATATTCTTCCTCCACTCTGGGCCTTTTGTCCGAGGGGGGTTGGGAACCCCTGATAAGAGTAATCAAATCCTCAGCCATTTTGAGCATCTGCTTTTTAGGCATGGGGCCTTGAGAGGGGCCATGTGGAGCTTGTCTTTTAGAATGCATGGCTGCTTTAGATTTAGTGAAAGCCTTAATGGAAAAAGAAGAAGGCCTGAAGACACCTTGAGAGGTGGCAGGCCTGTCTAAACTCTGAGTTTCCCCGCCAAGAGTGGCTTCGGTATCTGTAGTCGGGGTATGGGCCGAAGAGCCTGCGACCTTGGGCACAGAAGACACTGCTAATGAAGTGTCATCGGTAGTCAGGGGCTGCGTAGGTGCCTCGCTGAGAACCGGAGCACCAGTAGTCGGCTTTAGCGTGGTGTCGGTAGAAGTCGCGGACCTCGTATGTCGGTCCTTTTCTTTGCGTCTTTTACTCAAAACTGGAGTCGGAATATCCGACGACATAATGTAATTAAACTTTTTGCCAAAATAGTATTGGGCGAACTCCGCCCGACGCTTAATAGTGCGTCTGTTGAATGTAGCACAAAAACGACAGGCCGAGACGTCGTGGTCTGGGCCTAAGCAAGGAATGCAGAGGGAATGGAAATCCTTATGCGGTATTTGCTTCCCACATGAAATGCAATTATTAACTTTGTTTGACATCGGTCTGAGGCAAGAAAAGTTTCCCCAACGGGGTAGCTTTCAAGAAGACTTTGGTTGAAAAATATTCGTAATCTCAGGAGCTGGCCGACCGGCACTTGCGAACTGCTTCTGCTTCGGGCACCAAGCGGCAAGAAAGACTGAAGAAAATGGCGTCAGCTGGTTCTTTTATACCCCTGTCGCACTGACGTCAGGGAAGAAGCGACGACATCCGATGCCGGACCTAAACTTTGGAATTCGGCCGACCGAGGACCCGCCTGACGGCAGGAAAACCCATCTGTTATGACTGCAGCTGTATGCACGATGAACATCTTGTGGTGATTGCCCTTGGCTAGAGAGTGAAGAAGGGGGAAAGTACAGTTTTGTACCTACCATAAATGTAGATGTCCGATAGGCATGCATCTGCAGTCCTTACAAATGGGTTGTCCTGTCGTCAGGCAGCCCTTCGGTCGGCCGGATTCCAAAGTCTGGGTCTGGCCTCTGCTGGTGTCGCACTTCACCCGACGTCATAGCTGCAGTTATTCGGGTATAAAGGCATCAGCCGACACCATTTTCCTCAGTGTTTCTTGCCCCAGATGCCAGGTGCCCTCTAGGAAGGCTAAATTTGGATAAATGCAAATGGTTCCAAATAGTAGAGAGCAAACAAAAAATAAGCATGTATGTACATATATACAAACAAATACACCATAATAGATTCCCCCAGCTAGCTACAAGATGGGCAAATACCCTAGGAGTACCACAGAGGGAAGGAGGGTGGGTATCCTGACTGCAGATGCATGCCTATCGGACATCTACATTTATGGTAGGTACAAAACTGTACTATGTCCTTCAAGGATGCATCTGCAGTCCTTACAAATGGGTAGAATACCATAGCCAAACTGGGGAGGAGGAGAAATAAGATTATGGTGTAGTTAAGATCCCTTGCAAAACAGCAGTGGCAAAACCTGCTCGGGATCTGGAGTATAAAGGTAAATTATAATGCTTGGCAAATGTATGCACGGAGCTCCAAGTAGCAGCCTCTAAAATGTCTTTGGTAGCCACTCCTCGTAGAAAAGCTGTGGTAGTGGCTGTAGCCCTTGTAGAGTGAGGCCTGATGTTTTCTGGAGTTTTCTTCCCATGGTAGGCGTAACAAAATCTAATGCAATTTCCTATCCACTTAGAGATTGTCTGTTTTGAAATTGCTTTTCCTTCCATTCCTGTTGCATATGCTACCAGTAACTGGTCAGTTTTTCTATTGCCCTTGTTCCTGTCCAGGTAGTAACGCAATTGTCTATGTACATCCAAGGTATGCAACAGTCTTTCTTCCCCTGTTCTGTGGATTGGGGAAGAATGTAGGTAGGTGGATAGCTTGGTTCAAAGATACCCTGGAGACCACCTTTGGCATAAAAGTAGGATTTGTTCTCATGGACACTATCTTGATGGAAGATCAGGAAGGGCTGTACTGCCATTAATGCCTGCAGCTCAGATACCCTTCTTGCTGAAGTGATTGCAAGCAGGAAAGCAGTTTTCCATAAGTATTGTAATTCTGCTGTTGCTGCTGGTTCGAAAGGAGGGAGTGTCAACTTTTCTAGCACAAAAGTCCCATGCTGGCAATGGTGGCTTCCTAGGAGGTTTTACATTTTTAATTCCTCTCAGAAACTGCCTGAGCAGAGGATGTGAGAAGACTGGAGGGATCCAGTTGTATTCTGCTGAAATAGCAGATGCATGAATCTTAATGGAAGAATAGGACAGGCCGTTGTGGAAAAGCTCTGCCAAGTATTCCAGGATGTTGGCTATGTTTACCAGTGACACATTTTCTCCTTTTGCAGTACTCCAAATGTGATATCTTTTCCATTTTGCTGAATAATTTTTTCTTGTTGAGGGTCTGCGAGCCTCCAAGATAATGTCTTTAACCCTTTGGGATAAACTTGGGTTATTTGGTCTTATGCAATGTTCCAGGCAGTCAGCTGCAGTGTTTTCAGGTTTGGATGCAGGGTGTTGTAGTTGTTCTGTGTTAACAGTAAGGGAACCAGTGGTAGAGGCCATATTTGTTCCCGAGACATGCTCCTCAGTAATGGGTACCAATGTTGCCTTGGCCAGTCTGGAGCTATTAGGATGATCCTTGGACCGTCTTCTTTGATCTTCAATAGCACCTTGTGCATCAAAGGAAGTGGTGGGAATGCATATGCTGTCAGGTTTTTCCAACTGAAAGATAGGGAGTCCACTTTCCAAGCAAGTGGGTGGTACGTCCTTGTGCAGAATTTCTTCAGTTGGTGATTGCGTGGGGATGCAAATAAGTCTATTTCTGGTAGTCCCCATTTTCTTGTAATGGTTTTGAATATGTCCGGATGCAGCATCCATTCGTGGGCATCCGTGGTAGTTCTGCTTAGTATGTCTGCTAGTATGTTTTCTTTTCCTGGCACAAAATTGCTTGTAACTGAATGTTGAGGCTCAGGGCCACATTCCAGAGTTCCATTGCCATCCGGCATAGAGGGTACGAATGTGTGCCTCCCTGTTTGTTGATGTACCACATAACTGTGGTGTTGTCTGTCCTTATCAACAGTTGACCTTGTCAAGAAATGGTCTGAATGTCTGAATTGCCAGTTTTACTGCCAGCATTTCCTTTTGATTTATGTGTAGGTGCAGCTGGTCTTGAGTCCATAAGCCTTGTATGCACTTGTCCAGCATGTGCCCCCAACCGAGGTCTGAGGCGTCCGTTGTGATAGTCTGGCTTGGTTGAGTGCTGTGGAAGGGCAGTCCTTTGTTTGATTGACAGGCCTGAGCCCACCATTTGAATTCTTGCTTCAGGCATGGGATTATTGGAATTTGGGTTTCTAGGCTGTGCTTGTGCTGAGACCATAAATTCCTTAGGTACCACTGTAACTTTCTCATATGCAGTCTGGCATGTGGAACCAAAATTATGCAGGATGCCATGAAACCCAAGGCTTGCAGGACTTTTCTTGCTGTTAGCTGGTTCTGTTTTGTTAATGCCAAGAAGTAGAGAGGGAGTTGCTCCTGTTTTTCTACTGTTAGAAATGCCATTTGTTGTGATGTGTCCAGCTCTGCACACAAAAAGGTTATCCTTTGGGATGGTATCAGCCTTGACTTTTTTATATTGACTGTGTATCCCAGGGCTTGCAGTAGATAAATGACCCTTTTTAAGTCTTCTGCTAGTTTATTTTTGTTGTCCGCTTGTAACAGGCAGTCGTCCAGGTAAGGGTAGATTTGAATTCCCTGAAGCCTGCAATGAGCAATTACTGATGCCAGGCATTTCGTGAACACTCTGGGCGCAGTAGATAAGCCAAAGGGCAATGCTGAGAATTGATAATGCTCTGATCCTGCAAGAAATCTGAGGTATCTTCTGCAATTTGGTCGTATGGGGACGTGCAGGTATGCCTCCTTGAGATCTAGAGTTACCAGCCAAGACTCCTTGCCCAACATGGGAAGAAGCTGCTGTAGGGTCAGCATTTTGAATTTTGGGACAATGAGGTATGTGTTTAAAGCGGACAGGTCGAGAATAGGTCTCCATTGGTTTTCTTTTCTTGGTACCAGGAAGAGCCTGGAGTAAAATCCTTGTCCTTGCTCCATAGATGGTACCTTTTCTACAGCTCTCATCCTTAGTAAGTGAGTTATTTGCTTTAGAGCTTCTGCCTTTTGATTTGGAGGTAGGTTTGGCATTCCTCTTGCTTGGTAGAGTATGGAAGTGAAACCTGTAACCTTGGTCTATTGTCTGCAAAATCCACTTGTCTCATGTGATGTAATGCCAGTTTACTGAAAATAAGGCTAGCTTTCCGCCTAAGGGTGCTTCTAGTTGTTCCCTGGTAGGCGGTGCTAGAGCCAAGTCACTGTGATTGTCCTGTAGTCGTGGTGGTGGCTGTATCTGTGGCTGTACCTCTGATTGTTAGCCTGCCACTTACGCCCCTGTAGGCACCTCTGGATTGACCCCTGCCTCTTGAGCCTATTCCTGCCTCTCTGAGCTTTGGAGGTGTCTGGAAAGGACCAATTCTTGGAGGGCCAATTCCTGCTAAACCTTGGAGGTTGGACCTGTAAGAAATCTTTGACTGTCTGGACAGATTTTGCCTTCTCTTCCATCTTCTTCAGCACCTGTTGTGCAGGAGAGCCAAACAAATTGATCTTGTCCATGGGAGCATCCAGTAGCTTTGATTTAACATGATCTGGTAAGGCCTGCTCTTTTAACCATGCATGTCTTCTGATCACTGTGCCAGTCATGGCTGATCTAAAGGAAGCCTCCAGTGCATCATAGCCGCATTTTAAGGAATGGTTACTGACCTGCTGAATGTTATGTACCATTTCCAGAACAGATTTTTTTGTCTAATGGTTCATCCGAGGACAGCTTTTTAGTTAACTGGTCTAACATAAATTCTTGATACTGGATCATGTGGAATTGACAGTTCAAGGCCCTAGCTGAAAGAGTAGCAGAAGTGTAAACTTTTACCCCATCTCTAAGGCCCTAGATTCCCTTTCAGAGGGGAGGGTTTTTGGTAGAGGTAGCTGCTACAGCCTTGGGTCCCTGGGAGATAGTTTCGGATCTGCAAAGGGCCTTATACAAATGATAATGTGTGTCCGAACCCTGTAGTACCTATCGGGCTTAGCAGGGGCCGGAGGAAGAGAATCAGGAGCAGTACAAGCATCATTAAAAGCATCATCCACAACAGTAAGTACTGGAGGAATGGCTAAAGGCCTATGCTGTGGCAAATGCAAAAAGGTTCTAAGCCTTTTCCTAGAGTCTGAAAAATCCTGGCCCTGCCATTGAAATTGTTCCCTCATAGCATGCAAGGTTTCCCCAAAAGAAAATTCCTCAGGCGGAGAGGCAGAAGGAATGGACTCTTCTGCATCAGAGTCCTCATAAGGAGAAAAAGGGGCCTCTGGAGGGTCTGAATTATCTGATTCATCAGAGGAGCCATCTGAAGAAACTGGCTCAGGGGGCTCTACTCTAGTCCTCTTCTCTGGAGGTGGGTGAGAGGCCCTGTCTGGATGTGTTTGTGATCCCCGGATCAAAGAAATGAGATCCTCTGCTAGACTAAGCATTTGTGAACTAGAACTGGGCCTGTGCGAGGGGGTCTTAGCATGCACAGTTTTGGTAGTTTTTGCTGCTTTAGCCCTGGCAAAGGCCTTAATCGACATGGATGCAGGAGACCTAGCAGCTCCACATGCAGGGGTAGAAATATCCAAAGGGATAGTATCTGATAAATCCTGTGAACCTGCAGGAGCAGGTGGGATTTCAGTAGCAGATTCAGCCAAGCTGGATGAGGCCTCGGTAAGTGGCAAGCCTTCGGCCGAAGGAAGAACCGTGGACTCGGTTTCAGCCGAAACCGAGACACTCGCGGTTGGCTTAACCGCGGTTTCGGCTGAAACCGCGGACCGCGAGTGTCGGTCCTTTTCCTTGCGCTTTTTAGAAATTTGCGACGTCGGAGTATCCGACGGCATAATGTTAGCAAAAGCGAGCCGAAAAACTCTTCAGCAAATTCAGACCGACGTCTAAGCGTTGCCGGTTGAAAGAAGCACAGGCTAGACAAGCTGCTACGTCGTGGTCTGGGCCTAAGCAAGGTAAGCAGTAAGAGTGGAAATCTTTATGAGGTATTTGTTTCCCACAATTTAAACAGTTATTCACTTTTTCTGACATCGGCTGAGGCAAGAAAGAGTCCCCAACGGGTACTTAGCTTTAGAAGTCTTCGGTAGTAGTAGAAGTATTCGGTAGTAGTAATCTCTGGTTCTGACCGACCGGCACTTGCCAACAGCTTCTGCTTCGGGTGCCACGCGGCAAGAAAGACTGAGGAAAATGGCGTCGGCTGATGCCTTTATACCCGAATAACTGCAGCTATGACGTCGGGTGAAGTGCGACACCAGCCGAGGCCAGACCCAGACTTTGGAATCCGGCCGACCGAAGGGCTGCCTGACGACAGGACAACCCATTTGTAAGGACTGCAGATGCATCCTTGAAGGACATCCAGTGTTGCCTTGGCCAATAGGGAGTCACCAGCAGGATTTTCGGTTGGTCCTACTTGATTTTCAGAAGGACCTTTTATTTTATTTATTTTTTTATTTTTATTTTACATTTGTTAACCGGGAGAGTCCGACTGGATACATGTCCATTTTCAGCGGAGGCCCGGGGAGAAAAGCTCCAGGTACATAACAGACATATGAACATTGTTAATGCAAAAAAGGAAGATAGTTAAGTTCTAAATACAATATAAAGATACATCACATCTTGGGAAAAAAATAACAGCAGCATATAAAAAAAAACATAGGTCAGTTACAAAGGCGCCTTGTTAAAAGCGTTAAGGATAGTGAGGTAAGAGAAGGGTAAATGATAGTGGTTAATCAGGTTTGGAACAGGGACATTGCCAGAGAGTATTGAGATGGGGTTTAAGCTTTTTTTTGAATTGTAGGATTGAAGGTTCTGAGGTGAGCATGGTTGGTAGGGAGTTCCACATTTTACCTACAAAGTTTGAGAATAGAGAATCCCCAGCAGAATTATTGGCTTTGGTAGTTTGAGCTAAGATCTTATTGGAGGAGCGTAAAGATTGCAGGTTAATATAGAGGTGAATGATGCTTTTCAGAGCTGCTGTTTTCTCTGGGTGACACCGTATCTGGTGAGCCATTTTGAGTTGGTTGAAATGGAGTTGGCTGGAAAACTCTAACCACTCTAGTTGCTTCAAGTTAGTGCAGTGGTGCGTTCTAAAGGTGGAATTTGTGGCAAATCTAGCTATGTGATTGTAACAAGAAGCAAGTTTGTTAAGGGTTGTCTTGTTTAGGTTTGTAAAGAGGGGGGAGGCATAGAAAAGAGTTGATAGTAGGTGTGTGCTGGCAATTGTAATTTTAGCGTGAGGAGTGAGAAAGTGTTTTACTTTATAGAGAGAGCCAAGCTTTTTATTGACTGTTTTGATGGCTAGATTGAAATGGGTGTCAAATTTAAGGGAGTTATCAATGGTAACACCTAATAGCTTTGTGTGAGCTTCTGGTGATCTAGTGATTCCATTGGAGGATGTAATAGAGAAGGTGGGGGGAAGAGTCTTGTTAGTGGGTGAGAAAGTAAGTAGTTTTGTTGGGGTTGAGAACTAGTTGACGACTTGAGAACCATTTTTCTATTAGGTTGAAGGTGTCTTGGGCTGAAGCAGTGAGGTCTGCCAGGTTGGAGGCAGTGCTGATGATAGTCGAATCATCTGCATATTGAATGCATGTGGCATGGGGGGTGATTGTGGGCAGGTCATTAACAAAGATGGTGAAGAGAAGAGGACCAAGAATAGATCCTTGGGGAACTCCAAGTGTAACAGGTAGGAATGTGGATAATTTGTCCTGCCATAGAACAGCCTGTTGCCTATTGGGACAGGTAGGATTGGAACCATTTCAGCGTGGAATTGCTGAGTGATAGTTTTTTTAATGTATGGAGGAGCTGAAATGTGGTTCACCATATCAAAGGCCTTGGAGAGGTCTAAGAAAAGAGCAGATGATAGTTTATTATTGTTTCTGAAGTTATTGATGGTATTAGAAAAGGACAGTAGGGCTGATGTGGTACTGTGATTTGGCCTGAAGCCATGTTGGGAGTTGGCTAGAATTTTATTTTTGGTGAGGTGTTCCATCAGTTGTTTGTGCTCACACTTTTCCATAATTTTGGTCAGGGGTGAGAGTATAGCTATAGGTCTGTAGTTGGTTAGCTCTAGTGAGCTACCACCTTTATGGAGAGGAATAAATGTGGGACATTTTCCATATGGAGGGGATGAAGGCTTCTGACAAGGTACGGTTTATGATTATGGAGACGGGATAGGAAATGGCCTCAGCTGCTTTTTGCAGAAACTCCGCTGGGAGAAGGTCAGCTGCTAGCTTATTGGGTTTTAGTTTTTTAAGAAGAGATGTTATAGAGGATATGGGTACTGGATCGAAGGTAAATAGATGATCTGATGTAGTTGTAGTATTCTGTTGGCATGGGTAGTGGAGTGGGCTGGTTGTTTGTTTGAATTGTGTGGCCAGGGATTGTATAGTTTCTGTGAAGAAACTATTGAATGTGTTAGCAATGTTTACAGGGCACTGTTGTTTGCAAGTTGTTGGAGTGGGGGTGGTTGCCTGGCCTGGGTGCAGGAGCTTGTTTAAGCCTGCCCAGAATTTTTGTGGATTATTAAGGTGTTTGTGTTGGAGGTGGAGGAAGAAGTTTTTTATCATTTAAGATCATTCTTTTAGTTTCATTTCTAAGTTGCGGAAGGTTTGGTGGGAGTGTGGGTCTTTAGAGGCGCCATGTGACCCACATCTTGTTTCTAGATAGGATTTTGGATTTTGTTTCCTTAGAGAGCCATGGTGCGGTTTTGGTTTTAGTTCTAATGGACCGTATTGGAGCATGGGAATCTAGAATCTTGAGGAAGGTGGTGTTGAAGTAGATAACTGCCTCTTCAAGAGGAAGAGACTTGAGTATTGTCCAGTTGTGGGCTTTAAGTTCAGTTTGAAAAATGGAGGCGTTGAATTTATTATTGTTCCTGATTTTTTTATGGTTGTAAGAAGGGGGTGTTTTTCTTGAATTTGATAACATAGGTGAGTAAGTGATCACTCATGTCCTCTGGGTGAGTACCTGCTGAGTACTGGTCAGGATCTTTATTAGTAAGGATCCAGTCCAGGATGCTGTCTTTGTTTTGGGGTTTACCTAGTCTGGTAGGAGTGGATATGAGCTGAGAAAAGCCATGTAGATTTATGCTGCTAGATGGGGAGCTAGATGAGAAGGAATTCCAATCGATGTTGAAGTCACCTAACAGTATGGATTCCTGGGGCTGAGTTTGAGTTGACCAGTGGAGAAAGTCCTCTAAGGTTTTGTTATTATTGTTGCCTGGGGGCATGTAAATACATGCTATATTTATGCTTTTATGTTTGTTTGGTTGAAGTTTTACAAGTAGAATTTCGCCATTGTTTGTTAGGAGGCGTTGTGGAGAGGCAAGGGAGATTTGTAATGTATTTTTGTAGAGTATGGCTACACCGCCACCTTTACGAGTTATTCGGTCTGCTCTTAGTATATCATACCCTGGTGGGATTATCTGTGTGTCTTTCGTACTTGGTTTAAGCCAGGTTTCTGTGAGACATAGTAGGTCTGGGGAACAAGTAGCTAAAAGGGCATGTAGGTTGTGAATCTTATTGTTTACACTTCTGATGTTTAGATGACAGGTCAGAAGAGAGTTAAAGGGTCTAGAGTTTAGATCGAGAAGTGGAGGGGAGGATAGGGTGGAATCAGAATTGAGTGGAGGGGAAGGGCAGGGTTGGGGTGGATATCACCGTCTGTGATTCAGAGTGGTAATGAATTTGAGGGCTTTGAGTAGAAGTTTGTAGTAATGTTCATCATTTGGCCTAATATTGGTAGGTTTGATAATTACATAGCGTTCGAGTTCTAACAAGGAGGGTGAGTAGGGAGTTGAGTCATGGCCTCTGTTGTTAATTATGGGGGAGGGGTTGGTTTGGTAGCCTGGGTGGTGGAAGCCTATGTAAGACCAGGTTTCATATAGGGTAGCTAGGTAAGGGACAAGTAGGAGGGGAAAAAGAGTTAGTATGATAAGCTTCCTGGGTGGTGTCATATTCCGTTTGATCTTAGAGGGCGGTAGTGAGGTAGAGGAAGTTAGTGGACAGTAGGGGGAGTGGTTTGAGGTTATAAAAGTACGAGTGCTCGCGGAGCGGGGTTTACACTAAGCCACTAGAGCCCAGGTTTCAAGATGTAACTCCTGAATAATTAACTTGCAGGTGAGTAATCTCGTCTAAACAAACATCAGGTTCAATTCCTATGCTTTGGGAGCTTGTTTTTAAAATTTATAGCTGTTTGCCTTAGTTTTAGAGTGTGTTCTGTAGTTTAAGTGGAGTATATGCAAACAAGCTTGGATTTTTTGTTTGGGTAAGCCTAGGGAGATTCGTGCTAGTGCTGAGGACCCTTAAATAATACTTTACTTTAAAGTCTATACTAAAATGACCAGATAATGACCTGTTTTGTTTTTGCAGGTTGTGGGCAATAGTAGAGTAGTCACTCGAAAAGGGCGAAGTTCTTTTCTGCCTCACGCTGTGCAGGGGAAGACTGGTTTTGTTTTTACAGGTTGTGGGCAATAGTAGAGTAGTCACTCGAAAAGGGCGAAGTTCTTTTCTGCCTCACGCTGTGCAGGGGAAGACCTGTTTTGTTTTTACAGGTTGTGGGCAATAGTAGAGTAGTCGCTCGAAAAGGGCGAAGTTCTTTTCTGCCTCATGCTGTGCAGGAGAAGACCTCAGGAGGTAGAGGCCGGTAACAAGGTCCTACAGCACTAGGGATTTGTGGAAAAGGGGGGAAACACATAAAGGAACATCCCCTTCCAAGGAAAGCTGAAGGCATTCACTCTCCAGGCTGATGGAGTGTGATCGCCACTGCGGAATTTGCTTAGTTGTCTGTTCTGGGGGGAGGCAAACAGACCCACTTGAAGTGTGCCCCACCGGTGGACTATGTCTAGAAAGGTTTCCCTGTTTAGAATCCATTCATGAAGGTGTGAGGATGTTCTGCTGAGCAAGGCTGCTTGTTTGTTTTCCTGAGAGGGGATGTAAGAGGCCTGCAGGAAAATACTGTATTGGGTGGCTAGCTCCCAAATCTGTAGGGTTATCCGGCATAAGAGATAGGCTTTTGTCCCTCCTTGTTTGCTTATGTATCTCATGACTGTGGTATTGTCTGTAAGAATGTGGAGAAGGCCTGGTTGAAGGATGGGGAGAAAGGCCTGAAGGGTCAGCAAGACTGCCGTCATCTCCCTGACGTTTATGTGTTGTTTTTGAAGGGCAGGATTCCATGGTTGTTGAACCCTGAAATATTTTAGAGTTGCCCCCCACCCTAGGTCTGATGCATCTGTGTTCATGGATTGTGTAGGTGGAGGAAGTTGTAGGGGAATGCCTTGGTTGAGGAGGATTTGCTGAATCCACCACCTCAGTTCTGATTTTAGGCAGGGCAGAAGGGGGATTAGTTTTTCTAGGGAGTGTTGGTGATGAGACCATACATTCTTTAAGTACCATTGAAATTTTCTCATGTGCATCCTGGCTACAGGGAGCATGGGGATTGTGGCTGCCATGAGTCCCAGTACTTGCAGGAACTGCCTTGCTGAAAGGTGGGATACCCCCAGAAGTAACTTGAAAGAGACTGCACTTTGTCCTGTGGGAGGAAGAATCTCATCAAATCTGATCTGATCCTGCATCCCAGGAAAACCTTGTCCTGCTGGGGGTGCAGGGAGGATTTTGGAAGGTTTAGGGTAAACCCCAAGTTGTGCAGGATGGTCATGGTGAATTTTAGGTGGCTTAGGAGCTTGTTTTATGATTCTGCTAGAAGGAGAATGTCATCCAGATAAGGGTATATTTGGATACCCTTGGTTCTGCAAAATGCAATGGCAGGAGCCAGGCGTTTTGTGAACACTCTTGGAGCAGTAGATAAGACAAAGGGCAAGGATGTAAATTGAAAATGTGAGGAAATGCCAGTAAACCTCAGGAATTTTCTGTGGGAGGGCATGATAGGAATGTGGAAATAAGCTTCCTTTAAGTCCAGAGTGACCATAAACGCTTGGGGTGGTATCAGGGGCAGGAGGGTTTGCAGAGAGAGCATCCTGAAGAATGGAACTTTTAGGAATCGTTTTCGGTAGGATAGGCCTAGTACGGGTCTCCAAGGCCCATCCTTTTTTGGAACTAGGAATACACGAGAATAGAATCCTTTTCCTTCCAGGACCTCAGGGACTGGTTCTATAGTTCCTAGGGATAGGAGCTCCTGTAGAATTAGAGGGAATAAGTGCAGCTGGTTTCTTGGTGGGAAGGGAATGTTTTTTGACCTTGGTATTTCCCTCCAAGATAGAAAGTATCCTCTTTGAATGATGGAAAGGACCCATTGGTCCGAGATGATGGTTTTCCAAAAAGGGAGGCAGTGGGGTAGTTGGGCAGACAAGGGGAGGTGGGCAAGGCAGTCACTCTGAAGAGGGGCCCCCTCTGTCGGGAAAGGGCTGTTTGGAGGGGGGATGGTTGTTACTTGGTCTGGAGTAAGGCTACCTCCTGGATCCTCTTCTCTGTCTGGAGGAGGAGGGATGAGAAGTGTAAGGCATCCTGCTGACAAAGGAAGTTTTTGCAGAATAAGATAATTCCCGTAGTACTTAGGTAAGGGGGACACCAGCAAAAGTTTGATGTCTTGCTTTTCTCTTGCAAGTTTTTGAGAGCTCAGCTGAATTTTTGCCAAAAAGTAGGTTGTGGTTCAGAGGAGAATTCATAATTTTTTATTTGAAATCCTCTGGAAGAGGTTGTAAGTGTAGCCAGGAATATCTGCGTAGGGCAGAAGCAGTAGCTGCAGACCTGGCCGTGGCTTTTGCTGCATCATAACTAGACCTGATGGAGTGTCTGACCACTTGGGTGGCTAGGGAGAGTTTTGATGCAATGTCAGACTTAGTAGGACAGTCAGGTGTAGTAGAGGCCTGGGCCACTAGGTCCAGAGCATATTTCACCATGTGTGTTTGGTAATTCATGACTCTGTAAGCCAGGGTGGATGAAGTATGCACTTCTTTGCCAGTCTAACCATGGTTTTACTGTCTTTACCTGTGGGTAGGAGAGAGGCAGAAGGTACCTGTCTAGATTGCCTGTCTGGGGCCACAGCAATGACAGCTGGATCTGCCAGTTGGGGGTTGACCAGGACTTTTTGGTCATCAGGGACCTTATAAAACCTGTATGGTCTTTTTGGGGCTGGGGCTGTGAGTCTGGGTTCTTACAGACAGAGATGAATGTGTCCAGGAAGGCCGGGAGCACAGGTGGTATTAGCTGAAGGAGAGGGAGACTCAAGCTGCAGAAGTTCAAAATATCTCTGAGTATCAGACATCAGGGTAGTGGCAAACTTGAAGTACTCCTTCATTTTAGTTATAGTCTCCCCAAAAGTTAAATCTTCAGGTGGGGAGTCCCCTACAATGGAGTCTTCATCAGAGGAATAGTAGTCCACAAGGGAAGCAATTTGAGAAACATAAGAGACTGATTCCTCAGAGAAGGAATCCTATTGATATAGCTGCTGTGCTCCCTCTTGAGTAGTTGGATGTTGGGGAGAAGAGGCAGAGGCTGGGCAAGGGCTGAGCACAGGTACTGTGGGAAAGAGCAGGGCCTGTGGGACTAAGGGCCATGAAGGCCTGCATGAGAGAGTCTGTAAAAGACTGCCAATCTGGCTGTGTTTCAGATGGAGGAGTAGTACGTTTTGTCTTTTTTTTTTTTTTAGATGGCGTTGGCTTTTGGGACGGCCTAGGGACTGAAACCTGGTCTATAGTAGGACAGGACTTGGTCGGTCGTCCAACAAGAGGTTCCCCCTTGACGTCGATTGTGGCCAGCTGAATAGTCTCCACGGACGTGCTTTCCATGCCTGGAGAAACATCTTCCACAATGGGAACCGTCAAAGCTGACGGAGAAATCAGGCATTCCTCAGCCCCTATATCGGAAGCCAGTGGAATGTCCGACAGCACAGAGACAGTAGGAATAGGCCTGGAAACTTTGGCCTTCTTCCTGGGCAGTTCGGGTTGGTCGACCGACTCTGGGTCCATCCTAAGGGCTAGGCATTTAAGGGGCTGGTTCTCGAGATATAGATTTAATGCGGCCAAACAACTGTGAAGCGTCTTGGGCATGAAGGCCTGACAAATGGAACACGACATATGGTTGTGTTCCCTACCTAGACAAAATATGCACTTCTTGTGGGTATCTTTGTGCGGTACCTGACGGCCGCAGTTGCATTTGCCTTTTTTAGCTGACATCGGCCAAGAAACTACAGCAAACCAAGCATAAGTAAAGTCAATGGTAAACAAAAAAAACCCAATGGGGTACTTATCTTTTTGAAGAAATAGTGAGTAGGAGGCTGAACAATCGAAGTGATGTCATCTGTGGCTGAAAATTTCTAAGGTCTGTGCATGTAGACATCACATTTAGGGTCCCTGGTTTATGCTACTATGTGTGACGTCCCACGCACCTACTGCAGCCAGGCAAAAGCTTTTGTATAGGAGCCGATGACAGATCACCTGAGGCAGAAAATCCCACACCAATGAATACTGCAACATTGGAATAGAGGGACATCTGTACATGTTCAAGCAAGATCATGCTTACAGTAACATTCAATCATATGGAACTTATCTGCAGGAGGATGTCTGACAGTCTTGTCTGATGCCCAGGGCTCTCCGGATGTCCCACAGTGAGAGAGAGAGAGGGAGATGCTTACAAAAGAAGAGTTTCTTTCCCATACTATGCACCCCTGTGGAATGGAGAATGATGAGGAGATAGCTGGAGTAATGGAACTGGAAAAGATGACAGAGTTGACCTGTTCTTTCACTTCAACCTTGTGTTACAGTGAGTGAATACACACCCCTTCACTGTGTTCTTATAGATCACTGCTGCAATACAATTCAGTACATATGGAACATTTCCAAAAGGATTGTATGGAAAGGGAGGAGAAAGCATAGACTGGAAAGGAGAAGAGTCCTCTGCAGCTCCTGCCTCATGACAGGCAATGGTACTACAGCAGAAAGTACAGTTTTCTACCTACCAGAAATGTAGATATTAGAGCGTTCACACTGCTGCAGTCATCACACTTGGGTTATCCTGCCGTCAGGCAGTCCTGCAGTCGGCCAGAGTTCCAATCTCTTGGTCCGGTGTCGGTTGCTGTCGCTTCTTCCCTGACGTCAGTGCGCCAGGGGTATACAAGATGCATCTAACGCCATTTTCTTCAGTTTTTCTTGCCCCAGATGTCAGGTGCCCCCAAGTGGGTAGGCAATACATATTGCTAATCAAAAATATACATATAAAATAAAAACAATACCTTCAGTTACCAGCAAATACACCCCAAAGGTTGTATAGGATAGAAGGGTATAAATAAGTCCAGCTAGTTCAGAGGGGATGGAGGGAGGGTAAAGTACAGTTTTGTACCTACCATAAATGTAGATGTCTGATAGGTATGCATCTGCAGTCCTAACAAATGGGTTGTCCTGCCTCAGGCAGCCCTTTGGTCGGCCGGATTCCAAAGTCTGGGTCTGGCCTCGGCTGATGTCGCACTTCACCCGACGTCATCGCTGCTGGGGTATAAAGGCATCAGCCGACACCATTTTCCTCAGTGTTTCTTGCCCCAGATGCCAGGCGCCCTCTAGGAAGGCTAAATTTGGATAAATGCAGATAATTCCAAACAATAGAGCGCAAAATATATATACATATATATATATATATATATATATATATATATATATACACACAAACAAATACACCATAATAGATTCCCCCAGCTAGCTAAAAGTGGGGTAAGTACCCTAGGAATACCACAGAGGGGAAGGAGGGTGGGTAATCCTGACTGCAGATGCATACCTATCGGACATCTACATTTATGGTAGGTACAAAACTGTACTATGTCCTTCAAGGATGCATCTGCAGTCCTAACAAATGGGTAGAATACCATAGCCAAACTGGGGGAGGAGGCACTAAGATAAAGATGGTGTAGTTAAGATCCCTTGCAAAACAGCAGTTGCAAAACCCGCTCGGGATCTGGAGTATAAAGGAAGATTATAATGCTTGGCAAATGTATGCACGGAGCTCCAAGTAGCAGCTTCTAAAATGTCTTTGGTAGCCACTCCTCGAAGGAAAGCTGTAGTGGTGGCTGTAGCTCTTGTGGAATGAGGCCTGATATTTTCAGGAGTTGTCTTTCCATGAAAAGAGTAGCAGAATCTAATGCAATTTCCTATCCATTTTGAGATTGTCTGTTTTGAAATTGCTTTTCCTTGCACTCCTGTTGCATATGCTACCAGAAGCTGGTCAGTTTTTCTGATGGTTTTAGTTCTGTCCAGATAGTAGCGTAGTTGTCTGTGCACATCCAAGGTGTGTAGTAGTCTTTCCCCCCTGTTCTGTGGGTTGGGGAAGAATGTAGGTAAATGTATAGCTTGGTTCAAGGATACCCTGGAGACCACCTTTGGCAAAAAAGTAGGATTGGTTCTCAGAGACACTCTATCCTGATGGAAGATAAGGAAAGGCTGTACTGCCATTAATGCCTGTAACTCAGATACCCTTCTTGCTGAAGTGATTGCTAGCAGGAATGCAGTTTTCCAAGATAAGAACTGTAAGTCTGCTGTTGCTGCTGGTTCAAAGGGAGGAAGTGTTCATGCAGGCAGAGGTGGCTTCCTTGGATGCTTTACGTTTTTGATTCCCCTCAAAAACTGCCTGAGTAGAGGGTGAGAGAAGACTGGAGGATCCATGTTGTACTCTGCTGAAATTGCTGATGCATGAATCTTAATGGAGGAGTAGGACAGGCCATTGTGGAACAGTTCTGCTAAGTATTCCAGGATGTGTGCTACGTTTGCCATTGAGACATTTTCTCCCTTTGCTGCACTCCAAATGAGGAATCTTTTCCATTTGGCTGAGTATGTTTTCCTTGTGGAGGGTCTGCGAGCCTCCAGGATAATGTACTTAACCCTCTGAGATAAATCTGGTTGATTTTGTTTCATGGGATATTCCAAGCAGTTAGCTGCAGTGTCTTCAAGTTTGGATGCAGGGTCTTGTAGTTGTTCTGTGTTAGAAGTAAGGGGCATAGAGGTAGAGGCCATGAGTGTGCCCGAGACATGCTTCTCAGAAGCGGGTACCAATGTTGCCTTGGCCAGTCCGGAGCTATCAGAATTACCTTTGGCTGTTCCTCTATGATCTTCAGTAGGACTTTGTACATCAAAGGAAGAGGTGGAAATGCATATGCTGTCAGGTTTTTCCAGCTGAAGGATAGAGAGTCCACCCTCCAGGCAAGTGGGTGATATACTCTTGAGCAGAATTTCTTCAATTGGTGGTTGTGTGGGGAAGCGAACAGGTCTATCTCTGGCATTCCCCATTTCTTTGTTATGGTTCTGAAGATATCTGGATGCAGCATCCATTCGTGAGCATCCGTGGTAGTTCTGCTTAAGGTGTCTGCTAGTGAATTTTCTTTCCCTGGTACAAATCTGGCCTGCAGATGAATGTTGAGATTCAGGGCCAAATGCCACAGGTCCATTGCCATCCGGCATAGAGGGTATGAGGGAGTACCTCCCTGTTTGTTGATGTACCACATAACTGTGGTGTTGTCTGTCCTTATCAGCAGGTGTCCTTGTTGGAGGAATGGTCTGAATGCCTCGATTGTATGATTCACTGCCAGCATCTCCTTTAGATTTATGTGAAGATTCAACTGGTCCTGGGACCATAGGCCTTGTATACACTTGTCTTCCATGTGTGCCCCCCAGCCTAGGTCTGAGGCGTCCGTGGTGATTGTCTGGCTTGGATGTGGTTTGTGGAAAGGCAATCCTCTGTTTATCTGACAGGCCTGAGCCCACCACAGGAATTCTTTCTTCAGGCATGGAATAATTGGTATCTGGGCTTCTAGACTGTGCTTGTGTTGAGACCATACATTCCTTAGGTTCCATTGTAACTTTCTCATATGCAGCCTGGCATGCGGAATCAATATTATGCAGGATGCCATGTAACCCAGGGCTTGCAGGATTTTCCTTGCCGTAAGCTGAGTTTGTGTTGTTAGCGCCATGAAATAGACTGGTAGTTGCTTTTGTTTTTCTTCTGTGAGAAAAGCCATCTGAGTTGTTGTATCCAGTTCTGCACCCAGAAATGTTATCCTTTGGGATGGTACTAGCCTTGACTTTTGAATGTTGACTGTGTATCCCAAGGCTTGCAACAGGTGTATGACATTGGCCAAATCCTTTATTAATTTTGTCTTGCTGTCCGCTTGTATTAGGCAGTCGTCCAGGTATGGGTAAATTTGAATTCCCTGAAGCCTGCAATGAGCAATTACTGATGCCAGGCATTTCGTGAATACTCTGGGTGCAGTAGATAAGCCAAAGGGTAATGCTGAGAATTGATAATGCTCTGATCCTGCAAGAAATCAGAGGTGTCTTCTGCAATCTGGTCATATAGGGACGTGCAGGTATGCCTCCTTGAGATCTAGAGTCACCAGCCAAGACTCCTTGCCCAGCATGGGAAGAAGTTGCTGGAGGGTCAGCATTTTGAATTTTGGAACAATGAGATATGTGTTCAGTGCGGACAAGTCGAGAATAGGCTTCCATTGATTTTCTTTTCTTGGTACAAGAAATAGTTTGGAGTAAAATCCTTGGCCTTGCTCCATAGGTGGTACCTTTTCTATTGCACTCATCTTTAGTAAACTGATGATTTGTTTTAGAGCTTCTGTTTTTTTGGCTTGGTGGAAGGTTTGGCATTCCTCTCCTTTTTGGTAGAGTGTGGAAGTGAAACCTGTAGCCCTTGTCTATTGTCTGTAAAGTCCATTTGTCTCCTGTAATGCAATGCCAGTTTTCTGAAAATAAAGCTAGCTTTCCGCCCAAGGGTGCTTCTAGTTGTTCCCTGGTAGGCGGAATGAGAGTCAAGTCATTGTGTCTGTCCTGTGGAAGTGGTTGTAGTGGCAGCTGTGGCAGCACTTCTCTGGTTGGCAGGTTGCCATTGACGACCCCTGTAGGCACCTCTTGATTGGTTTCTGCCTCTTGGACGTCTATTTCTGCCTCTCTGTGCTTTGGATGTGTCTGGAAAGGACCAATTTTTCGAGGGCCAATTCCTGCTAAACCTCGGAGCTTGGACCTGTAAAAAATCCTTGACTGTTTGGACAGATTTTGCTTTTTCTTCCACTTACTTTAGAACCTCCTGTGCTGGGGAGCCAAACAAACTTTGCTTCTCCATAGGAGCATCTAGGAGTTTTGACTTAACATGGTCTGGTAAGGATTGCTCTTTTAACCAGGCATGCCTTCGAGTCACTGCTCCAGTCATAGCTGATCTAAAAGAAGCCTCCAGTGCATCAAAGCCACATTTTAAAAAATGATTACTGACCTGCTGAGAGTTATGTACCAATTCCTGAAGGGACTTACGGTCTATAGGTTCAGGAGAGGACAGTTTTTTATTTAGCTGGTCTAATAAAAATTCCTGGTACTGTATCATGTGAAATTGACAGTTTAAGGCCCTGGCAAAAAGAGTAGCAGATGTATAAACTTTTTTACCCCATCTCTCCAATGCTCTAGATTCCCTTTCAGAGGGAAGAGGGTTTTTGGCAGAGGCAGCTGCAACACCTTTAGGGCCCTGAGAAATGGTTTCTGGGTCTGCAACATGAGCCTTATACAAGTGGTAGTGAGAGTCCGGGACCCTGTAATATCTGTCAGGCTTTGCAGGGGCCGGAGGAAGAGAATCAGGGGCAGTACTGGCATCATTATATACATCATCAACAACAGATAGTACAGGAGGAATGGCTAAAGGCCTATGCTGTTGTAAATGTAAAAAAGTCCTTAGCCTTTTCCTTGAATCAGAAAAATCCTGGCCCTGCCATTGGAAGTGTTCCCCCAAAAGAAAATTCTTCAGGAGGAGAAGCAGAAGGTATGGAGTCTTCTGCATCAGAATCCTCATAAGGTGAATATGGGCCTTCCTGATGGTCAGATAAATCTGAGCCATCCGAGGAATAGTCTGAAGAGAGAGGTTCAGGTGGTTCAGTCCTAGGCCTCTTATCTGCAGGGGGTTGAGAGGCCCTGTCTGGGTGAGGTTGGGACCCCCTGATCAAAGAAATAAGGTCCTCAGCAAGGCTGAGTATCTGGGAACTAGAAGTAAGCCTGTGAGAGGGAGCTTTAGTAGGTAAGGCCTTGGAAATTTTGGCTGCTTTAGCCCTGGAAAAGGCCTGGATAGACATAGAAGCAGGGGGTCTGGCAGCCCCACGTGCAGGAGTAGAGATGTCTAAAGGAATAGTGTCTGACAAATCCTGGGTGACTGCTTCTGCAGCAGTAATATCTGAAGCCGATTCAGCCATGGCCTGTGTGGCCTCGGTTATTGGAGGCATGCTTTCAGCCGAAGGAAGAACCGACGACTCGGTTTCAGCCGAAACCGAGACACTCGCGGTAGGCCTAACCGTGGTTTCAGCCAAAACCGTGGGCCGCGAGTGTCGGTCCTTTTCCTTGCGTTTTTTAGCTAATTGTGTAGTCGGAGTCTCCGACGGCATTTTATATGCAAAAGCGGGACCAAAAAACTCTTCTGCAAACTCCGACCGACGTCTAAGCATCCGTCGGTTGAAGGAAGCACAGGCTAAACAAGCTGATACGTCGTGGTCTGGGCCTAAGCAAGGATGGCAGTACGAGTGGAAATCCTTATGAGGTATTTGTTTCCCACAAGTTAAACAATTATTTACTTTTTCTGACATCGGCTGAGGCAAGAAAGAGTCCCCAACGGGGTACTTAGCTTTTTTAGAAGTCTTCGGTAGTAGAAATCTCTGGATCTGACCAACCGGCACTTGCGAACAGCTTCTGCTTCGGGCACCGCGCGGCAAGAAAGACTGGGGAAAATGGCGTCGGCTGATGCCTTTATACCCCAGCAGCGATGACATCGGGTGAAGTGCGACATCAGCCGAGGCCAGACCCAGACTTTGGAATCCGGCCAACCGAAGGGGTGCCTGAGGCAGGACAACCCATTTGTTAGGACTGCAGATGCATCCTTGAAGGACATCCTGGACTGCAGCAGTGTGAACACTCAAACATCTACATTTATGGTAGGTACAAAACTGTACTATGTTCATTCTGTTACACTGCTGCAGTCATCACACTTGGGTTGAATCCCAAAGCTAAGTTTGGGTGGCTGGTCTATAAAGAGTTAGGATTGGTTAAGAGGCCCTGCAGAACTGCAGTGGCAAATCCTGCTCTGAATTTAGAGTAAAGAGGCAGGTGGTAATGCTTGGTGAAGGTGTGCACTGAACTCCAAGTTGCAGCCTCCAAAATTTCCTTGGTAGGTACTCCTCTGAGAAAGGCTGCTGAAGTGGCTGTTGCCCTGGTGGAATGAGGCCTAATGTTATTAGGGACTGATTTTCCATGCTGTGTGTAGCAGTACCGAATACAGTGTCCTATCCATTTGGATATTGTCTGCTTTGAGATAGCCTTGCCTTGTGATCCTGCAGCATATGCTACAAACAGTTGATCAGTTTTCCTGAAAGCTTTTGTTTTGTCCAAGTAGAAGCGTAGCTGCCTGTGTATGTCCAAAGAATGCAGAAGTTTCTCCCCTTTATTTTGGGGGTTTGGATAAAAAAGTACAGTTTTGTACCTACCATAAATGTAGATGTCCAAACTGGATAGCATCTGCAGTCATAACAACTGGGTTGTCCTGTCGTCAGGCAGCCCTTCGGTCGGCCGGATTCCAAAGTCCGGGTCCGGCTTCGGCTGATGTCGCACTTCACCCGACGTCATCTCTGCTGGTCTTCGGGTATAAAGGCATCAGCCGACGCCATTTCCCTCAGTGTTTCTTGCCCCAGATGCCAGTTGCCCTCTTGGAAGGCTAAATTTTGGGTAAATGCCAATGTTTCCAAAAGATAGAAGGCAAACACAAAAAATGAGCATGTATGTACATATATACAAACAAATACACCATAAGAGACTCCCCCCGCCAGCTAGCTATTAGGAGGGTAAAAACCCTAGGAGTACCACAGAGGGGAAGGAGAGAGGGTAATCCTGACTGCAGATGCTATCCAGTTCGGACATCTACATTTATGGTAGGTACAAAACTGTACTATGTCCTTCATGGATGCATCTGCAGTCATAACAACTGGGTAGAATACCATAGCCAACTAGGGGAGGAGGAAGAATAGATTATGGTGTGGTTAGGATCCCTTGCAGTACAGCAGTGGCAAACCCTGCTCGGGATCTGGAATACAGAGGTAAATTATAATGCTTGGCAAATGTATGCACGGAGGTCCAAGTAGCCGCCTCAATAATGTCCTTGGTTGCCACTCCTCGTAAGAAGGCTGTGGTAGTGGCTGTTGCCCTTGTAGAATGAGGCCTTATGTTCTGTGGAATTGGTTTTCCATGAAAGGAGTAACAGAATCGTATGCAATTTCCTATCCATTTGGAGATTGTCCGTTTGGAAATCGCTTTTCCTTCCCTTCCTGTTGCATAGGCTACAAAAAGCTGGTCAGTTTTTCTGTTACTTTTTGTTCTGTCCAGGTAGTAGCGTAGCTGTCTATGTACATCCAAGGTATGCAGCATTCTTTCCCCTCTGTTTTGTGGGTTTGGGAAGAAGGTAGGTAGGTGGATTGCCTGGTTTAAAGACACTCTGGCTACCACCTTAGGCATAAATGTAGGATTAGTCCTCATGGACACTCTATCTTGGTGGAAGATTAGGAAGGGTTGTACTGCCATTAGGGCCTGAAGTTCAGAAACCCTCCTTGCTGAGGTTATTGCCAGTAGGAAAGCAGTTTTCCACGATAGATGCTGCAGGTCTGCTGTTGCTGCTGGTTCAAAAGGTGCGAGTGTCAACTTTTCTAGCACAAAGTTCAAATCCCAAGCTGGCAATGGTGGTTTCCTAGGAGGTTTTACATTCTTGATCCCTCTGAGGAACTGCCTGAGTAAAGGATGTGAAAAGACAGGTGGATCAAAGCTGTATTCTGCTGAAATAGCTGATGCATGTATCTTGATGGAGGAATAGGACAAGCCTGTATGTAGAAGCTCTGCCAAATACTCCAGAATGTTAGCAATATCTATATTCGACACATCTTTTCCTCTTTCAGCACTCCAAATGACAAACCTTTTCCATTTTCCTGCATAGTTCCTTCTTGTTGAAGGTCTGCGGGCTTCAAGGATAATGTCTTTAACCCTTTGGGAAAGTTCTGGATTAGTTGCTGCTATGTGATGTACCATGCAGTCAGTTGCAACGTTTTTAGGTTTGGATGCATGATGCTGTAGTTGTTCTGAGTTAACATCAAAGGCATCAGGGGTATTGACCACATTTTGTCCCGAGACATGCTCCTCAGCAATGGGTACCAGTGTTGTCTTGGCCAGTTTGGAGCTATCAGGGTTATCCTTGGACGTTCCTCCTTGATTTTTAGTAATACCTTGTGTATCAAGGGAAGAGGTGGGAATGCATATGCTGTCAGACCTTTCCAGCTGAAGGAGAGCGAGTCCACCTTCCATGCAAGTGGGTGGAATGTCCTTGTGCAGAATTCTTTGAGCTGGTGATTGAGAGGGGAAGCGAATAGATCTATCTGTGGCATTCCCCATTTCTTTGAGATGGTCTTGAAGATGTCCGGGTGTAGCATCCATTCGTGAGCATCCGAGGTGGTTCTGCTTAACATGTCTGCTAGAGTATTCTCCTTTCCTGGTACAAATATTGCCTGTAACTGGATGTTGTAGCTGAGTGCCAGGTTCCAAAGGTCCAAAGTCATTCTGCATAGGGGGTATGAATGAGTGCCTCCCTGTTTGTTGATGTACCACATGACTGTGGTGTTGTCTGTCCTTATCATCAAATGGCCTGCTTTGAGAAATGGTCTGAATTTTTGGATTGCCAGTTTTACTGCCAGCATTTCTTTTAGGTTGATGTGCAGGTGGAGCTGGTCCTGCGTCCACAATCCTTGTACGCATTTGTCCTGCATGTGAGCCCCCCATCCTAGGTCTGAGGCGTCTGTTGTGATGGTTTGGCTTGCTTGATAGTTGTGAAAGGGTAGGCCTGGGTTTGACTGGCATGCTTGAGCCCACCATAGGAACTCCTGTTTTAGGCATGGGATTAGTGGAATTTTTGCTTCTAGGCTGTGCCTGTGTTGGGACCATAAATTCTTTAGGTACCACTGTAGTTTTCTCATATGTAGTCTGGCATGTGGAACCAAGATTATGCAGGATGCCATGAAGCCCAAGGCCTGTAGAACTTTTCTTGCTGTTAGCTTGTTCTGTCTTGTTAGTGCCAAGAAGTAAAGAGGGAGTTCTTTTTGTTTTTCTGCAGTTAGGAATGCCATTTGTTTTACTGTGTCCAATTCCGCGCCCAAGAATGTCCTTGTTTGGGATGGTATCAGCCTTGACTTTTGTAAATTGACTGTATCCCAGTGCTTGTAGCAAGTAAATGACCCTTTGTAAATCTGTTGTCAGCTTGCTTTTGTTGTCCCCTTGTAGCAGGCAGTCGTCCAGGTATGGATAAATTTGGATTCCTGTAGTCTGCAGTGGGCGATTACTGATGCCAGGCATTTTGTGAATACTCTGGGCGCAGTAGATAAGCCAAAGGGCAATGCTGAGAATTGATAGTGCTCTGATCCTGCAAGAAATCTGAGGTACCTTCTGCAAATTGGTCGAATGGGGACGTGCAGGTATGCCTCCTTGAGATCTAGAGTTACCAGCCAACACTCCTTGCCCAGCATGGGAAGAAGTTGCTGTAGGGTCAGCATTTTGAATCTTGGGACAATGATGTATGTATTTAAGGTGGACAGGTCGAGAATAGGTCTCCAACTTTTTTCCTTTCTTGGAACTAGGAATAGTCTGGAGTAGAATCCTTTGCCTTGTTCTGTTATTGGCACTCTTTCCACAGCTCTCATCTTTGTTAGTTGCATTATCTGCTGTAGAGCTTCTGTTTTTTGATTTGGAGGCAGGTTTGGCATTCCTCTTTTGACTGGTAAAGTGTGGAAGTGGAAACGGTATCCTTGGTCTATGGTTTGCAAAATCCACTTGTCTTTTGTGATATAGTGCCAGTTCTTCGAAAATAAGGTTAATTTTCCGCCTAATGGTGCTGCTATTTGTTCCCTGGTAGGCGGAGTTAGAATCAAGTCACTGTGCTGTTGTAGTGGTAGTGGCTGTGTCTGTGCCTCTGTTATTACCTTGCCACTGTTGTCCTCTGTAGGCACCCCCTCTGGATTGATTTCTGCCTCTGGAACGTCTATTCCTGCCCCTTTGGGATCTTGTGGAGTCAGGAAAGGACAAATTTTTGGCAGGCCAGTTCCTGCTAAACCTTGGGGGCTGAACCTGCAAGAAATCTTTAACCGTTTGTACAGATTTTGCCTTTTCTTCCATTTTCTTCATTACCTGCTGGGCAGGTGTACCAAACAAACTGGCCTTATCCATAGGTGCATCTAATAACTTAGCTTTAACATGATCCGGTAAGACCTGTTCCTTCAGCCATGCATGTCTTCTTATCACTGTGCCAGTCATGGCTGATCTAAATGAAGCCTCCAGTGCATCATAGCCACATTTTAAGGAATGGTTACTAACCTGTTGTATGTTATTTACCATTTCTAATACATATTTCTTATCTATAGAGTCATCAGAGGATAGCTTTTTAGTTAACTGATCAAGCATAAACTCTTGGTATTGTATCATGTGAAACTGACAGTTTAAAGCTCTAGCTGAGAGAGTAGCGGAGGTGTAAACCTTTTTGCCCCATCTGTCTAAAGACCTGGCTTCCCTTTGAGAAGGAATAGGGTTTTTTGCTGTGGTCGAGGCAACTGCCTTAGGCCCCTGGGATATAGTTTCGGGGTCTGCAAGTGGGGCCTTGTATAAGTGATGATGAGTGTCTGGTACCCTGTAAAATCTGTCTGGTTTGGGAGGGGCTGGAGGTAAGGAATCTGGTGCAGTGCAGACATCATTAAATGCATCGTCCACAACAGAGAGGACAGGGGGTATAGCTAAAGGTCTGTGTTGTGGAAGGTGCAGAAAAGTCCTAAGTCTTTTTCTGGAATCTGAGAAATCCTGTTCCTGCCATTGGAATTGTTCTCGCATGGCATGTAAGGTTTCCCCAAAGGAGAATTCTTCTGGTGGAGAAGCAGCTGGAATGGATTCTTCAGCATCTGAGTCTTCATAATTGGAGAAATGAGCCTCTGGCTGGTCTGTAATATCTGAGTCATCCGCAGAATCATCAGAGGACACAGGCTCGGGGGGCTCTGCTCTAGGTCTCTTTTCTGGGGGCTGAGAGGCCCTGTCTGGGTGAGATTGAGATCCCCTAATTAAGGATATTAAATCTTCTGCCAGAGTAAGCATTTGTGAACTAGAAGTGGGCCTAGTTGAGGGGGGCTTAACAGGCACTGATTTAGTAGATTTGGCTGCTTTAGCCCTGGCAAAGGCCTTAATAGACATGGCTGCAGGAGGCCTAGCAGCACCACGTGCTGGGGTAGAGACATCCAAAGGGATGGTGTCTGATAAGTCACTAGTAACCACTGTTGTAGGTAAGATTTCTGAGGCCGATTCAAGTAAGGTAGCAGGAACCTCAGTAGTAGTCATTGATTCAGCTGTGCTTTGATCAGTTTTCTCGGTTTCGGCCGAAACCGAGACACTAGCGGTTTGCTTAACCATGGTTTCGGCCGAAACCGCGGACCGCGAGTGTCGGTCTTTTTCTTTGCGTTTTTTAACAATTTGGGTAGTCGGAGGATCCGACGGCATAATGTATGCAAAATCTGAGCCGAAAAACTGTTCAGCAAACTCCGACCAACGCCTAAGCGTTCGTCGGTTGAATGAGGCACAGGCTGAACAGGCTGCTACGTCATGGTCTGGGCCTAAACAAGGCAAACAGTAAGAGTGGAAATCTTTATGAGGTATTTGTTTCCCACAAGTTAAACAGTTATTGACTTTTTCTGACATCGTCTGAGGCAAGAAAGAATCCCCAACGGGGTACTTAGCTTTTAGAAGTCTTCGAAGTAGTATTCGGTAGTAGTAATCTCTGGATCTGACCGACCGGCAGTTGCGAACAGCTTGTGCTTGGTGCCCCACGCGGCAAGAAAGACTGAGGAAAATGGCGTCGGCTGATGCCTTTATACCCGAAGACCAGCAGAGATGACGTCGGGTGAAGTGCGACATCAGCCGAAGCCGGACCCGGACTTTGGAATCCGGCCGACCAAAGGGCTGCCTGACGACAGGACAACCCAGTTGTTATGACTGCAGATGCATCCATGAAGGACATGTAGGCAAATGGATGGTTTGGTTAAGAGCTGCACTAGATACCACCTTTGGCATGAAGGTAGGGTTTGTCCTTAAAGATACCCTATCCTGATGAAAAATTATAAAAGGTTCCACTGACATTAATGCCTGTAGCTCTGAGAGTCTTCGTGCTGAAGTTACTGCCAGGAGCAGAGCTGTTTTCCATGATAAAAATTTTAGATCGGCTGTATTGGCTGGCTCAAAAGGTGGTACGGTCAGTTTTTCCAAAACGAAATTGAGGTCTCAAGTTGGTGTTGGTGCTCTCCGGGGCGGTCTTATGATTTTAGCCCCTCTGAGGTACTGCTTTAGCAAGGGATGGGAGAATAAAGGAGGATCCATGTTGTAATGTGCAGAAATGGCAGAGGCGTGAATCTTAATAGATGAAAAGGATAGGCCTCTGTCCAGCATCTCAGTTAAGTATTGTAAAATCTGAGGAATGTTTGGAACAAGAGGGTCAAGGCTGTGTGCCTGGTTCCAGGCGCAGAATCTCTTCCATTTTTCTGAGTAAGCTTTCCTGGTGCTAGGCCTCCTGGCCTCCAAAATGACATCCATAACAGATTTAGAGAGAGGTGTTGCCTGTTTGACTAAAGTATCTGCCATGCAGCCAGGTTTAGGGTTTTGAGCTGACTGTGCAGGATCTGATTGTTTTGTTGAGTCAGAAGGTGTGGAATTTGGGGCAAAATCCATGGTGGGCCCTGAGCCAAGTTCCTTAAGATAGGGTGCCAGTGCTGGCGTGGCCAGTCTAGAGCAATCAGGATCATCTGTGTTTTTTCTTGTCTGGCTTTTAGGAGTACCTTTGAAAGGAGAGGCAGTGGTGGGAAGGCATAGACTTTTAGGTTTTTCCAGCTGAACAGAAGAGCATCCACTTTCCATGCTTGTTTGTGATAAGTCCTTGTGCAGAATTTTTGTAGTTGGCAATTCAGAGGGGAGGCAAAAAGATCTATGTCTGGGCATCCCCATTTTTGTGTTATCATGCTGAAGATTTGTGGGTTCAATTTCCATTCGTGAGGGTCCATGATATTTCTGCTTAAGTCGTCTGCCAGAGTATTTTTCTTTCCTGGCAGGAGAACGTGGAACGTTAGAGCTGTGTTCCACAAGGTCATGGCTTGCCTGCATAGGGGAGAAGAGTGAGTGCCCCCTTGTTTGTTTATGTACCACATTACTGTGGTGTTGTCTGTCTTTAGTAATAGTTGTCCTGGGTGTAGAAGGTCCTTGAAAGCTGTTAGGGCATTTTGAACAGCCAACATCTCTTTTTGATTGATGTGAAGATTCATCTGGTCTGTGATCCACTTGCCCTGAATGCATGTTCCTGCCATGTGTGCTCCCCAGGCGTAATCCGAAGCATCTGTTGTTAGAGTTTGCCTGGCTGTGGACTGGGTAAAAGGCTGACCCTTGTTTATGTGACATGCCTGTGCCCACCACCGAAACTCCTGTTGTAGGCAGGGAATTACTGCTTCTAGACTGTGAGAATGTTGAGTCCAAACACTTTTTAGGTACCAGTCTAATTTCCTCATATGCAGTCTGGCATATGGTATTAGTAGTATGCAGGATGCCATGAATCCCAGGGCCTGCAGAATTTTTCTTGCAGGGAGATGGGGCGTTTTTGCCAGTAGTTGAAAATATTGAATTAGTTGCACTTGTTTGTCTGGCGTGAGGTAAGCCATCTGGGCCGTTGTATTTAAGCTGGCACCCAGGAATGTAATCTGCTGTGAGGGCACTAGTTTTGACTTCTTTTCGTTTACTGTGTACCCTAGAGAAATTTGCAACCTTTTCACAAACGCCAGATGCTGTAGAAGAATGTCCTTTGTCTCTGCTTGAATGAGGCAGTTGTCCAGGTATGGATATATTTGAATCCTTTTTTGTCTGCAAAATGCAATTACTGGTGCCAGGCACTTTGTGAAGATCCTGGGCGCAGTAGATAAGCCAAAGGGCAGTGCAGAGAATTGGTAGTGCCTTGTACCAGCTTTGAATTGGAGGTATCTTCTGTAATTTTGTCTGATAGGGACATGCAGGTATGCCTCTTTGAGGTCCAGAGTAACAAGCCAAGCCTTCTTGCCCAGCTAGCTTCTTGGGTAGAAGCTGCTGTAATGTCAACAGTTTGAATTTCAGAATATCCAGGTAAGTATTCAGAATTGAAAGGTCCAGTATAGGCCTCCAAGCTTTGTCCTTTCTGGGGACCAGGAAGAGTCTTGAGTAAAATCCTTGTCCTTGTTCCTGTTGTGGTACTTTTTGTATAGCTCTCATGTCCATGAGGGCTGAAATTTGTTTTTGTGCCTCTGCCCATTGATTTTGTGGCAGGTCTGGCATTCATTTTAGCTTTGGTAAAGTATGGAAGTGGAATCTATAACCTTGAGACACAATATTCAGGACCCATTTGTCTTGGGTGATTGTTTGCCAGTTTTGAGAAAAAAGTGCTAGTTTTCCCCCTAATTGGGCTACCAGAAGAGATGTGCTTGGCGTACGCAAGGGAAAGTCATTGTGACTGTTTCCTGTAAGGTTGAGACTTGTCCTCACCTCCTTTTGGGGTTGAGGTGCCCCACTGTCATTGTCTGTTTGAGCCTTGGGGTTGAGATCTGCCTCTTGGGCGCCTGTATCTGCCTCTCTGTGGCCTGTCTGACACTGGAAAGGACCAATTTTTTGTTGGCCAATTTCTGCTAAATCGAGTTGGCTGTACCTGTAAGAAATCCTTGACTGCTTGCACAGATTTAGCTTTATCCTCCATTTTCTTTAACACCTCTTCTGCCTTAACACCAAACAAGGTATCATGTTGTACAGGAGCATCCAATAACTTTGCCTTAAGATGTTCAGGTAAACTCTGTTCTTTTAACCAAGCATGTCTTCGAATAACAAAACCTGTAACTGCGGCTCTACAAGAGGCCTCTAAAGAATCAAAACCACATTGCAGAGTATGTTTTCCCACCTGTTCAATTGAATGCAATAAATCATGCACTTCTTTACAATCAGGAGCTTCTGAGCTAGCCAGCCTTTTCTGTTTTAATTGAGCCATTAAATATTGTTGGTACTTAAGCATGTGAAACTGGCAATTTAAAGCTCTTACTGCTAAAGTTGCAGACGTGTATACTTTCTTCCCCCATCTATCTAAAGCTCTGGAATCTCTGTCAGAGGGTACAGGATTTTTTGCAATGGAAGCCTTAACCCCCTAGGAAATAGTTTCTGGATCAGCAGAAGGGTTTTTGTAAAGAAACTTGTGAGAGTCAGGGACTCTATAATACCTATCTGGCTTGGCTGGAGCAGGGGGCAAAGAGTCAAGAGATAAGCTGGATTCAGAGAACACATCATCCACAATGTCTAGTACAGGCAGAATAGCCAGGGGCCTGTGCTGAGGCAATAAGAGGAAATCCCTGAGCCTTTTCTTGGATTCTGAGTATTCCTAACTTTCCCAATGGAAATGTTCCCTCATGGTATGTAAAGCTTTCCCAAAAGAATAATCCTCCGGAGGAGAGGCTGAAGGGATAGATTCCTCAGCATCAGAGTCCTCATAGGGGGGTAAAAAGTATCCCTGGTCTGAAGAGGAATCAGAGGAAATGGCAACCTGATCAGAGGAGTCATAGTCTGTATCCTGCCTAGGCCTTTTCTCAGGAGGGGGATGGGAACCCCTGATTAGAGTAATGAGGTCTTCGGCCATTTTAAGCATCTGTTTCTTAGGCATGGAGAATTGTCCAGGAGAATGCTGTACTTGTTTCTTTGTGTTTAACGGTACCTTTGTCTTGGCTGTTGACTTAATGGCAAGTTGTGAAGGTCTAAAAACACCCTCAGAAGCCGGTGCCTGCTCAGCAGCTCTGGACCCATCGGAGGGATTAGTTTCCGTAGGCCCAGTACCTTGAGGTTCCAGAGGCCTAGTTGTCTCCACGTGGGAGTCGGAGGCGGCCTGTGGCTCTGAGATAGCGGGTGTCAGGGGCTGCGAAAGCACCTCACTGAGAACTGGCGACTGGCCTAGAAGAGGTTTTGTCGTCGGTTTTGGACCTCAGATGCCTGTCTTTATCCTTGTCTTTGCGTTTTTTTGGAATTGCGGTCGTCGGTTGATCCGACAGCATAGTATAATTGAACCTTCGGCCAAAGTAGTGCAAAGCAAAATCAAAACGTCTTTTTATAGTGCGTTTGTTAAATCTAGCACAAAACCGACAAGTAGTGACGTTGTGATCAGGGCCTAGGCATGGAATACAGTACGAGTGGAAGTCCTTATGAGGTATTTGCTTACCACAAGAAATACAATTATTAACTTTTTCTGACATCGGTCTGAGGCAAGAAAAAAGTTTCCCCAATGGGGTACTTAGCTTTATTGAAGACTTCGGATCTGAAATTCAACTTCGAAAATCTCAGGAGTCGGCTGACCGGCACTTATGAACTGCTTCTGCTTCGGGCACCGTGCGGCAAGAAAGACTGAAGAAAATGGCGTCGGATGCATCTTGTATACCCCTGGAGCACTGACGTCAGGGAAGAAGCGACAGCAACCGACGCCGGACCAAGACTTTGGAACTCTGGCCGACTGCGGGACTGCCTGACGGCAGGATAACCCAAGTGTGATGACTGCAGCAGTGTAACTACTACTCCATCTCATAACTGCTGAACAGAGTTTTTATACCACACAACCTAACCAGTTAAAATAAGCAAACAAACAATGATCCCAGACTTGTCTCTAAAGAGCATCATCTGCCAAAGCTGGCCACCTGTTCCTACTCTTAATGGTCCACAAATTAAAATAAGCACACTGTGGACAGTTTGGCATGTCCTGTACCAGGACCAGGCAAAGCAAAAAGATTGCATGGAAGTCTCAATGAGGGATTTATTTCCTACACTCCAAGCGAACACTAGTCTTAACTACTGACATCGGACAGATATACTAGCAATAATGCAGTAAGAAACAAGATCCCCAATGGGGTACTTGGCTTTAGGCATTCTGTCTTTGGCTTTAAACTGACCAATGCACACTATCAGGCTCCATCAGTTATGAAAAAAAAAATGAAGAAAATGTTGCTTGCAGACGGCTCTTATAGTCTGACGTGCTGATATCAGAGCAGAGGTCCTCAGCCATGCCTGGAGCAGGAGATAAAATCTGTAGTATTTGGACCTTCCAAGGGCTTCCACAGCAGGAAATCCCAGTGATCTATTACTGCAACATGGAAATGTGACATACATTTATATAACTTGTTCTGTGACAGAATAGGAGGTCAAAGAAGGTTGGACCTTTTATGACTTAAAAGGCTAAATTAGATCTCCAAGGAGCAGTCTGTAGGACACTGAGTACAGACAGTGGGCTGCCACTCTGTCCTGATAACTATGACTTTTGTGGCCACTGATGTTTTTAATTTTAAAGCTCTGAAGTCTCTCAAGTTGAGTGATATGTTTAAATAAAAACATATCAAAAAGTCCATTCTATTCAGTAATGGGTTTTCGGAGATCAGAGTAAAGGGGAGAATACAGATTTGACTGGATTTAGTGGAGATGCCTTTGGAAATTAGAGGAATCAGACAGAAGGCTTTCCAAGTACTGCAGAGGCATGATGGGAAAATGATAAGGAATTCCAGATCTCCTCTTATGACTGTCTGATTGGAAGCTTATGTCACCTGCATGGTATAAGAAAATGTTCTGTTTATCAAAATGAATTATGCTACATTTTATATTTACTTTCAGACCCTATCTTAGCACCAATTGTTAACATTGTCTAACTATGTTAGAGCAAACTGTGAGTCAGTACAAGACTGAATAACAGAACCCAATTTACAATCAGGTGCAAATTTAGATAACCATAGACCAGCAGTGTTGGCCTGCTTTAGTTACTTTTTCAAAGAAACTAATGAGATATTCATGGGGTTTCAGGGTTAAAAGGTTTTCAATGTCCAAATTAATGACATCTAAGACAATATGCTCTATAGGTTTTACATGAAGTTAGTGAGACTAACAGGTCTATAGCTGCAGTCACCCTTTTGTAACGGCATTGCAATGGCCTTTTTAAACACAAATAAATGGACATTTTCTAGGATTCAGGAATGGATAGACTTGGCAAAAAGAGGTTAAGAAAAGGATCAGATAAACCATATCTGGCACTAATTATCAAGCAACCTAGCATATTAACTGAGTCCACAGATGAAGTGTTCTTACCTTTTGATAGGGCTAGGAGAACTTTATTATCATCCTCAACCCCTTTCCCACTTTCTACATAGGGTTGGGGTGTTCAGTAAACTGTCGCCATTTCTCTATACAATGCCACACTTTTGCCCTACTGTCACAGATCTTCTCACACACAATCTAACCACCTCTTTGCTGGACACCCTTGTTTCCTCTTGCCGCCTTCGTGTCTGTCCCAAATCGTCTTCATAAGACTGTCTTCTGTTTTTCTGCACATGTGCCTGAACCACCATAATACTTTGGCATCTGCTCTTATATCCTCATTTCTTTGTCTGTTCCACAGTGTGCATCGTGCCACCCATCTCAGGCACTTCATCTCCATCACCTCTAGCTTTCTCAACTGCTCTGTCTTTACTGCCCAGGTTTCTATACCATACAGCAGTACTGGTCACACCACTGTTTTATACACATTACCTTTCAGCTTCATTGACATTCTTCTGTCATACACTGCCTCTGCCACTCTGTGCCAGTTGGCTGCAGCCACTTCAGTTCTACCCATTACCTCCTCATTCAAACTGCTCTTTTCAACCACCCCTCCCAGATACCTGAAGCTGTTAATCTGTTCCACTATCCTCCCTTCTATCTCAATTTTCAGCTTCTGATTTCTCCAATTAGCTGCCATTACAGGTGCTTATCTGTACTCTGTTTCAGCTATGTGCCTTCAGTTCTGTATTCCATTCCTCTGTCCTTTGCTGAAGTTCTTACTCAGACTGCCTGCAGTGCCACATCATCTGCATTCAGCAACTTTGTTGACCTGTCTCCTCCAACCTATTTGCTAATGCAGTCCATCACCAGAATGAACAGCAGTGGGCAGAGAGCTGAACCCTGGTGTACTCCCACTCCCACTGGGAATCCCTCTGTGAGGTCAAAAACTGTTTGCAGTTAAGCCACTTGCTCCTTGTACATAACTTGCATTAATTCTACCAATGTTTCTGGGACTTTGAACCACTGCAGGACTGCCCAAATCAGCTTTCTTGGGACTGTGTCATAATTTCTTTGTCTAGAATGTCCAGTTGGACACTTTCTAGCTTCTTCTCAACTATCTGTCTCATTGCAAACATTGGGTCGGTTGTGCTGCATCCTAATCTGAATGTCAGCTGCTCATGTCCCATCTTACGTTATACTATTCTGCATATTCCTTTGTCACTCACACTCCACAGAACTTTCATGAAGTGTGGTAGGGGTTTGAAACCTCTCTACTGCCCACAGTTATGAATGCCCCCTTTGTTCTTAAACACTAGCATTAGTATACTTACACTCCAGTCATCTGGAATACGTCTTTCCCTCCAAACTGATACGAGTACCCTCGGGAGTCATTTCTCCCCTATCTCACCCAACAGCTTTATCCTATCTGCTGTGACCTCATTTGAGCCTGCTGCCTTCCCTGACTTCATTTTCCTTAGTGCTGTTCTTACTTCTACTGTGGTGGGCTCCTCCTCTTCTTTCATCTTAGGCTGTTATCTGGAGCAGTACAATTTTTGTGGGGTTTTCTTCATTCAGAAGTTGCTGGAAGTACTCCTTCCATCTTCTTTTGATGCCCTCTGGAAATGTGAACAGGTTGTTACTTGCATCTTCATCTTTCATTCCTTCCTTTGCAACCCGATAGAGGTTTCTTTATGCGATCTACTGTCACTTTCCAGAAGTTGGCAGAGTGCCCCAAATGCCTTGTTCTTTGCTACTGCAACGCCTTTCTTAGCCACTTTGTTAGCCAACCAGCATTCTCTCCTAGCCTGTTCCGTCTTTTCTACCTTCCACTTTTTCCTACACTCTTTCTTTCTTTTGATGACTTCCTGTATTCCACTACCAGCTTTCCTTATGCATTTTGTTTTCTTACCTGGCTTAGCTGCATACCTGCTCTGTAGTCCTCACAGATGCTGATTTGAGGTACTGACATTCTTCTTCAACTTCACCTATTTCTTCTTTTTCTTGTTGAGGTGTTAGAGCCCTGAGTAATTCCTTTAGCTACTGTGCTTTCTCTCCAGTCAATTTCCAGGTCTTCAGTCTGGTCTCTGTTGACCTTATAGCCTTCTCTGACCACTGCTTGCAGCTATCTGTGGCAAGCAGTGGTTTATGTTGCGGGCCAACTGTTTCACTGTGGATGACATTGCAATTGCTAATTCTACCTCCCTGCCATTTTCTTACTAAGAGAAAGTCAACCTGAATTGCATGTTGATCACTCTTGTATGTGACCTTGTGACTGTCTCTCTTACTGAACCATCTGTTGGCCACCATCAAGCCAGTTGCTAGAAATCTAAAATGACCTCTCCTTCTTTACTCCTGCTGCTCCACCCATGTGGACCCAGGAAATCCTCATCATCTGTTCTGTCTGCCCTGATATGTGTATTCAGGTCAGCCATTACCAATACCAATTCACCTTGTCCAGCTTTATCTAGTAGGTCCTGCAATTGCTGTCTGAATGCACTATTTTCCTCATTATCACAATCCTGTCATGGGGGGGGGGGGGGTAGGCTGATACTATGAATACTGTCCTATCACTACACTGGACGCTGACTGCCATCAGTCTGTCAATAATTCTGATGACATCCCTCATTATCTTCAGAAGGGTTTCCCTCACCACACTTCTCACACCATTTCTAGCCTGTTCTCTTGAGTAGTAGATTTTGGATCCCAAGCCAAGTGGTGTTGCTGCACTGCCTTTCCAACTCGACTCCTGGATAAATAGGATGTCCAGCCTCCTCCTTAGCAAAATGTCATCCACTTCCAAGCCTCACCCTATCAGTGAACCTACATTTGAGTATAGCAGTTCTTAGCTCATGTCTGGCAGGTTCATTGGTTTTGCATCTAGCTATCGCTCAACAAAGCTATCACAGGTAAAACAAGCCAGACAACTGGACACTGACCAGCCAGTAGCTTAGTGACCCAGGACTGCTGGGCTTTATGGCAGAGACATACTGGTCAACATGGGCACATACACCCCTCTGGCGTAGGTCAGAGTAAGCCGGGTCCTCAACCTACTTATCTCTGGCAAATACCCATGTCTATTTGGCGACATTAGTCAATACTTGCCTACAGCTATATTTTACACCACCAAGTGACTTAGCCCTGCCATGGGACACAGTCTGTGATTTGTGTTCTCCTATGTTGAGGGTGCTAATATAAATTTTCTGACAGAATTAAAGAAATTGAGCACCACAGTAGATGCCAAAAGCAGTAGGTCTATACTACTCTTCCCCCTTTGGGGCACTATCTAGAGTCTCTGCTGCTGCCCACAACTCCATTTTTGGGTGTTTAAGATGGAAACACACAGCATATTTTGTGACACAGAAAAGCTCTATATAGGCATTGACTGGAGATCAGGATTGAACCTTGTGAGTGACAGTTAAAGACCATAACCATTATACTAACTGGTCTAATCCCCACAAACAAACTGCTTATACAACTTATTCCACAGTAATTAAAGAGGATGCCTTGGATTGTGGAATTGTCAGCTAAGGTATTGGCTACTTCCTTTGAGTCAGAATGCATAGTATTACTGTGGACTAGCCGTAAGCATTGTTGTGTCTAATATAAATTTTCTGACAGAATTAAGGAAAGATTTGCAGTTACTTTTGGTTTTAGTGGATATTTTCATTTCATACTCAACTTTGAGATTCTTAACTGTTTCTTCAAGATCTTTACTAGTTTGCTTATGTGTGCTTTTGGTTATCTATCAAAACATCTATTCTTCATAACATCTAAACTCAAAACATCAAGACCATGACAAATGAACTTCAAAACATCTAAAACTCATAACATTGAATTTCAAAACATTGAAAACTACAAAGCAACTATAAATACATTTTGCTCACTACTGAAATGCATGGAGGAAAATGTAATTAATTTAATAATCTAGTACATTAATATCTCAATTGCTTTTTCTACATGCCTAAAGCTTTGCAGCAACAGTGAATCAGTGCATGATGAAATACATTAACAGATCTAAACAAAAACAAACAAAAAAAAACAATTTCCACATCCAGTGTTTCTCATTTTTCATCTCCTCTCCTATTTCTTCTAGTACCCACCTTTAGTAAAATACAGGTAGAAGAAGTCACAGAAGAAGATTGTTTGAACGACTCCAGCCACAATTGCAATCTTGTCACTGAATCCCTCAAAGTGGTAGCGCCAAACCCAGTTGACAATGTACAGTGCACGGTACAATCCCAGAAAGAATAGGTAGTGTGTGGTGATTGTTTCTGCCTCTCCAGTTTTGGAAATCATGAAGAGCTGAGGCAGAATGGCTACTGATTCTAAATAGATTGAGAAGGTCCACAGAATCTAAAAACATGAAATAAAAACAACTTACTCAAGTAATTCCAGCAACACAGAACAGTCTCTTTCAAACAGCCACAACCAAGAGATTCAACTGGCTACAATTATATCTGAATTTAACAAGCTGGAGGCTTAAAATGGCAAACACTACAGTCTTTCATATTTATGTATACAAGCACAAGACAAACAGCAGTCCAGGAAGTAGAAAAACAATATGGCAGCCATTAAGAACCACTCAAACCATCTAATCTACCCAGTTCCCTACCACATGGACGAGCTGTAAATCCTTCTCAACCAACAGCTCTTCTCCCACCTAACATAAGACCTCTGTGCATTTCTTTTTAACTCTGTTACTATTTTTGATATTTCTGACATTTTACAAAGGATGACTTTTTGTGAAGCAGCTGGCTTATGGACTCTTTAGCTGTAGCCAGTTTAACTTATTTATATTATATTTTGGTGAACAAGGTTGTTTAAATGGGGGGAGGGAAGGCTACTTTAAATGTAGACAGTGGAGGAAAAACTACACAGTTATTTGACAAAAAAGAATAGGAAAGGAATAAACAGCAACATACAAAATCAAAGTTTGTAAGAGCAGAATGTTAAAAACAGCCATCTCAGTCAAAGTACATGACCTACAAAAACCACAGCAGTAACAATTTCAACACACAGTCCCACTCACATTTAAGTTACTGTGTTTTACAGTGATATAAATACAGAAGTTTAAGTATGCAAAACCTGTGATCCCAGAGATCAAGTACATACCCCCATGGCATAATCTAACACCGTCTCAGCATGACTGCATGTGCTTTAGGTACAAGATGTCATGAGCAGAAACAGTGTGCAGACCTGAGTAAACACACATAAGAGTGATCACAATCTCTCCTAGTATCAGTAAGCACGTATAAGAAATGACAAAAGTGATACCCAGTATCCTGTTTTCTGTTTATTTTGTTCTTTATTTCTTTGTTATTTATAGAACTTTGTGTACTGTGTATTGTTCTAGCTAGTTTCACTGTGTGTGAGGTATTAACTGGAAATTGTCCACTTTTATTAAGCATCTTTTGGGTTGTTTGTTTCTAATAACTTGTTGCAGTTAAACTCTTTTTTTCTAGAGGCTCCTTTAGCTGTTTAAAACTTTCATTTAAAGGCTCACTGCTGCTTTTCAGCTGTGAGAAACATTTCTGCAGTTTGTTTCCCACCCTCCCTCTGTGTTGGTATAGTGTTTTTATAGTTGGTGGCTACCCAGTATAGGGAGAACATTTGAGAAGGCCAATCAGCTTAGTTTCTGCTACTCCTTTCTCTCTTTCCACTTACAATTTTTTTTTTTTTTTTTATCTGCTTTTACTGTATTTGTGTTTCTTCCTACTTTATTTTGCTTTTGCGTCATCTTAAAAGTACTCAATTGTATTTATTACTGCTTGATGTAACTCATTCTAAGCCTTTTAGTTTAAGCACTTGGGCTTCAGACCAGTTGTTTTGCATTAAGGTTTGTGGTCTGCACTGTAGTGGCAGAACAGGTAGCTTACATCCTTCTAAGTTGGGAACTGCTGACTGAGGGCTCAGTGTCTGTTATTCTAAAAGTGTATTAATTCTGGTTTAAGCACTTGGGCATCAAGCCAGTTATTTTACATTAAGAGGGTTCGTGGTCTGCACTCTTGTGGGAGGAGAGGCTGGACTCTGCCCTTCTGAGCTGGGAATTTCTGGTTAAAGGCTTATAGTGCCTGCATATGCCAAGAAGAGCTAAACCCAAACATAAAACTACTGTTCAATCTCAGCCTTACTACAGGATATGCACCCAAAGAGTGGCGTACAGCAACAGTGGTCCCTCTCCACAAAGGTGGTGCCTCAACGGTTCCTGGAAACTATCGCCCCATAAACCTGACTAGCTTGGTCTGCAAAGCTATGGAAAGGATCATCATGGACCTCATAAATAAAGATACTGGGGACCTACAGACACTGGATTCTACCCAGTTCGGCTTTATTAAGGGCAGATCCTGCCTCTTAAACCTGGTTGATTTCTTTGAAACAGTCACCAAGGCCATTGACGAAGGGAAGGTGGTCCACACAGCCTACCTGGACCTCGCAAAAGCCTTCGATACAATACCCCACTCGGGCATTACAGATAAGCTAACCAGTTTAAATATAAACCCCTATGTCACTAGATGGGTTGCACACTGGCTCAAGGACAGAACCCACATGGTTAGAATTGCTGGAGCCATGTCAGACTCCAAACCAGTTACAAGTGGCATCCCACAAGGCTCAGTCCTGGGACCTCTCTTGTTCGGTATATATTTCTCGGAGGTACAGGCCAACACGGAAGGACTGTGGCTGACCACGTTCGCAGATGACTGCAAACTGGGTGCCATAATCGACTCTCCAGCCAACACAAGCATCCTCCAAAAGGGCCTCATAGAAACAGATAACTGGTGCCAGAGCCATGGCCTCAAGCTAAACGCGAAAAAGTGTATAGTCATCCCCTTTGGCATAAACAAAGTGCCCACAAATTACCACACAGGTGGTAATCCATTAAGTACAGATGAAGTAATTAGGGACCCAAGTTGATAGCAATCTCTCATTTGACAACCACGTGGCCAAAGTGGTTAGAAGAACATTTTATATAGCCCACCTAATCATGAAGGGATTCACATCTGGATCGGGGAGGTCATCGTGCCTCTTTACTCATCCCTCATCAGGCCCATAATTGAGTACAATGCCCCTTTTGGGATGTACCTTACCAGACACCTGCAGCAACTGGAAAGACCCCAAAAGTACCTCACCAAGAGGATCAAAGGGCACAAACAGATGCCATATGCTGCCCGGTTAAAGAAACTCCAGCTCTACTCAGTGGCATACCGCCTGCTCAGAGGCGATCTGTGCCTGACGTATAAAGCCATGTCCAACCCGGAATTAATGGACATGCTGCACCTCAGAAAATCCAAATCTCATTGAGCTACGCACTCGAGAGACTTGAACCTCAGCACTGAAATAAATAGGACATGCTGGAGGGACAGATTCATAACTCAGAGGCTCCCTTCACTCTGGAATAAAATCCCAGTCCAGGTTAGGCAGAGTCCCTCATTGACTCTCATCAAGAGGAATCTTGATGAGTGGATGGGAGATCGTAAGTTTACCCCGGATATCACTTCTGTGTCACGAGGCACAGTATACTAACCTTGAAAAAAGGCATAGCAAAATTAATTTAAAATGGGTGGTGAAAGCCAAACACACTCTGGCTAGGCTTATAAATGCCCTAGGGCAGATAGCCTAGTATGAACCTATGAACCATACAACCTACACTGACTGAGGCATGCATTTAATGTACACACAGATACAACAGATGGTAGCAGCACAGGTCTGCCATGAAATAGATGCAGTAAAGTTACATATTAGCTGGCAAGTAACATATGGAATCATTGTGCAATTCAGTACCTGTAGTTCTGTTTATTTTATAGCCAAGGTTTCATTTCAGACTTGAAACACACTTTCTAGGTTCATCTTAGAAGTCATCGAGTCAGACTCCCATCTTTGGCAAGGACAGCCATGCATTCCATCACCACAGCTGGCTCCGTGGCATATGCTGATGGAACCCTGGCTGTAACCTAGGTAACTAGGGTTTACATAGCAACTTGGGTAGTGTACAAGCTGGATGGTAAGAAACAGGAGTAATGAGGCATAAGATTGCTCACCACCTCTTGCGGGGTATGGGATTATGCTCCACGGGATGCACACAACCACTACTTCTGGGGATAAGTGAAAGATATATAGAGGGTTATGACCACTTTCAAGGAAGAGCCTGGTGTCTAAGGAGCACATCACTCAAGGAAGAGTTTACAGTCAGTTGCTCAGATCACCTCAACTCATATCACAACATCTTGAGCAGCCTGGTTTATTAGTTGCTGGTGTCACTTGGAGTCTTAGGTGAAACTGTAGTGATCATGCATTAGCTTTTGTGGGTGGTCCAGTTCTGCAGACTCCTGTAGAAACAAAACAGTGAGACACATTTTACATAGTGCTTCTCAGTGAACTCTCTCTCGGGGGTGGAGTAATTTTGGCATGAGATTAATAAAGTAATGGGAGAGGGGGAGGTAAAGTCAGTAGAGGTGTTTGCATTTTGCTGAAAATGCTTAGTTTCAGTGTTTCCTATGCTCATATTACAACAACCTCAAATCTGTGCTTCAAGTTTGAGTGCACTCCAGTCTGTCATATATGAACTTTATTGGTGAGCATTTGTGATGTGAGCACAGATCTGTGAAGACGACACATCCTTCATGGAAGGTGATGATTTTCTCATCACATTTGCCCAATATACACCAATCCCTTGTTTGCTACTGAGGCATGATCAGGAATGGTTAGGGCTAAAATGAGTGAAAAAGTACAGTTGTGTACACTTACCATAAATGTAGATGTTCAAGTGCATTTACTGTTGCAGTCATCACACTTGGGTTATCTGCCTGCAGGTAGCCCTCGGTCGGCCCGAATACCAAAGTCTTGGGATTTCTGCTTCGGATGCTGTCGCCTCTTCCATGACGTCAGGTCATCAGGAGTATAAAGCATGCAGCCGATGCCATTACATCAGTTTTTCTTGCCTCATATGTCAGGAGCCCCCAAAATAGGAAGCAATCACATGGTGTGGAACATCTCCAGTAAAAAGTAAATACCATTTCCATAAGATATGGCCAAAAAAGAGGAAAGGTAGAAGGTATAGAAAAGACAGGGGGCTGGAGAGAGGGTAACCAGGACTGCAACAGTGAATACACTCAAACATCTACATTTATGGTAAATGTACACAACTGTACTATGTTCTTCGTGTTTCACTGTTGCAGTCATCACACTGGTTGATTCCCAAAGCTGAGGAAAGGTGGAGGCAGTCAAGAAGTATTAGGGGTGGCTAGCAGGCCGTGTAAGACTGCTGTGGCAAATCCAGCTCTGGATTTAGAAAAGATAGGCAAGTGGTAATGCTTGGTGAAGGTGTGTACAGAACTCCAGGTTGCAGCTTCCAGGATGTCCCTGGTAGGGACTCCCCTGAGAAATGCTGTAGAGGTTGAGGTAGCCCTAGTGGAATGAGGTCTGATCCCCATGTGGGGTAGGTATTCCATGGTGTTTGTAGCAGAAATGGATGCAGTGTGCTATCCATTTAGAAATGGTTTGCTTTGAAATGGCCTTGCCCTCTGCCCCTGTAGCAAAGCTGACTAGCAGCTGGTCAAATTTTCTGAAAGGTTTAGTCCTGTCAAGGTAGAACCTGAGTTGTAAGGTTTAGTCCTGTCAAGGTAGAAAGTACAGTTTTGTACCTACCATAAATGTAGATGTCCGAACAGGATAGCATCTGCAGTCATAACAAATGGGTTGTCCTGTTGTCAGGCAGCCCTTCGATCGGCCGGATTCCAAAGTCTGGATCCGGCTTCGGCTGATGTCGCACTTCACCGGACGTCATCTCTGCTGGTCTTCGGATATAAAGGCATCAGCCGACGCCATTTTCCTCAGTGTTTCTTGCCCCAGATGCCAGTTGCCCTCTAGGAAAGCTAAATTTTGGATAAATGCCAATGTTTCCAAAATAGTAGAAGGCAAACACAAAAAATAAGCATGTAAGTACATATATACAAACAAATACACCATAAGACACTCCCCCCCAGCTAGCTATTAGGAGGGTAAATACCCTAGGAGTACCACAGAGGGGAAGGAGGGTGGGTAATCCTGACTGCAGATGCTATCCTGTTCGGACATCTACATTTATGGTAGGTACAAAACTGTACTATGTCCTTCAAGGATGCATCTGCAGTCATAACAAATGGGTAGAATACCATAGCCAAACTAGGGGAGGAGGAAGAAGAATTATGGTGTAGTTAGGATCCCTTGCAATACAGCAGTGGCAAACCCTGCTCGGGATCTAGAGTATAGAGGTAAATTATAATGCTTGGCAAATGTATGCACGGAGGTCCAAGTAGCCGCCTCAATAATGTCCTTGGTTGCCACTCCTCGTAAGAAAGCTGTGGTAGTGGCTGTAGCCCTTGTAGAATGAGGTCTTATGTTCTGTGGAACTGGTTTTCCATGGTAGGAGTAACAGAATCTTATGCAATTTCCTATCCATTTGGAGATTGTCTGTTTGGAAATTGCTTTTCCTTCCTTCCTGTTGCATAGGCTACTAAAAGCTGGTCAGTTTTTCTGTTACTTTTGGTTCTGTCCAGGTAGTAGCGTAACTGTCTATGTACATCCAAGGTATGCAGCAGCCTTTCCCCTGTTCTGTGGATTGGGAAAGAAGGTAGATAGGTGGATTGCCTGGTTTAAAGACACTCTGGATACCACCTTAGGCATAAATGTAGGATTAGTTCTCATGGACACTCTATCTTGATGGAAGATTAGGAAGGGTTGTACTGCCATTAAGGCCTGTAGTTCAAACCCTCCTTGCTGAAGTAATTGCCAGTAGGAAGGCAGTTTTCCATGATAGGTGTTGAAGATCTGCTGTTGCTGCTGGTTCAAATGGAGGGAGTGTCAATTTTTCTAGCACAAAGTTCAAGTCCCATGCTGGTAATGGTGGTTTCCTAGGAGGTTTTACATTCTTGATCCCTCTGAGGAATTGCCTGAGTAGAGGATCGAAAAGACAGGTGGATCAAGCTGTATTCTGCGGAAATAGCTGATGCATGTATCTTGATGGAGGAATAGGACAGGCCTGTATGTAGAAGCTCTGCCAAGTACTCCAGGATGTTAGCAATATCTATGTTCGAGACATCTTTTCCTCTTTCAGTACTCCAAATGACAAACCTTTTCCATTTTCCTGCATAGTTCCTTCTTGTTGAAGGTCTGCGGGCTTCAAGGATAATGTCTTTAACCCTTTGGGACAAGTCTGGGTTAGTTGCTGTTATGTGATGTTCCAGGCAGTCAGTTGCAAGGTTTTTAGGTTTGGGTGCATGATGTTGTAGTTGTTCTGAGTTAACATCAAAGGCATCAGGGGTATTGGCCATATTCTCCCCTGAGACATGCTCCTCAGCAAAGGATACCAGTGTTGTCTTGGCCAATTCGGAGCTATCAGAATTATCCTTGGACGTTCCTCTTTGATTTTCAGTAGTACCTTGTGCATCAAAGGAAGAGGTGGAAATGCATATGCTGTCAGGCCTTTCCAACTGAAGGATAGAGAGTCCACCTTCCATGCTAGTGGGTGGCATGTCCTTGTGCAGAATTTTTGAGCTGGTGATTGAGTGGGGATGCGAATAGGTCTATTTGTGGCATTCCCCATTTCTTTGTGATGGCCTTGAAGATGTCCGGGTGTAGCATCCATTCGTGAGCATCCGAGGTGGTTCTGCTTAACATGTCTGCTAGGGTGTTTTCTTTTCCCGCACAAATATTGCCTGTAACTGGATGTTGTAGCTCAGAGCCATATTCCAAAGGTCCAGAGTCATTCTGCATAGGGGTATGAATGAGTGCCTCCCTGTTTGTTGATGTACCACATGACTGTGGTGTTGTCTGTCCTTATCATTAAATGGCCTTCTTTGAGGAATGGTTTGAATTTCTGGATTGCTAGTTTTACTGCCAGCATTTCTTTTTGGTTTATGTACAGGTGCAGCTGGTCTGGAGTCCACAATCCTTGTATGCACTTGTCCAACATGTGCGCCCCAGCCTAGGTCTGAGGCGTCCGTTGTGATGGTTTGGTTTGCTTGAAAGCTGTGGAAGGGCAAGCCTGGGTTTGACTGGCATGCTTGAGCCCACCATAGGAACTCTTGTTTCAGGCATGGGATTAGTGGGATTTCGGTTTCTAAGCTGTGCCTGTGTTGAGACCATAAATTCTTTAGGTACCACTGTAGTTTTCTCATATGCAGTCTGGCATGGGGGACCAGGATTATGCATGATGCCATGAAGCCCAAGGCCTGCAGTACTTTTCTTGCTGTTAGTTTGTGCTGCTTTGTTAATGCCAAGAAGTAAAGAGGAGTTGTGCTCGTTTTTCTGCAGTTAGGAATGCCATTTGTTTTACTGTGTCCAATTCCGCACCCAAGAATGTTCTTGTCTGGGATGGTATCAGTCTTGACTTTTTTAAATTGACTGTGTATCCCAGGACTTGTAGTAAGCAAATGACTCTTTGTAAATCTGTTGTCAGCTTGCTTTTGTTGTCCGCTTGTAACAGGCAGTCGTCCAGGTATGGATAAATTTGGATTCCCTGTAGCCTGCAATGAGCGATTACTGATGCCAGGCATTTTGTGAATACTCTGGGCGCAGTAGATAAGCCAAAGGGCAATGCTGAGAATTGATAATGCTCTGATCCTGCAAGAAATCTGAGGTATCTTCTGCAATTTGGTCGTATGGGGACATGCAGGTATGCCTCCTTGAGATCTAGAGTTACCAGCCAACACTCCTTGCCCAGCATGGGAAGAAGTTGCTGTAGGGTCAGCATTTTGAATTTTGGTACAATGATGTATGTGAGGTGTGGGAGTGGAACCTGTAGCCTTGGTCTATGGTTTGCAAAATCCACTTGTCTTTTGTGATATAGTGCCAATTTTTCGAAAATAAGGCTAACTTTCCGCCTAAAGGTGCTGCTATTTGCTCCCTGGTAGGCGGTGTCAGAGCCAAGTCACTGTGATTGCCCTGTTGCAGTGGCAGTGGTTGTGTCTGTGCCTCTCTGGTTATTGCCTTGCCACTGGCGTCCTCTATAGGCACCTCCTCTGGATTGATTTCTGCCTCTAGAGCGTCTATTCCTGCCACTGAGACTTTGAGGAGTCTGGAAAGGACCAATTTTTGGCAGGCCAGTTCCTGCTAAACCTTGGGGGCTGAACCTGTAAGAAATCCTTAACTGTTTGTACAGATTTTGCCTTCTCTTCCATTTTCTTCATTACTTGCTGAGCAGGTGTACCAAATAGACTGGCCTTATCCATAGGAGCATCTAACAGCTTTGCTTTAACATGATCCGGCAAAACCTGTTCCTTCAACCATGCATGCCTTCTTATCACTGTGCCAGTCATGGCTGATCTAAATGAAGCCTCCAGTGCATCATAGCCACATTTTAAAGAATGGTTACTAACCTGCTGAATGTTATTCACCATTTCTAAAACATATTTCTTATCTAAGGAGTCATCAGAGGACAGCTTCTTAGTTAACTGATCAAGCATAAACTCTTGGTATTGGATCATGTGAAACTGACAGTTTAAAGCTCTAGCTGAGAGAGTAGCAGAGGTGTAAACTTTTTCCCCATCTCTAAGGACCTGGATTCCCTTTCAGAAGGAGAGGGTTTTTGCTGAGGTCGAAGCTACTGCCTTAGGCCCCTGGGATATAGTCTCAGGATCTGCAAGTGGGGCCTTGTATAGGTGGTGATGAGTGTCTGGCACCCTGTAAAATCTATCTGGTTTGGCAGGGGCTGGAGGTAAAGAATCAGGAGCAGTGCAAACATCATTAAATGCATCATCCACAACAGGCAGAACTGGAGGTATAGCTAAGGGCCTATGTTGTGGTAAGTGCAGAAAGGTCCTAAGCCTTTTCTTGAATCTGCGAAATCTTGTCCCTGCCATTGGAATTGTTCTCTCATGGCATGTAAGGTTTCCCCAAAGGAAAATTCCTCTGGTGGAGAGGCAGATGGAATGGATTCTTCAGCATCGGAATCTTCATAAGTAGAAAAGGAGCCTCTGGCTGATTTGTAATGTCTGAGTCATCCAAGAATCATCAGAGGACACTGGCTCGGGGGGCTCTGCTCTAGGTCTCTTTTCTGGAGGCTGAGAGGCCCTGTCTGGGTGAGATTGGGATCCCCTAATTAAGGAGATTAAATCCTCTGCCAGAGTAAGCATTTGTGAACTAGAAGTGGGCCTATGTGAAGGGGTCTTAACAGGCACTGATTTAACAGTTTTGGCTGCTTTAGCCCTGGCAAAGGCCTTTATAGACATGGCTGTAGGAGGCCTAGCAGCACCACGTGCTGGGGTAGAGACATCCAAAGGGATGGTGTCTGATAATTCACTAGGAACCACAGTAGTAGGCAAAACTTCAGAGGCCGATTCAACTAAGGTAGCAGGAGCCTCAGTAGTAGTCATGGATTTGGCTGAAGATTGACCCGTTTTCTCGGTTTCGGCCGAAACCGAGACACTCGCGGCTTGCTTAACCGTGGTTTCGGCCAAAACCGCGGACCGCGAGTGTCGCTCTTTTCTTTGCTTTTAACAATTTGGGTAGTCGGAGGATCCGACGGCATAATGTACGCAAAATCTGAGCCGAAAAACTGTTCAGCAAACTCCGACCGACGCCTAAGCGTTCGTCGGTTGAAGGCAGCACAGGCTAAACAGGCTGCTACGTCGTGGTCTGGGCCTAAACAAGGTAGGCAGTAAGAGTGGAAATCTTTATGAGGTATTTGTTTCCCACAAGTTAAACAGTTATTTACTTTTTCTGACATCGGCTGAGGCAAGAAAGAGTCCCCAACGGGGTACTTAGCTTTTTAGAAGTCTTCGAAGTAGTATTCGGTAGTAGTAATCTGTGGATCTGACCGACCGGCACTTGCGAACAGCTTCTGCTTCGGGCGCCACGCGGCAAGAAAGACTGAGGAAAATGGCGTCGGCTGATGCCTTTATACCCGAAGACCAGCAGAGATGACGTCGGGTGAAGTGCGACATCAGCCGAAGCCGGACCCAGACTTTGGAATCCGGCCGACCGAAGGGCTGCCTGACGACAGGACAACCCATTTGTTATGACTGCAGATGCATCCTTGAAGGACATCCTGAGTTGTTTGTGCACATCCAAGGAGTGCAGGATCCTTTCTCCTTTATTCTGAGGATTAGGAAAAGAAGTTGGTAAATGGATGGATTGGTTTAAAGCCACAATGGATACCACCTTGGGTATAAATGATGGATTAGTCCTGAGGGAAACCCTGTCCGCATGGAAGATGATTCCACAGCCATAAAGGCCTGTAATTCAGACACTCTTCTTGCTGAAGTGATGGCTAGAAGTAAGGCTGTTTTCCAAGAGAGGAATTTTAACTCTGCTGTAGCAGCAGGCTCAAAAGGGGGGTGGTGGTGTGAGGTTCTCTAGTACAAAGTTAAGGTCCCAGGCAGGAGTGGGAGCTCTCTTTGGGGGTCTTAAATTGTTAGCTCGTCTCAGGAACTGTTTGATTAGAGGGTGAGAAAAGAGGGTTGGCTCAGTATTGTAATGAGCTGAGATGGCAGAGGTATGAATCTTAACTGACGAGAAGGATAGGCCTTTGTGGAGCAGCTCTGCTAGATAATCTAGGATTTGAGGTAAGGTGGGCATGGCTGTGTCCTTTCCTTGAGACTGGCTCCAAGAACACTATCTTTTCCACTTTTCTGAAAAGGATTTCCTAGTACTAGGCCTCCTGGCCTCAAGGATAACATCCAGCACCTGTTTGCTGAGGGTTGCTGGTGATGTATTCAGGGAATAAGCCAGGCTGCCAGGATCAGGGTTTGTAGCTGAGGATGCAAAATCTGTCCCTCCTGCTGGGACAGCACAGAGGGGGTCTGATGTAGGTGCCAGGGTGGCACTGCTGTCAGACTGCATAGGAGTGGGCACCAGTGCTGGCGTGGCCAGTCTGGTGCAATAAATATTGTCCTTGGCCTGTCCTGTTTGATCTTGAGTAGTACTTTTTGAAAGGAGGGGCAGAGGGGCAAATGCATAGAGAGAGAGAGGATTTCCCATGTAAGGGATAGGGCATCCACTTTCCATGCTTGGCTGTGGGGATTTCTGGTGCAAAATGTGCTCAGTTGATGGTTTTGGGGGGAAGCAAAGAGGTCCAACTCTCTGGTGTCTCCCACCTGTGTACTAGAAGTTTGAATGAGTTGGGTTCCAGTTTCCACTCGTGTGGGTCCATTAGATTTCTGATTAAGTCGTCTGCCAGTGAATTTTGTTTGCCTGACAGGAAATGAGCTTGCAGGTGCACTTGAGTGCTCAAGGCTGTGTTCCACAGAGCCATGGCTAACCTGCAGAGTGGGTAGGAATGAGTTCACCCTGCTTGTTTATGTACCACATAACTGAGGTGTTGTCTGTCTTTATCAAGAGTTGTCCTGGCAGAATAAGGTATTTGAAGGCTGTCGGTACATTCTGTACAGCTATAATTTATTTTCGATTGATATGCAGGTGAATTTGTCCTGGGCTCCATTTGCCTTGAATGCATTTGCCTGCCATGTGAGCCCCCCCATGCATAGTCTGATGTGTCTGTTGTCAGGGTTTGGGCAGGGGGGGGGGTTGAGTGAAAGGGAGTCCCTTGTTGTGGTTGCAAGCCTCTACCCACCAAAGGAACTCTGTCCTTAGGCAAGGAATGACGGGAATCACTGTATCCAGGTCCTGAGAATACTGACACCAGAGACCTTTTAAGTACCATGGAAGCTTCTTCATATGCAGTCTTGCATATGGAATTAGTAGAATGCATGAGGCCATGAACCCTAGGGCTTGAAGTATTTTTCTTGCAGATAGCTGGGTTTGGGTGGCCAGTAGTTTGAAGTAATTTGTCAAATAAACCAGCTTTCCTGGAGTGAGGAATGCCATCTGGTAAATTGTGTTCAAGTTTGCTCACAGGAACACAATCTTCTGGCTGGGTACCAAATGTGATTTATTTTCGTTGATGGTATACCCCAGAGAAGTTAGGAGTCTCTTTACAAATGTCAGGTGCTGAAGCAGCAATTCCGGACTGTCCGTCTGAATCAGGCAATCGTCCAAGTATGGGTAAATTTGAATATTTCTCTGTCTGCAGTATGCAATGGCTGGAGCCAGGCACTTTGTGAATACCCTGGGTGCAGTAAATAAGCCAAAGGGACGTGCAGAGAACTGATAGTGCATACAGCCTGCCCTGAAACGTACATATTTCCTGCAAGATTCCCTTATGGGGATGTGCAGATAAGCTTCTTTTAAGTCTAGGGTGATTAGCTAGGAGTCCTTGGCTAGCATAGGAAGCAGTTGCTAAAGAGTAAGCATTTTGAATTTTGATACCACCAGGAAGGTGTTGAGAGTTGACAGATCCAGAATAGGGTGCCAAGAGTTCTCTTTTCTGGGCACCAGGAACAGTCTGGAGTAGAAACCCTGTCCCCTTTGCTCTGTTGGAACAGGCTGAATAGCCCTGATACTGAGAAGAGAAAATACTTGCTTTTGGGCCTCTGCCCACTGGTTTGGAGGAAGGTCTGGCAATCCACTTGGGGTTGTCAGTGAGTGGAAGTAGAATCTGTAACCCTGGGATACAGTGTTTAAGACCCATCGGTCCTGGGTAATATACTCCCAGTTTTTTGCATGCAGGGTGAGTTTTTCTCCTAGAGATGCAAGTACTTGGGCATGACTGGGAAGGATGAAGGACAAGTCATTGTGAATTTTTTCCATAAGGGGGTGGCTTACCACTCCCTGTTTTTGAAGAGGGAGCACTCCATTGTTTAGATCTGTGCATACCCTGAGACTGTAATCTTTGTGGTCTGTTGCCCCTGGGTTTGGATTGAGAAGGTCTGGGAGGGACTGGAAAGGACCAGATTTTTGAAGGCCAATGCCTACGGAATCTAGGTGGCTGTACCTGTAAGAAATCTTTAACAGTTTGCATAGATTTATCTTTTGCCTCCATCTATTTAAGAACTACTTCTGCTTTTGAGCCAAACAAACATTCTTGGTTTAATAGAGCATCTAGTAATTTTGTTTTGACATGGTCTGGCAAGATGTGTTCCTTCAACCAAGCATGGCTTCTCAGAACAGACCCAGTGAAAGCAGCCCTGCAAGATGCTTCTAAGGCATCAAAACCACACTGCAAAGTATGTTTACCAACTTTGTTTGCAGAATGCATGAACTCTTGTAAGTCTTTATTTTCTGCACAATCAGAAATCAACAACATTTTTTGTTTAATTAGTTCCATAATATGCTGCTGGTACTTCAACATGTGAAAAATACAGTTGTGTACACTTACCATAAATGTAGATGTTCGAGTGTATTCACTGTTGCAGTCATTAAATTTGGGTAATCTGCTGGCAGGTTGCCCTCAGTCGGCCTGATTAACAAAGTCTTTGGTCCTGCGTTGGATGCTGTTGCCACTTCCATGACGTCAGGTCGTCAGGGGTATAAAACATGCAGCCTACGCCATTACATCAGTTTTTGTTGCCCCAGATGTCAGGTGCCCCCCAAATGGGGAGCCAAATATTTAAGTAATTATAAACACAAAAATATACCTCCAAACAAAAGCAAATACACCAAAAAAGGCTTTTAAGCATAGTAAAGTAAAGTAGAGGTATAGTAAGAGAAAAACAAGGGGTTGGAGGGAGGGTAACCAGGACTGCAACAGTGAATACACTCGAACATCTACATTTATGGAAAGTGTACACAACTGTACTATGTTCTTTGTGTTTCACTGTTGCAGTCATTACATTTGGGTAGATTCCCAAAGCTATGGTTGGGAGGATGGACTAATACAGCATTTGGACCAGCTATAAGGCCCTGCAGGACAGCAGTGGCAAAGCCAGCTCTGGATTTAGAGAAGAAAGGTAAATGGTAATGTTTGGTGAACATATGAACTGAGCTCCAGGTAGCAGCTTCTAGAATGTCTCTGGTAGGAACACCTCTGAGAAAGGCTGTAGAAGTAGATGCAGCCCTGGTGGAATGAGATCTGATCCCCTGGGGGATAGTTTTACCATGGTGCATATAGCAGAAACAAATACAATGGCTATTCCATTTTGGAAATGGTCTGCTTTTAAATAGCCTTTCCCTCTGCCCCTGCAGCAAAAGCCACCAGTAGTTCAGATTTTCTTAGAGATTTTGTCCTGTTTAAGTAAAATCTAAGTTGTCTGTGTACATCCAATGAATGCAGAATCTGCTCCCCCCTTGTTCTGTGGACTGGGAAAGAAAGTTGGCAAATGAATGGTCTGATTAACAGCCACACTGGACACCACCTTAGGCATGAAGGATGGATTGGTCCTGAGAGACACCCTGTCCGCATGAAAAATAATGAAAGCCTCCACTGCCATAAGGGTGTGTAATTCGGAAATCCTTCTAGCTGAAGTGACTGCTAAAAGGAAATCTGTTTTCCAGGAGAGAAATTTTAGGTCTGCAGTAGCAGCTGGCTCGAAAAGAGGGAGAGTGAGTTTTTCTAATACAAAATTGAGGTCCCAGGCAGGGGTTGGAGCTCTCCTGGGTGGTCTTCAGTTTTTGGCCCCTCTGAGATACTGCTTTAGCAGAGGATGAGAGAAGAGGGGAGGTTCTGTGTTGCAATGAGCTGAAATGGCTGAGGCATGGAGTTTTATGGAAGAAAAGGACAGGCCCTTGTGAAGCATCTCAGGTACGTAATGTAAAATCTGAGGAATATTGGGCACTGCTGTGCTTATCCCTTGTGATTGATTCCAGGCACAGAATCTTTTCCATTTGTCAGCATAAGAGTTTCTAGTACTAGGCTTTCTTGCCTCCAAAATGACATCCATCACAGGTTTGCTGAGGGATGCTAAGGGTGAATTTAGGTGATTAGCCACGCTGCAAGATTCAAAGTTTGGAGCTGAGTGTGCAGAATTTGGTTGTTCTGCTGAGACAGTAAGTAAGGTGTCCGAGTGCCACGGTGGAAGGTGTGACACATTGCGCAGGAGTGGGTACCAGTGTTGGTGAGGCCAGTCTGGAGCAATCAAAATTATTTTTGGTTTGTCCTGTTTGACTTTTAGAAGAACTTTGGAGAGCAGAGGTAGAGGGGGAAAAGCATAGAGTGATAGGTTTTTCCAGCTGAATGATACAGCATCCACTTTCCAGGCTTTTTTTGTGATGAGTTCTTGTGCAGAAGTTGTCCAACTGATAGTCCTGGGGTGAGGCAAAAAAATCTATGTCTGGACTCCCCCATCTGCATGTCAACATGTTGAAAATCCATGGTTCCAGTTTCCATTCGTGTGGGTCCATGAGATTTCTGTTTAGTTCGTCTGCCAGAGTATTCAGTTTTCCTGGCAGGAACTGAGCTTGTAGTCGTATTTGACAGGTCAAGGCCGTGTTTCCACTATTCCATGGCTAGTCTGCAAAGGGGGTAGTAGTGTGTAACCCCCCTCCCCCGCTTGCTTATGTACCACATAACTGTGGTGTTGTCTGTCTTTATCAGTAATTGTTCTGGAAGAAGGTAGTCCTTGAAGGCTGTCCATGCATTCTGTACAGCTAGCATCTTTTTCTGACTGATATGAAGGTGCATTTGACTTGGGATCCATTTGCCCTGAATGCACTTCCCTGCCAGATGAGCCCCTCAAGCACAGTCTGATGCGTCTGTAGTTAGGGTTTGGGCGGCAGGGGGTGGAGTGAATAGCAGTCCCTTGTTTTGGTGGCAGGCCTCTGCCCACCATAGGAACTCTAGTTGCAGGCAAGGAATGATAGGAATCGCTGTTTCCAGGCTGTGACAATGCTGACTCCATAGACTTTTTAAGTACCTCTGAAGTTTCCTCACATGCAGTTTTGCATATGGAATTAGAAGAATGCAGGAGGCCATGAACCCCAAGTCTTGCACAATTTGTCTTGCAGACAGCAGGGTTTTTGTGGCCACCTGTTTGAAGTAAGTTACCAAATGAATTTGCTTTTCTGGCGTTAGGCAAGCCATCTGGGTAGTTGTATTCAAGCTTGCACCCAGGAATGTAATTTTTTGAGAGGGTACCAGTTGTGATTTCTTTTCGTTTATGTTGTACCCTAGACAAGTTAAAACCCTTTTTACAAACTCCAGATGTTTTCGAAGAATGTCCTTGTTTTCTGCCCGAATTAGACAATCGTCCAGGTATGGACATATTTGAATATTTCTTTGCCAGCAAAATGCAATTAATGGAACCAAGCACTTTGTGAAGACCCTGGGTGTAGTAGATAAGCCAAAGGGCAGTGCAGTGAAAGTGCAGTTTTGTACCTACCATAAATGTAGATGTTCCGAGTGTTCACACTGCTGCAGTCATTACACTTGGGTTATCCTGCCGTCAGGCGGTCCCGCAGTCGGCCTGAGTTCCAAAGTCTTGGTCCGGCGTCGGTTGCTGTCGCTTCTTCCCTGACGTCAGTGCGCCAGGGGTATATAAGATGCATCCGACGCCATTTTCTTCAATATTTCTTGCCCCAGATGTCAGGTGTCCCCAAGTAGGTAGGCAATACATATTGCTAATCAAAAATATACAATAAAAACAATACCTTCAGTTACCAGCAAATACACCCCAAAAGGTTGTATAGGATAGAAAGGTATAGATAAGTCCAGCTAGTTCAGAGGGGATGGAGGGAGGGTAACCTGGACTGCAGCAGTCTGAACACTCGAACATCTACATTTTTGGTAGGTACAACACTGTACTATGTTCATCGTGTTACACTGCTGCAGTCATTACACTTGGGTAGAATCCCAAAGTTGAGGTTGGGTGGCTGGTCTATACAGAGTTAGGATTGGCTATGAGGCCCTGCAGAACTGCAGTGGCAAATCCTGCTCTGGATTTAGAGTAAAGAGGCAGGTGGTAATGCTTGGTAAAGGTGTGCACTGAACTCCAAGTTGCAGCCTCCAAAATTTCCTTGGTAGGTACTCCTCTGAGAAAGGCTGTTGAAGTGGCTGTTGCCCTGGGACTGATTTTCCATGCTGTGTGTAGCAGTACCGAATACAGTGTCCTATCCATTTTGATATAGTCTGCTTTGAGATAGCCTTGCCTTGTGATCCTGCAGCATATGCTACAAACAGTTGCTCAGTCTTCCTGAAAGCCTTTGTTTTGTCCAAGTAGAGGCGTAGCTGCCTGTGTATGTCCAAAGAATGCAGAAGTTTCTCCCCTCTATTCTGGGGGTTTGGATAAAAAATTGGCAAATGGATGGTTTGGTTAAGAACCACACTAGATACCACCTTTGTCATAAAGGAAGGGTTTGTCCTTAAAGAAACCCTGTCCTGATGAAAAATTATAAATGGTTCCACTGCCATTAATGCCTATAGCTCTGAGACTCTTCGTGCTGAAGTTACTGCCAGGAGCAGAGCTGTTTTCCATGATAAAAATTTTAGATCAGCTGTATTGGCTGGCTCAAAAGGTGGTAGGGTCAGTTTTTCCAAAATGAAATTGAGGTCCCAAGTTGGTGTTGGTGCTCTCCAGGGCCGTCTTATGTTTTTAGCCCCTCTGAGGTACTGCTTTAGCAAGGGATGAGAGAATAAAGGAGGATCCATGTTGTAATATGCTGAAATGGCAGAGGCGTGGATCTTAACTGATGAGAAGGATAGGCCTCTGTCCATTATCTCAGTTAAGTATTGTAAAATCTGAGGAATGTTTGGAACAAGAGGGTCAAGGCTTTGAGCCTGGTTCCAGGCGCAGAATCTCTTCCATTTTTCTGAGTAAGCTTTCCTGGTGCTAGGCCTCCTGGCCTCCAAAATGACATCCATAACAGCTTTAGAGAGAGGTGTTGTCTGTTTGACTAATGTATTTGCCATGCAGCCAGGTTTAGGGTTTTGAGCTGACCGTGCAGGATCTGCTTGTTTTGTTGAGTCAGAAGGTGTGGAATTTGAGGCAAAATACAAGGTGGACCTTCAGCCAAGTTCCTTAAGATAGGGTACCAGTGCTGGGCTGGCCAGTCTGGAGCAATCAGGATCATCTCTGGTTTTTCTTGTCTGGCTTTTAGGAGAACCTTTGAAAGGAGAGGCAGTGGCGGGAAGGCATAAACTTTTAGGTTTTTCTAGCTGAACAGAAGAGCATCCACTTTCCATGCTTGTTTGTGATAAGTCCTTGTGCAGAATTTTTGTAGTTGGCAATTCAGTGGGGAGGCAAAAAGATCTATGTCTGGGCATCCACACTTTTGCGTTACCATGCTGAAGATTTGCGGATTCAATTTCCATTCGTGAGGGACCATGATATTTCTGCTTAGATCGTCTGCCAGAGTATTTTTCTTTCCTGGCAGGAATTGTGCTTGCAGGTGAACTTGATACGTTAGAGCTGTGTTCCACAAGGTCATGGCTTGCCTGCATAGGGGATAAGAATGAGTGCCCCCTTGCTTGTTTCTGTACCACATTACTGTGGTGTTGTCTGTCTTTAGTAGTAATTGTCCTGGATGTAGAAATTCCTTGAAGGTTGTTAGGGCATTTTGAACAGCCAACATTTCTTTTTGATTGATGTGAAGATGCATCTGGTGTGTGGTCCACTTGCCCTGAATGCATTTTCCTGCCATGTGTGCTCCCCAGGCATAATCCGAAGCATCTGTTGTTAGAGTTTGCCTGGCTGTGGGTTGGGTAAAAGGCTGACCCTTGTTTAGGTGACATGCCTGTGCCCACCACCGAAACTCCTGTTGTAGGCAGGGAATCATTGGTATTACTGCTTCTAAACTGTGAGAGTGCGAGTCCAAACACTTTTCAGGTACCATTGTAATTTCCTCATATGCAGTCTGGCATAGTAGTATGCAGGATGCCATGAATCCCAGGGCCTGCAGAATTTTTCTTGCAGGGAGATGGGACTTTCTTGCCAGCAATTGAAAATATTGAGTTAGTTGAACTTGTTTGTCTGGCGTGAGGTAAGCCATCTGGGCCGTTGTATTTAAGCTGGCACCCAGGAATATAATCTGTTGCGAGGGCACTAGTTTTGACTTCTTTTCGTTTACTGTGTACCCTAGAGACATTAGCAACCTTTTTACAAACGCCAGATGCTGTAGAAGAATTCCTTTGTCCCTGCTTGAATGAGGCAGTCGTCCAGGATATATTTGAATTCCTTTTTGTCTGCAAAATGCAATTACTGGTGCCAGGCACTTTGTGAAGACCCTAAGCGCAGTAGATAAGCCAAAGGGTAGTGCAGAGAATTGATGGTGCATTGTACCAACTTTGAATCTGAGGCATCTTCTGCAATTTTGTCTGATAGGGACATGCAGGTATGCCTCTTTGAGGTCCAGAGTGACAAGCCAAGCCTTCTTGCCCAGCATGGGTAGAAGTTGCTGTAATGTCAACATTTTGAATTTCGGAATATCCAGGTAAGTATTCAGAATTGAAAGGTCTAGTATGGGCCTCCAGGCCTTTTCCTTTCTGGGGACCAGGAAGAGTCTTGAGTAAAATCCTTGTCCTTGTTCCTGTTGTGGTACTTTTTGAATAGCTCTCATGTCCATGAGGGCTGAAATTTGTTTTTGTGCCTCTACCCATTGATTTTGTGGCAGGTCTGGCATTCCCTTTAGCCTTGGTAAAGTATGAAAGTGGAATCTGTAACCTTGAGAGACAATATTCAGGACCCATTTGTCTTGGGTGATTGTTTGCCAGTTTTGAGAAAAAAGTGCTAATTTTCCCCCTAAGGGAGCTTCCAAAAGGGACGTGCTTGGCGTACGATGGGGAAAGTCATTGTGAATGTTTCCTGTAAGGTTGAGACTTGTCCTCACCACCTTTTGGGTTTGAGGTGCCCCACTGTCATTTTCTGTTTGAGCCTTGGGGTTGAGATCTGCCTCTTGGGTGTCTGTATCTGCCTCTCTGTGGCCTGTCTGATACTGGAAAGGACCAATTCTTTGTTGGCCAATTTCTGCTAAACCGAGGTGGCTGTACCTGTAAGAAATCCTTGACTGTTTGCATAGATTTAGCTTTATCCTCCATTTTCTTTAACACCTCTTCTGCCTTAACACCAAACACAGTATCATGCTGTAAAGGAGCATCCAATAATTTTGCCTTAACATGATCAGGTAAACTTTGTTCTTTTAACCAAGCATGTCTTCGAATCACAGAACCTGTAACTGCGGCTCTACAAGAGGCCTCTAAAGACTCAAAACCACATTGCAGAGTATGTTTTCCCACCTGTTCAACTGCATGCAATAAATCCTACATTTCTTTACAATCAGGAGCTTCTGTGCTTGCAAGCATTTTCTGTTTTAACTGAGCCATTAAATATTGTTGGTATTTAAGCATGTGAAACTGGCAATTTAAAGCTCTTAAGTGTATACTTTCTTCCTCCATCTATCCAAAGCTCTGGAATCTCTGTCAGAGGGTACTGGATTTTTTGCAATGGAAGCCTTAACCCCTTTTGGACCCTGGGAAATAGTTTCTGGATCAGCAGAAGGGTTTTTGTAAAGAAACTTGTGAGAGTCAGGGACTCTATAATACCTATCTGGCTTGACTGGAGCAGGGGGCAAAGAGTCAGGAGATTATCTGGATTCAGAGAACACATCATCCACAATATCTAGTACAGGCGGAATAGCCAGGGGCCTGTGTTGAGGCAATAAAAGGAAATCCCTGAGCCTTTTCTTAGATTCTGAGTAATCCTGGCTTTCCCAATGGAAATGCTACCTCATGGTATGTAAAGTTTCCCCAAAAGAATAATCCTCAGGAGGAGAGGCTGAAGGGATAGATTCTTCAGCATCAGAGTCCTCATAGGGGGACAGAGAGTATCCCTGGTCTGAAGAGGAATCAGTGAAAATGGAAACCTGATCAGAGGAGTCATAGTCTGTATCCTGCCTAGGCCTTTTCTCAGGAGGGGGATGGGAACCCCTGATTAGAGTAATGAGGTCTTCGGCCATTTTAAGCATCTGTTTCTTAGGCATGGAGGACTGTCCAGGAGAATGTTGTACTTGTTTCTTTGTCTTTAATGGTACCTTTGTCTTGGCTGTTTTAGTAATGGTAAGTTGTGAAGGTCTGAAAACACCCTCAGAAGCCGATGCCTGCTCAGCGGCTCCGGACCCATCTGAGGGATTAGTTTCCGTAGGCCCAATACCTTGAGTTTCCAGAGGCCTAGATGTCTCCACGTGGGAGTCGGAAGCGGCCTGTGGCTCTGAGGTAGCGGGTGTCAGGGGCTGCGAAAGCACCTCACTGAGAACCAGTGACTGGCCTAGAAGAGGTTTCTTTGTCGGTTTTGGACCTCGGATGCCTGTCTTTATCCTTGTTTTTGCATTTTTTCGGTATTGAGGTCATCGGCTGATCCGACGGCATCGTATAATTGAACCTTCAGCCAAAGTAGTGCAAAGCAAAATCAAAACGTCTTTTTATAGTGCGTTTGTTAAATCTAGCACAAAACTGACAACTAGTGACGCCGTGATCAGGGCCTAGGCATGGAATACAGTAAGAGTGGAAGTCCTTATGAGGTATTTGCTTCCCACAAGAAATACAATTATTTACTTTTTCTGACATCGGTCTGAGGCAAGAAAAAAGTTTCCCCAACGGGGTACTTAGCTTTATTGAAGACTTCGGTTCTGAAATTCGACTTCGAAAATCTCAGGAGTCGGCCGACCAGCACTTGCGAACTGCTTCTGCTTTGGGCACCGCGCGGCAAGAAAGACTGAAGAAAATGGCATCTGATGCATCTTATATACCCCTGGTGCACTGACGTCAGGGAAGAAGTGACAGCAACCGACGCCAGACCAAGACTTTGGAACTCCGGCCGACTGCTGGACCGTCTGACGGCAGGATAACCCAAGTGTAATGACTGCAGCAGTGTAACACGATGAACATCTGGTAATGCAAGTAGCCTGCTTTGAAGCGGGGGTATCTTCTGCAAGATTCCCTGACTGGGATATGCTGGTAAGCCTCTTTTAAGTCTAGAGTTACCAACCAGGCATCTTTGCCTAGCATAGGAAGTAACTGTTGAAGAGTTAGCATCTTGAATTTTGGAATGTCCAGAAATGTGTTTAGAGTAGATAAGTCCAGAAATGGACGCCATGATTTGTCTTTTCTGGGTACCAGGAAAAGTCTTTTCTAATCAAGGGCCTTGCCCCTTTTCCTCTTCTGGTACTGGTTGAATAGCCCCCATGTTCATGAGGGACAGTACTTGTTTCTGGGCCTCTGCCCACTGATTTGGGGGCAGGTCTGGCCATCCGTTTGGGATTGGCAACATGTGGAAATGAAATCTGTATCCCTGGGATACTATGTTTAAAACCCATTTATCCTGGGTTATAAGTTGCCAGTTTCTTGCATGAAGTGCCAGTTTTCCCCCCAAAGGGGCAGCAAAAAGGTAAGTGCTTGGTAAGTGTAAAGGAAAGTCATTGAGACTGTTTACCATAGGGAGGTGCCTTGTTGTTTCCAGATTTGGAGGAGGAAGCATCCCATTGTTTTGTAAAGTCCCTTGTGACTGAAAGGTACAGTTGTGTACCTACCATAAATGTAGATGTTCGAGTGTATTCACTGTTGCAGTCATTACACTTGGGTTATCCTGCTGTCAGGCTACCCACAGTTGGCCTGAATTCCAAAGTCCTGGTCCGGTGTCAGTTGCTGTCGCCAATTCCCTGACATCAGTGCACCAGGGGTATAAAAGATGCAGCCGAAGCCATTTTCTTCAGTTTTTCTTGCCCAAGACGTCAGGTGCCCCCAAAAGGATAGGCTAAAAATTCATAATCTGACGTGTCTGTTAGTGTCTGCCTGGCCATGGGTAGAGTGAATGGCTGTCCCTTGTCGTGGTGACAGGCCTGTGCCCACCATCGAAACTCCTGTTGCAGGCAGGGAATGAGGGTAATTAATGTTTCCAGGCTGTGGCAATGTTGAGTCCAAACACTTTTTAGATACCATTGTAGTTTCCTCATATGCAGTCTTGCATATGGAATTAGTAGAATGCAGGATGCCATGAAAGCCAAAGCCTGCAGAATTTTTCTTGCAGATAACTGGATCTTTGTTGCCAACATTTCGAAGTAAGAAGTCAGTTGCCTTTGTCTGGCGTGAAATAAGCCATCTGGGCAGTTGTATTTAAGCTTGTACCCAGGAATATTATCTCTTGAGAGGGTACTAGTTTTGATTTCTTTTCATTTACCGCATACCCTAGGCAAATTAGTAATCTTTTTACAAAAGCCAGATGCCTCAGTAGAATGTCTTTGTTCTCTGCTTGAATAAGGCAATTTTCCAAGTAAGGGTATATTTGAATTCCCCTTTGTCTGCAGAAAGCAATTACTGGTGCCAGGCATTTTGTGAAGACCCTGGGCACAGTGGATAAGCCAAAGGGCAGTGCAGAGAATTAGTAGTGCATTGATCCAGCTATGAATCTGAGGTATAGTCTGCAAGATTGTCCGATTGGGACATGCAGGTATGCCTCTTTTAGGTCCAAAGTTACAAGCCAAGCCTTCTTGCCCAGCATGGGCAGAAGCTGCTGCAGAGTCAACATTCTGAATTTTGGAACATCCAGAAAAGTGTTTAGAATAGACAGGTCCAGTATTGGTCTCCAGGCTTTGTCCTTTCTGGGTACCAGGAATAGTCTTGAGTAAAATCCTTGTCCCTGCTCTTGCTGTGGTACTCGCTGAATGGCCCTCATGTCCATGAGGGATGTAACTTGCTTTTGTGCCTCTGATTTTGTATTAGGTCTGGCATACCTTTTGCCTTTGGCAGGGTGTGAAAGTTATATTCAAGACCCATTTGTCCTGGGTGATTATATGCCAATTTTGTGAAAAAAGTGCTAGTTTTCCCCCTAAGGGGGCTGCCAAAAGATAACTGCTTGGTACTGACAGAGGAAAGTCATTGGGACTGTTTTCTATATGGCTGTGATTTGTCTTCTCCGCTTTTGGAGGTAGAAGCACCCCATTGTTTAGGCCTGTATGAGCCTTGGGGCTGGGATCTGCCTCTAGGGCATCTGTATCTGCCTCTTTGTGGCCTGTCTGACACTGGAAATGACCAATTATTTGAAGGCCAGTTCCTGCTAAATCTGGGTGGTTGTATCTGTAAGAAATCCTTAAGTGTCTGCATAGTTTTCGATTTATCCTCCATTTTCTTCAACACCTCTTCTGCCTTAACACCAAACAAAGTATCATGCTGTAAAGGAGCATCAATAATTTTGCTTTAACATGATCAGGCAGATTTTGTTCCTTTAACCAAGCATGCCTTCTAATGACAGTACCCATAACAGTGGCCCTGCAAGAGGCCTCCAGTGAATCAAAACCACATTGCAAAGTATGTTTTCCCACTTGTTCAGCTGCATGCAATAAATCCTGCATTTCCCTGTTATCTGGACATTCAGAATTTGTCAACATTTTCTGTTTTAGCAGCGACATTAAATATTGCTGATATTTAAGCATATGAAACTGACAATTTAAAGCCCTTACAGCCAAGGTAGCAGAAGTGTAAACTTTTTTCCCCCATCTGTCCAGTGCCCTAGAATTTCTATCAGAGGGGACAGGGTTTTTCGCAGTGGAAACCATGACCCCTTTGGGACCCTGAGATATAGTTTCTGGGTCAGCAGCAGGGTTTTTATATAGAAATTTGTGGGAATCTGGAACCCTGTAGTATCTGCCTGGCTTAACCGGTGCAGGGGGTAAAGAGCCAGGAGACAGGCTGGACTCTGAAAATACATCATCTACTAGGTCTAGAACAGGTGGAATAGCAAGAGGTCTGTGCTGAGGTAGTAAAAGAAAGTCTCTGAGCCTTTTCTTAGATTCTGAGTAATCTTGGCTCTCCCAGTGAAAGTGCTCCCTCATGGTATGAAGGGTTTCCCCAAAAGAATAATCCTCAGGAGGAGAGGCTGAAGGAATAGACTCTTCAGCATCAGAATCCTCATAGGGAGGAAAGGAGTATCCCTGTTCAGAAGAGGAGTCAGAGGAAATGGAAACCTGATCTGAAGATTCATATTCTGTCTCTTGCCTAGGCCTCTTATCAGGAGGGGGATGGGAACCCCTGATCAAAGTAATTAGGTCTTCGGCCATTTTAAGCATCTGTTTTTTTAGGCATGTAAATCTGTGCAGGAGAATGCTGTACTTGTTTCTTTGTCTTTAGACTGCTTTAGTCTTTGCCTTTGAAGCTGAGGTTGGCTTTACATATAACTGTGTACGTCTGAAAACACCCTCAGCAGCCGATGCCTGCTCAGCAGCTCCGGACCCATCTGAGGGAATAGTTTCCGAGTGTCCAATACCTTGAGTATCCAGAGGCCTAGTTGGCTCCACGTGGGAGTCAGAAGCGGCCTGTGGCTCAGAGATAGCGGGCGTCAGGGGCTGCGAAAGCGCCTCACTGAGAACCGGCGATTGGCCTAGCGGAGGCCTCGTCGTCGGTTTTGGACCTCGGGTGCCTGTCCTTTTCCTTGCGCTTTTTATAAACTCCAGTCATCGGCTGTTCCGACGGCATTATATAATTAAATCTTCGGCCAAAGTAATGAAAGGCAAAATCGTACCAACGCTTAATAGTGCATTGGTTAAATCTAGCACAAAACCGACAGCTGGCAACGTCATGGTCAGGGCCTAGGCAAGAAATACAGTAAGAATAAAACTCCTTATGCGGTATTTGCTTCCCACAAGAAATACAATTGTTAACTTTTTCTGACATCGGTCTGGAGCAAGAAAAAAGTTTCCCCAACGGGGTACTTAGCTTTAATGAAGACTTCTGAAATTCGGTTTTGAAAATCTCAGGAGTCGGCCGACTGCCACTTGCGAACTGCTTTTGCTTCGGGCACCGCGCGGCAGGAAAGACAGAAGAAAATGGCGTCGGCTGCATCTTTTATACCCCTGGCGCACTGACGTCAGGGAAGAGGCAACAGCAACCGACGCCGGACCAGGACTTTGGAATTCAGGCCAACTGCGGGTAGCCTGCCAGCAGGATAACCCAAGTGTAATGACTGCAACAGTGAAACACGATGAACATCCTGGAGCCTTTGGAATGTCTGGGTTTGACTTGAGTGGCTCTCGAAGGAACTGGAAAGGACCAGTTCTTAGTGGGCCAGTGCCTACTAAATCTTGGAGGTTGCACTTGTAAGAAATCTTTTACAGTTTGCATAGATTTAGCTTTGTCTTCCACCTTTTTTAAAACTTTTTCTGCCTTATTACCAAAGAGACAGTCCTGTTGTAAAGGAGCATCCAACAATTTTGATTTAACATGATTAGGCAGAGTTTGCTCTTTGAGCCAAGCATGCCTTCTAAGCACAGACCCAGTTACAGCAGCCCTGCACGAGGCCTCCAAAGAATCAAAACCACATTGCAAAGTATACTTTCCAACTTGTTCAGCTGAATGCAATAAATCCTGTAAATCTTTATTTTCCACACAGTCAGAAATTAACATCATTTTCTGTTTAAGCAATCCCATGATATGCTGTTGATATTTAAGCATATGAAATTGACAGTTTTAAGCCCTGATAGCCAAGGTTGCAGAAGTGTAAACCTTCTTACCCTGTCTATCCAGCACCCTGGAATCTCTATCAGAAGGGGTAGGATTTTTAGCAGTAGAGGCCTTAAAGCCCTTGGGGTCCTGAGAAATGGTCTCAGGATCTGCAATAGGATTTTTGAAGAGGAATTTGTGGGAGTCAGGAACCCTGTAGTATCTGTCTGGCTTGCAAGGAGCCGGAGGCAGAGAATCAGGAGCCATACTAAATTCTGAAAAAACATCATCAACTATGTCTAGAACAGGAGGTATAGCCAAAGGCCTATGCTGAGGAAGAAGAAGAAAATCCCCCAAGTCCTCTTTTTAGATTCAGAGAAGTCCTGACTGTCCCAGTGGAAATGTTTCCTTAAAGTATGTAATGTTTCCCCAAAAGAAAAATCCTCAGGGGGAGAAGCAGAAGGAACTGAATCTTCTGCATTAGAGTCCTCATAAGTATGTATAGATAAATCCTGTTCATTAGAAGACTCAGTAGAAATAGAATCCTGTTCAGAAGATTCATAATCAATGTCTTGCCTAGGCCTCTTAGAAGGGGGGGGGGCTGGCTACCCCTATCAGAGTAATTAAATCTTCAGCCATTTTGATAATTTGTTTTTTAGGCATAGGTGCCTGCACATGTGGCCCAGGCGTTGTTTTTTTAGACATAGATTTAGATTTTGGCCTTAGTTTTGAAGATGGCATTGGTCTAATATACAAATCTGTAGACCTGCACAGCGGCTCCAGACCCATCCAAGGTAGAGACACCCGCGGGTTCCATAATTGAAGCTTCTCGCAGCATACCGGACTCCGAATGGGTCTCAGTAGAGGCCTGCGAATCAGAAGTAGCAGGTATCAGGGGCTGCGAAAGCACCTCACTGAGTACCGGCGAACTGGCGACTGGCTTAGGAGAAGCGTTGTGATCAGTTTTGGACCTTGACGGCCTGTCTCTGTCTTTTTCTTTGCATTATTTAGGTATTCCGGTAGTCGGACTGCTAACCGACGATATTTCTGAATAATTAAAACGTGAGCCAAAATATTTTGAAGCAAAAATATACCAACGTTTAATAGTGCATTGATTAAATTTAGCACAAAACTGACAGCAAGGTACTTTGTGGTCAGGGCCTAGGCAAGGAATACAGTACAAATGAAAATCCTTATGAGGTATTTGCTTCCCACAAGTAATGCAATTATTAACTTTTACTGACATTGGTATGGAGCAAGAAAAAGTTTCCCCAATGGGGTACTTAGCTTTTTAGTTGAAGACTTCGGTTCTGAAACTCGAAAACAAAAATTTCAGGAGTCGGCCGACCGGCACTTGTGAAATGCTTCTACTTCGGGCACCGCGTGGCAAGAAAGACTGATGTAATGGCGTCAACTGCATGTTTTATACCCCTGACGTCATGGAAGAAGGGACAGCAGCCAACGCAGGACCCAAGTCTTTGTTAATCAGGCTGACTGAGGGCAATCTGCAAGCAGATTACCCAAATGTAATCACTGAACAGTGAAACACGAAGAACATCTGGCAATTTAAACCCCTGATGGCAAGAGTTGCAGAGGTATATACCTTCTTACCCCATCTGTCTAGAGCCCTAGAATCCCCTGGGTTTTTGGCTGTAGTAGCCTTAATACCTTTAGGTCCCTAGGAAATGGTCCCTGGATCTGCAGTGGGATTTTTAAAGATCAATTTGAAGTCATGTACTCTGTAGTACCCGTCAGGCTTTCGAAGAGTTGGTAGTAAAGTATCAGGGGTAAGACTGGATTCCATGAAGACACCATCTACAATATTCAGGACAGGGGGTATAGCTAGAGGCCTATGCAGAGGCAAGTCTAAAAATTCCCTCAGTCTTTTTGGACTGTGGGTAGTCCTGGCATTCCCAGCGGAAATGCTCTCTTAGGGTATGCAAGGTTTCACCATAAGGAAAGTCTTCTGGGAGGGAGGCAGAGGGAATGGAATCCTCTGCATCTGAATCCTCATAGGTAGATAATGGTATGTCCTGGTAATCACAGGGGTCAGAGTCATCGGACTCATGGTCTGTAAAATCAGAAGGAAAATCAATTATTTGTGTTTTAGAGGGGGAAGGCTGGCTTTCCCCTAATTAAAGTAATAAGGTCTTCAGCCATTCTAAGCATTTGTTTCTGTGGCATGGGAGCTTCAGAATGCGCTTTGGTCGTCTGTTTCCTAGGCGTAGTGCAAACTCTGGGCCTGAGAAATTTGGTAGTTTTAGTCATTAATGAATTAGTCTGTTTAATACGAACATCAGAAGATCTGAATACACCCTCAGAAGTCGTTACTGGACAGCAGCTCCGGACCCATCCAAGGAAGAGACATCCGCAGGTTCCATAGTCGAAGAAGCATCTCGTGGCATACTGGACTCCGAATGGGTCTCAGTAGAGGCCTTGAATCTGTAGAAACGGGTAACAGGGGCTGGGAAAGCGCCTCACTGAGTACCAGCAGACTGGCGACTAGCTTAACGGAAGCGTCGTCGGCAGTTTTGGACCTATGTGGTCTGTCTCTGTCTTTATCCTTGCGTTTTTTTCGGAAGATCGGTAGTCGGATGGCTTATCGAAGCCATTTCGGAATTTGGAGAATGACAGCAAAAGAACTGAGACAAAAATAGCCTGATGACGAATAGTTTGGGCATTGAACAAGGCGCAAAACTGACAACGAGGGACGTCGTGGTCTGGGCTTAAACAGGTGATGCAGTAAGAATGAAAATGTCTGTGAGGTATTTGCTTTCCACAGGCAAGACAATTGTTAACTTTTTCTGATATCGGTTAGAGCAAGAAAAAAAGATCCCCAACGTGGTACTTAGCTTTAGAAGACTTCAGGTTTGAAACTCGAAAAATGAAAATTTTAGGTTGTGGCCGACCGGCACTTGCGAACTACTTCTGCTTCAGGCTCCTGCGTGGCAAGAAAAGCTGATGTAATGGCGTTGGCTGCATGTTTTATACCCCTGACGACCTGACGTCATGGAAGAGGTGACAGCATCCAACGCAAAAATCCCAAGACTCTGGTATTCGGGTCAACTGAGGGCTACCTGCAGGCAGATAACCAAAGTGTGATGACTACAACAGTGAAATACGAAGAACATCTGACAGATCCTTACCACAAAGCCTGGCTGGATTTGGGAGAGGGAGTCACAGGAGAGAAGTCCTTGGCCTTTAGTTTCACTAATCTAGGACCGGATGACTCAGGAGCCATTTTCAGGGATCAGGTTGGGTGGCAGTGGATTCTCGTCCACCAGGAGAAGTGAAGCACTAGCACCTCGGGATACCAATGGTGAGAGCCATAAGCAAGTTTCACCTTGTCCCACTGTTTTCTACTGATGCACAGGAATGGTGCAGGCTTCAGATCACTTGCTGAGGTGAAGCTCAGAACATGTACAGACCAGGGACTGATTTAACACATTTAGCTGAAGGAAGGCTAGGTGGGCGGCCATGGTGGTGCAGCGGTTAGCGTTGTCGCCTCACAGCAAGAGGTTCTCCGGTTCGATCCTCAGCTGGGGTGCCTTCTGTGCAGAGTCTGCATATCCTCCCTGTGGTTGCGTGGGTTTCCTCCAGGTGCTCCGGTTTCCTCCCACATCCCAAAGACATGTTGTAGGTGGATTGGACACTCTAAATTGGCCGTAGGTGTGAGTGCGTGCATGTGTGTGCCTTCTGTGGAAAGTTGGGCGCTGGGCTGGCAACTCGACACCACAAAAACTCCACTGCCAATCGTGAGCGGACAAGTGATCCGCTGTGGCGACCCCTAACGGGAAAAGCCGAAAGAAGAAGAAGAAGCTGAAGGAAGGCTAGGTCTTGCCCTACCTTCAGAATGTATCTGTTCTTGTGGTAATGTTCTGCCTATGCTTATGGGTCTGAGTGAAACCCCCACCAACAGTTATCTTGCAAGAAGTCTTCAACAGACATCTTTTTGGTATAGTGGCAAGCCAAAATTTTTTTCTTCTACAGTAAAGCTTTGAAGAGTTCAGATTCTTGACACATGTGGAAATGTGTCTGCCTGATACAGTGCATGCAATGTTGGTGTACATCTTGGCTTTTGTTACCTGATGGCCACAAAGCACTTTGTATATCTCATACAAACACAAGAATATCACTGACAGTTACAAGGATCAAGATACAAGCTGTAAGAGTTTACGAAAAAAAAAAACAATTTGTGGTGTGACGGCCGTGCCTTGGCCCAGCAATCAAGTTGCCTCAATCCTCACCACTAACACCAAAAAAGAGGAAAGGATAACTAATACACACAGTAAAGTACAATTTCCCTTAAGTGCACACAGAGATCACAGTCAGTCTGGGGCTGGTTGCTCCCTTGCTCACCAGGTCCCCAGTAAGACTCCCCACTGGCACAGCTATAGGGTCTAGGTCTCAGCCTAGCTGGGCAAGCTAAAACCTCCAGTACCCTCTCTGTCCAGCCAGTGCTTCGTGACCCTGCCCAAGTAGCTGACACAACACACACACACACTTTGAGAAGAGGTTATACAACCACACAGACCCTTTTGGGAAAAGGCTGGCACAGGTTCTCCAGCTGTGCCCCTATTACCCAGACCAAACGGTAGTAATTCTGCCACCACCCAGCTAATAATTATCAGATTCTAAAAGGTCTTTAAAATGGTGTCCAATTATTACTGTCCAATATTATAATCCAATGGTAGTATGACTAGACAGTCAAGGCTTAATTTGGAGTGACTTAGACAGTAAAATCTGTAAATATGTAATGTACTTTAGAGGTTAAATTATCTCTACATAAACCAGCCACAGGTAAAGGTTTTAAAATATTTAATAATAAATAATTAAAACACAAGACAAAACTACTACAGTACAATGCTACTCAAGTTCAGAGATCACACAGAAACTTAAAACAATACCGTAGGAAAGATCTGATTTCAAAGAAAAACACAATCTACCTATCTTCTAAGTTTAACTATTCCTAGGAGAAATCACAGTGCTATAATCCTACTTACATACATAAAGCATAAGCAGTGCTGGGTTAGATGTCCAAGATCAAAATGCTTTCTAGTCTCTCACTCAACAATAGTTTTTAAACACTAACCAACAGCTCTTTAAGGCCCTCCTAAATTACATCATTTTGACACTTAGTCTGGAGTTCCCAGGCCACAAACTGCATTATTTAGCAAGCTAACACCTGCTCAGGAGACTACAACAATAAAAGGTATTTCACATATACACTCTAGCAGAAACCAGAGCAGTAAAGCACCTTCCACATGTAAATTCTGGCCCTTAACTTTAACCTTAAAACAATGGGCCTGAAACCTTCATCCAGACTCACTGGAGCCGACTTGTAAACATCAGAGAGATTCATAAGATCTTTTCAACTTCAAAAGACACATCTGAAATGCTTGGCTTGGTTTTCCTTACAGCAGATGGCAATATTGTAACAATCTTGAAGTTCACATTTTACAGTGTTTTCTTTCATTTAAAAACACAAGCCTGTACTTTACATTTATTTATACAACTGATAGAATTATGTATCAAATTCTATTTGACTAGGCTGGCAGCCTTTGCTCATCTTCCACCAATCTTCACAGGTGGCTCAGAGGATGAGTGGTATTCTGTATCTAGTGCATAACATCACAAGCAGATATGCACCCCCCACCCACTATGAACTCAGACTGTGTGTTGAACCTGGGGTAGGTACTGAACATATACACTTTTATGTGAATGGCATTCAGTACAGCAAATCACTTTAGTCTAACAGACTTTTAAGAAAAACAAATGATTACACAAAATCAAATGCTGAACATGAGCTTGTCATCTGTACAACAGTATGTCCCAGACCCATGACATAAGAAGTTGCACAGGGAATATATAAAGTTCCCTGAAGAAATGGGGGGGATTCTGAAGTAAACAAAAAAGAAAGAAAATATAAACATTCAGTGCATTTTGCCTGGGTGATGATGCAAATAATTTAGGAAGGGGGAAATGCACATGAAAAATACATGCTCCTGTTTATGGAACTCAATTCTTTTCTGACACAGATTACAGTGTGACTGATATCTTTCAGTACAGATGCAGAGGTAGAACCACTTGTCTAAACTTACGCTCTGTTGCTTCTGCTGTTATGTCAAGCATTATAGATATAGTAGAGGAAGTCAGAAGCACACATCTAGGCCCAGAAATCATAATGTTTGATGTTAACAACAATTTGATAGTGACTATTCTTTCCAACAATTTAAAAACAAAATAAGTTTCTTTTCTGAATATCAACCTTAATTTTGTACTATTTTTTGCTAAATCTGAGTCAAACCTTTTTGGATCTAAAGCCTTTTGTCAAAAGTTCAGTTAAAAAAAGAAAACTGAAAGGTGAAATCACAGGTGCAAATGTGATATATTAAATTTAAAAAGTTCAGCATCCTTACCAACCAGTGTTGAAAATGTCTGAATAATCAATGTTGAAGGAACTACATAGGAACTGTAACCACATTTTTGGACACTACGGTTCAAACATAAGTAAAAATGAAAGACTGACATAAAATGGTTTAAAATCCAAGACAGAAATGTGGTGATATCCTTAGCTTGACAAATGAAGGGCACTGCTATATATTACACCAGACTGACATCTTTTTGTTAGAGGAGTAGTACAAGAAGGCATTATTACAGAAATAGTTACTGAGGAATTTGTGATTAATGATCCTTGTGACTAGGGTTTTGACAACTCATCTAACAAATCACTTTTCCCTCACCTGGGACATTGAATTGTCTCTGCATATGGTTCTATGATGGAACCACTAATGGAAGTTTTTGACTTGTGTCTAAAACTATTCAGATCTAGAATTCAGAATACCACACACTTTCTGCAATTAATATCATTCAGGCTGATGGGCTTACATTACATGTGCATTGTAAATGTGTGAGCTCTTTATAATATACCTCATGAAGGCAGTATTTGCTCTATAGCATATTTCTTGAAGGAATCTGGAAAATTAAGTAAGGAGTTCAGAGAATTTTTGATCAAGTTGTTAGAAATGGATTTAAGCAAAAACATTTTCTGTTTTAAAAGGGAGTGTTATATTCGACTACAATGTACAGCCTTGGTAAATATGCAAATTTATGCATGTGGTATCTGGAAATACACAACCATTAACAGCGGTTTGTGTGAACAGCCTGAGAGGTAGAGAAGGTACCTTGAAGACTATTAATGGTCATAGGGAGGAACAAAAATGATCAAAAACAAATTTTGAATTACTTGACTAACAATAATTTTGGCATTAAAATTTATGCTGAAGGCTAAGATTTTTATCATCAGATATATAGCTGTTAAAATAAGTAAACTACTTGAGGGCACTTTTACAAGAATCTAGTTACAGTAACTAATGTCAGAAAAATGCCTCCTGGCAGCTTAACAGTGGTCATCCAAGGCACAGAATGAATACACACCTCATCCATCATTTTTCCTTTCCAGCGAGGAAGTCATGATTTCATCGTCAAGGAAGAGGTTAAGGTATAATATGTGCTGCTTGCTGATGCCACTTGAGTCATCCAAGAGTTCCCTGATTCTTGGCTGGCCAAATTAGATATCAGTGCTGCTTCTCACTTGTTGCTCATTTCGGAAGAAGACTGACCTCTTCTGGGGATGTTTTTTGAGGGTCACTTTTTTTTCAGCACTGCCATGCCAATGGTTTGCCCTGTAGTATGTGCTGCTTTTGAGAAGATCAGCACTGCAATGATGTTAACAACAAAAGGCACCATTACAAGTGTCAGTGCACTACGTAATGACTTCTAGGTGGAGGAGAATTGAGCTGCAGGAGTTAAAACCAACTATGAGAAATCTGTTCTCCTTTGTCTGGAGTTGGCAGTACCTCTTGCTAAGAACAAGGTTCTGGGCCCAGTAAAGTACGTAGAATTTATTGGCTTCAAGACTGGCAAAGCCTCCTCTATATTTTACTGACCGGAGGCCAAGTTACAATGGCTGAGTCCTCTTACTGAGAAAAGAGAGGATTCTGGATTTGCTAGAGTTGCTGAGTCTCCATAACTTCCCATGCAGGACAGTAGCTCCCAGGAAAAATTTCACCCCTGTGCCTTACCAATTTATTGAAGGGTGAAGCGTTACAGGGTCAGAGTGAAATCTAGGGTTTCAGAAGCTCTCCAGATTTGGCAGCAATTTCTGGTAAGTTATAATATGATTTCATTTTGACAAGGGGGATGGTTTTCACTGTAGGCTCTATATCTGCCTAAGAGTACTTAAGATGGGTTTTGGATGGGAGCTTACAATCAGGGCAACTGGCAGGGGCACTGGTTTGTTGCTCCCTTTCCAAAGTCATGGTCAGCAGAACATAGGAAAGACGTACCCTTTTTAGGGCTCATGACGACATGGGCTGCTACAGTGGTTTGGCATGAGTTATTCACCAACTACAGGGTGGTTTTCCATTCTGATAACCAAGGAGTGGTACAGGTATGCAAGAAAAATACCTAAACCAGATGGGTGCAGTCAGTAATCAGACTGTTGGTTTTGCATAGCTTACATATTAAGCTTTATTTTATTGGTAAGCACATTCCAGGCACTTCCTGAACCCTCTTTTCCTGGGTCTTACAGATTCTATGCTTCTGCAGACAGGTGCCAGGGGCACAAGACAAGTCTACTTACTGTCATTACTCTGCAACTGTAGTTAACTGGCAAAGCGTGACACATTGGCTAGTCACCATTTCCTGGGCTGAGAGTACCAAAAAGAAATCCCATGGGTCAGTCATCTGAGCCGCCTTTAGTTTTTGGGCATCATTGCCTAACAGGAAAGAGAGATGGTCTCTATATTTGATTTCCAGATTCATGAGTTATGAGGCACTCAAGACTGTACACATTCACTTAAGCAACTAAGTTTTCTTTCCAAGGGTTCCAGGCTACCTGAGTTTTTCAAAGACTAGGGTATCCTCTAGAAAGAATTAGGGGAGGGGGTTGTTTGTGATGCAGGAAGAACCATTGTGAAGAACCTGTTAGTTTCCATCCTTAAAGGAGCACACTTGTTACTTATGGATTATTCCATTTTTATGTGGTATGGGCCATGCTATTTTGTTGGCTGTACTATGAAGCATACAGAGTATGCAAGCTTCTAATGTCTCTGAAGTAGGGGAAGTAAAAACTGTACTATTTTTAGTTATGGTGTGGATTCACAGGTCCAAGTGAAGTTCAGATCCTTGAATCTAGTGTTGTTTCCGGTACTGTTTGTTCAGGGCTGGGTCTGAGGAAGCACTGTAAGTCAGGCAAAACTCCCTTCTCAGCAGCCTGTAGGAGACTGAATACAGAAGACAGAGCCTTTGGGCGATCACTGTAGGAGAGGGTATTCATGCCTTGAATTCTCCTGGTGAGAAACTGTGTTGTTGTTGTTGCAAGTGTCTGCTTAGATACATGCCAAAGGGGTTACTGTATTCAATGAAAGGTAAGATAATGGCCGAGCAGAGTGATACTACAACTTCCTTGGACCTGAATGCTGTACTCTTATCAGTTCAATGAAAGAATGACTTTCTTATTATCATATCTATGTGCTAGTCAAAGGCCAGACTGCTGTTTACATATGTTCCCAGATCCCTTACTATTGGGTCAACTCTTAGGGATGTTTTATCAATGGATGTAATTAACTTGGGTTGGTAGTTTCCCAAATGTCCTGTTTAAGAAAGAAAAAAAATGTCTGCATTAGATGATATTTTAGTTGTTGTGTCTTTCGGCTTTTCCCGGTTAGGGGTCACCACAGCAGAACTCCGGTCCGCTAATGATTGGCAGTAGATTTTTATGTGCCGAGTTGCCAGCTCTGACGCACAACTTTCAACGAAAGTACGCCCATTCATGTATGTCTCCACACAGAAGGCGCTCTAGCTGAGAATCGAACAGGACGTCTTACTGTGAGGCGACAATGCTACCGCAGCACCACCACATATTTTAGTAAATTATTAAATCTTTTCTTTTTGTCAAGTTTCCTGAGACTAATTATTATTTCTCTCTATAGATTTACTTAAGTTTTGTAGTTCTTATGTTTATGGAAATTATGTTCATAAGATTATGCATGTTTTCAAACACAAAAATAATGTAACTACCATAACATTATACAAAATCTTTAAAAAGCAACTGCTGTTGCACAGCAATATATACTACACATATTTTTTTTTACCAAGCATGTCTTGCTTCCTGTAAGACTGACCCAATAAAGCACTACATAAAAAGAAAACACCATTTAAATACTTCTCTGTCTGTGCATCCTCTCTGAGCCTAATTCTCCAGCCTTTCTGCAAAACGGTTGGGCTTTTTATGAAATATTGCATTATTTCCTTGCAGAATTTGTCATGATGTCTAATTTTGGTCCACACCAACAAGTTGTGCAGAATCAGCTGTTACTCACAGTTGAATGGTCATCACAGACATAAAATAACAAGCAATTTTAAACTAAGGCCGAGACAGTGAGTGATTAATGGAAGAGTATGAGTAGCGAAAACATCTAGAACCTTACAAAAGCAAGTAATATGATCAGTTTTTAATGCTGAAGAAAAATTAAAAAACAGTAAGATAGGTGGTAGCAGAAGCTTGTGCCTATCTACGTATTAAGAAAATAAAATGACACTTGTCTGACACATACATTGAAGAATCTACTCTTTTTTTTTTTTGCAACTGTATTACCTTCTTGATATGTTACTTCAAGTTTACATGTAAGTTTGTATGCAGCACCCCAATTAATCCTTAGCATCATAATTGATGGGTGAAGACCTGCCATTTTATACCAATTTACTCTTCCATCTATTTGTAATACAAGGCCCCAGGTTAAACCTTCCTGTTATACTTTAATGAAAGACGGTACAGTCTTAAAACTTACCTCTAGAGGTGTGAAGTCATAGTTCTCTAAAAATGAGAGACCAGCAACAGGAACCAGTAGAAACTCCACACGAAAGCTGTCATTTTCACGATCATAACTGCCTTTGAACTTTAAGAAGATCAAGTAGACTGTGGCATAGGAAGCAGTAAGGAAGATGACCTGGAAGTAAATGACATTATTCAAATTACTGTACTCAAACTACAACAAATGAATCACTACACACCAGGTCAACATTAAAATTTACAAACTCCTCACCACATCATTCAAGTTTCCTCACACTTCTAAGAGGCATATGGAATGAATGAACTTCAGAAATTACATTTTGTGTGCACATGCACACAGTATGAAGATGGCAGCATGGCAATGACAATCCATCTTGCCTGATGGACAGAAAAAAACAAAAAGAGGTGCAATGTAACAAATATAATGTGACTGAGTGGTCAGCAGTTTTTAAATTGTCATTGACAGAGATGAGTAACAGTCTTGTGCCATCCTAAAACTATACTGTGTGCACACAAAATGAAGCTCTTACACTGTTGCCTAAAATTACTGAATAACATGATTGATTTGTGACTCTGTATTGACCATACCAATAACATTTTACATATGTTAACCATATATGTAGCAGCGAACTGTAAGTGTCCTGTAGCAAAAGAAATCTGATTACTACCACTAAGGCTAGTAAATCTATGAAATAAACAAATGATTACACTAGAAATACATATAAGTTCACACTACTGTCACTTTTAGATATTGGCCCTCAGGCTCATTGCTGTCCTTTCTTTATGATCTATGGCAAGAAACAAAAGATTACTACAGTATACATGTCATAGAGTATTTATATGCACAGTGATGATGTCATATGCCTCAGGAAAGATTAAAAATTCAGTATTAACTCCTATACTAAGTGGGGATAGAATTACTCAGCAGTGGAAAAAAAGTCAGCTTGGTGGAACAGAGGGATGGAGTCCTGGATGCAGTTCCAACAATGCAGGTTTGAGCAGTAGAACAGGTAGGAGTAAGTGGCTAGAAAGTACAGTTTTGTACCTACCATAAATGTAGATGTTCGCGTGTTCACATTGCTACAGTCATCACACTTGGGTTATCCTGCCGTCAGGTGGTCCCGCAGTCGGCCAGAGTTCCAAAGTCTTGGTCCGGCGTCGGTTGCTGTCGCTTCTTCCCTGATGTCAGTGTGCCAGGGGTATATAAGAGGCATCCAACGCCATTTTCTTCAATTTTTCTTGCCCCAGATATCAGGTGCCCCCAAGTAGGTAGGCAATACATATTGCTAATTAAACATGTAAAGGAAATAAAAGGAATACCTTTAGTTACAAGCAAATACACCACAAAGGTTGTTCAAGATAGAAAGGTATAGAAAAGTTCAGCTAGGTCAGAGGGGATGGAGGGAGGGTAATCTGGACTGCAGCAGTGTGAACACTCGAACATCTACATTTACGGTAGGTACAAAACTGTACTATGTTCTTCGTGTTACACTGCTGCAGTCATCACACTTGGGTTGAATCCCAAAGCTATGGATGGGCGGTGGAACTAAACAGGGTTTGGAGAAGCTAGTAGGCCCTGCAGAACTGCAGTGGCGAAGTCAGCTCTGGTTTTAGAGTATAGAGGTAGGTGATAGTGCTTGGTGAAGGTGTGCACTGAACTCCAAGTTGCAGCCTCCAAAATACCCTTGGTTGGTACCCCTCTGAGAAAGGCTATTGATGTAGCTGTAGCCCTGGTGGAATGGGGCCTAATGCTAGTAGGTACAGGTTTCCCATGATGTGTGTAGCAGAAATGGATACAATGTCCTATCCATTTTGAAATGGTCTGTTTTGAGATAGCTTTTCCTTGTGATCCTGCAGCACAGGATACAAAGAGCTGGTCAGATTTTCTGAAAGCCTTAGTTTTATCCAAAGTAGTAACGTAATTGCCTGTGAATGTCCAAAGAATGCAGGAGCCTTTCTCCTTTGTTCTGGGGGTTTGGGAAAAAGGTGGGCAAATGAACGGTTTGGTTTAGGGCCACAGTGGATACCACCTTTGGCATAAAGGAAGGGTTAGTTCGTAGAGCGACTCTGTGTTGATGAAAAATGATGAAAGGCTCCACTGCCATTAGGGCCTGTAGCTCTGAGACTCTTCGTGCTGAAGTTATTGCTAGCAGCAGGGCAGGTTTCCAGGATAGAAACTGTAAATCAGCTGTAAAAGCTGGTTCAAAGGGTGGCAGTGTAAGCTTTTCCAGGACAAAGTTGAGATCCCAAGTTGGTGTTGGTGCTCTCCGGGGTGGTCTTATGTTCTTAGCCCCTCTGAGGTACTGTCTTAGCAGTGGATGTGAAAATATAGGAGGATCCGTGTTGTAGTGAGCTGAATTCGCTGAGGCGTGGATCTTAATAGATGAAAAAGAAAGTCCTTTGTGCAACATCTCAGTTAAACTCTGAGGAATATTTGGAACAAGGGGATTTTGGCCTTTAGTCTGATCTTTTCCATTTGTCTGAATAGGTTTTCCTGGTGCTGGGCCTCCTGGCCTCCAGAATGACATCCATAACAGCTTTAGAGAGAAGTGTTGACTGGTTGCTTAGGTAATTTGCCATGCAGCCAGATTTGAAGTCTTGAGCTGGCTGTGTAGAATCTGATTGTTTTGCTGAGTGAGCAGGTGAGGAATTTGGGGCAAAATCCATGGTGGGCCTTGAGCCATGCTCCTTACTATTGGATACCAGTGTTGGCGTGGCCAGTCTGGAGCAATGAGTATAATTTGTGGCCTCTCTAATCTGGCTTTCAGCAGCACCTTTGCTAGAAGAGGCAGTGGAGGAAAGGCATACACTGTTAATGTTTTCCAACTGAATGAGAGGGCGTCCACTTTCCAAGCTAGTGGGTGGTATGTCCTTGTGCAAAATTTCCGAAGATGGCAGTTTTGGGGGTTGGCAAACAGATCTATGTCTGGGCGCCCCCATTTTTGAGTTATCATTGCAAATACTTGTGGATCTAGTTGCCACTCGTGAGGATCCATGATGTTTCTGCTTAGATTGTCTGCCAATGTGTTTTTCTTTCCTGGCAGGAATTGTGTTTGTAGTTGAACTTGGTAGGTCAGTGCTGTGTTCCACAAGGTCATTGCTTGCCTGCATAGGGGGTAGGAGTGTATGCCTCCTTGCTTGTTTATGTACCACATTACCGTGGTGTTGTCTGTCTTTATTAGGAGTTGTCCTGGATGTAGGAGGTCCTTGAAAGCTGTTAGGGCATTTTGTACAGCTAGCATTTCTTTTTGATTGATATGCAGATGCCTTTGATCTGTAGACCATTTGCCCTGAATGCACTGTCCTGCCATGTGTGCTCCCCAGGCATAATCAGATGCATCTGTTGTTATAGTTTGCCTGGCTGTGGGTAAGATAAAAGGCTGACCCTTGTTGAGGTGACATGCCTGAGCCCACTATAGAAACTTCTGTTGAAGACAGGGAATGAGTGGTATCATTGTTTCCAAGCTGTGGCTGTGTTGAGTCCATACGCTTTTCAGGTACCATTGTAATTTCCTCATATGCAGTTTTGCAAATGGTATTAGTAGTATGCAAGATGCCATGAATCCCAAGGCCTGCAGAATTTTTCTTGCACGGAGTTGGGTCTTTGTTGCCATCATTTTGAAGTATTAAGTCAGTTGTTCTTGCTTGTCTAGCATAAGATAAGCCACCTGGGCCGTTGTATTTAAGTTGGCACCCAGGAATATTAAGTCTTGTGAGAGCACTAGTTTTGATTTCTTTTCGTTTACTGTGTACCCTAGGCAACTTAACAAGTGTTTGACAAACGCCAGATGCTTTAAAAGAATGCCCGTGCTTTCTGCTTGAATAAGGCAGTCGTCCAGGTATGGATATATCTGAATTCCTCTGTCTGCAGTATGCAATTACTGGTGCCAGGCATTTTGTGAAGACCCTGGGCACAGTAGATAATACAAAGGGCAATGCAGAGAATTGATAATGAGTTGAACCTACAGTAAATTGGAGGTATCTTCTGCAATTTTGTCTGATAGGGACATGCAGGTATGCCTCCTTGAGATCCAACGTTACTAGCCAAGCCTTCTTGCCCAGCATGGGAAGAAGTTGCTGTAGTGTTAGCATCTTGAATTTGGGCACTTGCAGATAAGTGTTTAGAATTGAGAGGTCCAGAATGGGTCTCCAGGCTTTGTCCTTTCTGGGGACTAGAAAGAGTCTTGAGTAAAATCCCTGTCCTTGCTCCTGCGTAGGTACCTGTTGAATGGCTCTCATGTCCATGAGAGCTGTAATTTGTTTTTGAGCCTCTGCCTATTTATTTGGTGGCAGGTTTGGCATTCCTTTTATCCTTGGTAAAGTGTGAAAGTGGAATCTGTATCCTTGTGAGACAATATTTAAGACCCATTTGTCTTTTGTGATGATGTGCCAGTTATCTGCAAAAAGTGCTAATTTTCCTCCCAAGGGAGCTGCCAAGAGAGATTTGCTTGGCAGTCTGAGGGTTAAGTCATTGTGTTTGTCTTCTGATAGCTTGGGACCTGTCTTCTCCTCCTTTCTGGGTTGTGTTATCTCATTGTCGAGGCTTGTAAGGGCCTTGTGACTAACCTCTGCCCCTTGGGTGTCCGTATTTGCCCCTCTGTGGTCTGTCAGAAGCTGGAAAGGACCATTTTATTTGTTGGCCAATTTCTGCTGAAACGAGGGGGCTGGACCTGTAAAAAATCCTTGACCGTCTGCATAGATTTTGCCTTATCCTCCATTTTCTTTAAAACCTCTTCTGCTTTTACACCCAATAAAACATCCTGCTGTAGAGGTGCATCCAATAACTTTGCTTTAACATGATCAGCTAGGGTTTGTTCTTTTAACCAAGCATGCCTATGTATGACAGACCCAGTCACTGCTGCTCTACAGGAAGCCTCCAATGAATCAAATCCACATTGCAAAGTATGTTTTCCTACTTGTTCAGCTGCATGCAACAAATCTTGCATTTCCTTGAAATCAGGCTGTTCTGAATGTGTGATCATTTTTTGTTTTAATTGAGACATCAGGTATTGCTGATATTTCAGCATGTGAAACTGGCAATTTAAGGCCCTCATGACTAGAGTAGCTGAGGTATATACTTTCTTTCCCCATCTGTAGTGCTCTAGAATCCCTTTCAGAGGGTACAGGATTTTTTGCAATAGAGGCCTTAACCCCTTTGGGACCCTGGGAAATGGTTTCTGGGTCAGCAACAAGGCTTTTATATAGGAATTTGTGTGAGTCAGGAACTCTGTAGTATCTGTCTGGTTTGGCTGATGCAGGCGGTAAAGAGTCTGGGTTAAGGCTAGATTCTAAATAAACATCATCCACAATGTCTAACACGGTTGGAATAGCCAGTGGTCTGTGCTGGGGTAGTAAAAGGAATTCTCAGAGCCTTTTCTTAGAATCAGAGTAATCCTGGCCTTCCCAGTGGAAATGTTCCCTCATGGTATGTAAAGTTTCCCCAAAAGAGTAGTCTTCTGGGGGAGATGCTGAGGGAATAGACTCTTCAGCATCAGAATCTTCAGAAGGGGGAAAAGAGTATTCCTGTTCCTCACAAGAGTCTAGGAAATTGACACCTGATCAGAGGAAGTGTAATCCTCCTCCTGTCTTGGCCTTTTATCAGGAGGGGGATGGGAACCCCTGATTAGGGTAATTAAATCTTCAGCCATCCTAAGCATCTGTTTCTTAGGCATGGGGCCTTGTACTGGCGACTGCTGTACAGTCTTTTTTGCTTTTAAAGGAGTTTTCAGCTTTGCATAGGATTTAATGGTGAGTGTAGTCTGTCTGAAGACACCTTCTGCAACTGAAGGCGTTTCAACTGCACTGGAATCACCTTCAGCCCTGGAGTCGGAAGGAGCTAAAGATGAAGACTGTGGAGGCCTAGTAATCTCCGTTTGGGAATCGGAAGCCGTCTGAGGTTCTAAATCAGCGGTCGTCAGGGGCTGCGTAGGCGCCTCACTGAAAACCGGAGAAACGGCGACGGGCCCACCAGAAGCCTCGGAGTCTGGTTTGGGTCTCGGCTGCCTGCCCTTATCCTTGCGTTTTTTATGCATTCCAGTCGTCGGTTGCTCCGACGGCATGGTATAATTAAATTTCCTACCAAAATAATGTTGGGCGAAATCAAACCGACGTTTTATAGTTTGTTTATTAAACCTAGTGCAAAACCGACAACCTGTGACGTCGTGGTCTGGGCATAAGCAAGGAATACAATAAGAATGAAAGTCCTTATGAGGTATTTGCTTCCCACAAGAAATGCAATTGTTAACTTTTTCTGAGATCGGACTGAGGCAAGAAAAGGTTCCCCAACGGGGTACTTAGCTTTATTGAAAACTTCGGTCCGAAATTCGATTTGAAAATCTCAGGAGTCGGCCGACCGGCACTTGTGAACTGCTTCTGCTTCGGGCACAGCGCGGCAAGAAAGACTGAAGAAAATGGCGTCGGATGCCTCTTATATACCCCTGGCGCACTGACGTCAGGGAAGAAGCGACAGCAACCAACGCCGGACCAAACTTTGGGACTCTGGCCGACTGCGGGACCGCCTGACGGCAGGATAACCCAAGTGTGATGACTGCAGCAGTGTAACACGATGAACATCTTGTTTATCTGTTTTATGGGGAGTGAGTACCGCACCTTAAATGACACTTGACAGAAGGCAAAAAGCCAAGGTGAATCACAACATAATTAGAGGAAGCACATGCACCTCCCAAGGGGGAGTAAAGCACTTCAGTCTGAACATCCATCTGTTGAAGCCTAGCACTGTTTGCATTGCACTACTGTTGCTGAGAAGAACTGCAGAAAATTTGGCTCTCTCTCTATATATATATATATATATATATATATATATATATATATACATACATATATATATATATATCTCCATATCCATGCCTATCTTACTTCTCATCATCATCATTCCCCTCTGTCCCCAATGCCATGTTTCAGCTGGTGGCACAGCATACCTCTCAACTGTCCAGATTTTTACCTCATTTTTGGTCTGTTCCTCCTAATAATTGTGGGTTTTATGGCAAATCAGAGAGGAATGAATTCATTAAATAATGGCAGATATTTGTGTTTCCTATCATTTAGAAAATGCCTGGTAAAACAAATCCTTTTATTCTATTAACTTTTTAAGTTTATAAGAGCAAGATTTAAAATGTGTCCCTATTTTAAGGCCTTTGAACCCCCCGTTATTTATGTTTTTTTCAGATTTCTTGTGCTAAGAGGTTGAGAGATGTGGCACAGGTGGAAGAAAGGACAAACTTAGAAAAGCATGCAGGCTAGATTGCTAAGCAAAGAAGCAGGTCAAAACATTAATGTGAAAAAATATGGCATGGAAGATATTCCAAGTAAAACTGTACAGAAAAGGGGTAATCCTTCACTGTTATGTATCTTGTTTTTTATAAATGTAAACAAATTTAAAATGAAAATACAGCAAAGTACAATGAAAGTGAAAATTGCTTAGGTTAAATCTCTATAAACTAGGTAATTAGTTTAGTTTTTTTGATAATCGTCAAACTTTCCTTAAAGATTTTGGATTTTTTTCATAAGAAAGAAAAGGGAACAACTTTCTGTATTTAACAGTGAGCGAAAAGCTCCTTATCTGGAAGAGAAATTATGCAAAGCACACCTTAGCCCCCACCTCACTCTGACCCCCCCCCCCCCCCAAGAGAAGGCAGACAATCTCAGCAGCTTGTCTGAGAGAGGAAACCAGAACCATGCAGTCAATACCAAGACAGCATCTGAAGCGCAAGACAAGACTGGACTCTAGACCTACGCTTGACAGCCAGCAAATATTAATCTCTATGCTACCCTACAGAATGAAGACCAGCAGGATACAACAACAACAACAAAAACCTGTTCAACAGAAACACTTCCACTGAAAAACTTCCCCTAGAGAGTATGAATATCACTTCAAGCCTCCCCTGAAAGCAGGCCATAACCTAGTGAGGCAAAGAATCAACAAAATGTAATAAATTAATAACTAAACTAAACCAAAAAGGAGAGTTTCTTGCTTAATAGCCTTCCTCTTCTCTGACAGACAGAACATACTCCATAAGTAAAGAATATAAGTACAGAGCCCTCAAACAAAGTACTTCCATCTACAGTAAAGTAAAAATTTGTAAATTATTTTCTTATACCACACATTCATTTTCACATCAAAATCTTCATTTTTACATCAAAATCAACAACTTTTAAGCTATGCCTTTCCTCTTTCTTCCATACACTTGGCTGTTCCATCCATCTTTCAGCCTATCGTATTATACCAATTTTTTTTAATGAAACATACTTTGTGATTTACAATGAAGAAACACAGAAAAAGTTCAGACAAAACTAGAGTCTTTACTGCGTAATACCCACAACCTTCTTCGAAAAAGGCCTTTGGGAACTATGCAAATGGCCCTTAATGACATAAAAAGTACAGTTGTGTGCACTTACCATAAATGTAGATGTTCGAGTGTCTTTACTGTTGCAGTCATCACATTTGGGTTATCCCTGCTGGGGTAGCCTTCGGCCGGCCTGAATACCAGAGACAGTATTTCTGTGTCGGTTGCTGCTGCTTGAAGACTGACGTCAGGTCTTCAGTGGTATAAAGGATGGCAGCCGACAGACACCATTACATTAGTTTTTCTTGCCCTAACTGGTCAGGAGTCCCAAAGTAAGAGGCCAGGCTCTGCTGGTAGGACCCCACCAGCGGAAAAAATACCAGTATGTCCCTAGTAAGGAAAGGAGAACAACAAGGAAGAAAGGTAACAAAGAAAAAAGGGGGAAGGAGGGAGGGAAAAGTACAGTTTTGTACCTACCATAAATGTAGATGTTCGAGTGCTAATACAGCTGCAGTCATAACAGATGGGTTCTCCTGCCGTCAGGCGGGTCCTCGGTCGGCCGAATTCCAAAGTCTAGGTCCGGCGTCAGTTGTCATCGCTTCTTCCCTGACGTCAGTGCGACAGGGGTATAAAAGAACCAGATGACGTCATTTTCTTCAGTTTTTCTTGCCCCAGATGTCAGGTGCCCCCAGAAGGAAGGCAATACATAAATTTATGTAATAATGCAATGCAATATAACCAAAATACAGTAGCTGCAAGCAAATACACCATAAAAGAATACCCCAATCAGGTTGTATGAGGAGGTGTTATCCAATAGGCCTGTCCCAAGAGGGGAAGGAGGGAGGGAAACCTGGACTGCAGCTGTATTAGCACTCTAACATCTACATTTATGGTAGGTACAAAACTGTACTATGTTCATCGTGCATACAGCGGCAGTCATAACAGATGGGTAGAATCCCAAAGCTAAAAAGGGAGTGGTAGGCACTAGGTGGAACTAGGAGGAGCCAGGATGCCCTGCAAGACTGCAGTGGCAAAGCCTGCTCTAGTTTTGGAGTATAATGGTAGGTGGTAGTGCTTGGAGAAGGTATGCACTGAACTCCAAGTGGCTGCTTCCAAAATATCTTTGGTAGGAACTCCTCTGAGGAAAGCTGCAGAGGTAGCTGTGGCCCTTGTGGAGTGAGGTCTGATGCCTGCAGGTACAGATTTACCATGAAAACAGTAACAAAAGCATATGCAGTGGGCTATCCATTTTGAGATTGTCTGTTTGGAAATTGGCTTCCCTTGAGCTCCTATAGCATAGGACACAAAGAGTTGTTCTGATTTTCTGAAAGGCTTTGTTCTGTCCAAATAATAGCACAGCTGCCTGTGGATGTCCAAGGAATGTAGTAGTCTCTCCCCTTTGTTTTGAGGATTAGGGTAAAAGGTAGGTAAGTGGATAGCCTGATTCAAAGCTACTCTGGATACCACCTTTGGCATAAAGGATGGGTTGGTTCGTAAGGAAACTCTGTCCTGATGGAAAATGATGAAAGGCTGCACAGCCATGAGGGCTTGTAGTTCTGATACCCTGCGAGCTGAGGTGATAGCCAGAAGGAAGGCTGTTTTCCAGGACAAATATTGCAAATCTGTTGAGGCAGCTGGCTCAAAAGGAGGCAAGGTCAGCTTTTCTAGAATGAAATTGAGGTCCCAAGCAGGTATAGGTTGTTTCCTTGGGGGTTTTATATTCTTAGCCCCTCTGAGGAACTGTCTTAAGAGGGGGTGAGAGAATAAAGGTGGATCAGTGTTGTATTCTGCAGAAATGGCTGAAGCATGGATTTTGATGGAGGAGAATGAAAGTCCACTGCTTAGCAGTTCAGCTAGATACTGTAACATTTGAGGTAAATTCAGTTTTCCAGGATTCTGGCCCTTTTTCTCATTCCAGGCACAGAACTGTTTCCATTTTGCGGAGTAAGCTTTTCTAGTAGACGGCCTTCTGGCCTCCAAAATGACATCCTGCATCTCCTTGGAGAGTAGGGTCTGTTGTGAAGTTAAGGAATCTTCCATGCGGCCAGATTGAGTGTTTTCAGCTGACTGTGAAGAGTTTTGAAGCTGTGCTGAGTCAGAAGAAGAGGCATTAGAGGTAGGGTCCATGGTGGGGAATGCGTCAGGGTCCTCAGGAGTGGGTACCAGTGCTGTCTTGGCCAGTCTGGAGCAATGAGAATCATCTTTGGTCTGTCTGCTCTGGTTTTTAATAGAAATTTGGGCAGCAGAGGAAGAGGTGGAAAGGCATAAACTGTCATTGTTGTCCAACTGAAAGAGACAGCGTCCATTCTCCAGGCCTGTGGATGAAAAGTCCTCGAGCAGAATTTTGTCAATTGGTGATTGGTGATTTTTGTGGGAGGCAAAGAGATCTATGTCTGGCCTTCCCCATGCTTGAATTATCTCTGTAAAAACTTGAGGATGCAACTTCCATTCGTGTGGATCTGTCATATTTCTGCTTAGGTTGTCTGCCAGCGTGTTTTCCTTGCCTGGCAAGTACTGTGCTTGAAGTTTGATTTGTAATTCCAGAGCCATGTTCCAAAGTGACATGGCCAGCCTGCATAGGGAGTATGAATGGGTTCCTCCCTGTTTGTTTATATACCACATTACTGTGGTATTGTCTGTCCTTATCAATAGTTGACCTGGATGCAGAAGGTCTTTGAAGGCTATAATAGCATTTATTACTGCTAGCATTTCCTTTTGATTGATGTGAAGGTGCTTTTCTTTTTGGGACCATTTGCCCTGAATGCACCGATCTGTCAAGTGCGCCCCCCAGGCGTAGTCAGAGGCATCTGTTGTGATGACTTGATTTGCTTGAGGCTTGCAGAATGGGAGACCTGTGTTTGTTTGGCATGCTTGAGCCCACCACAGAAATTCCTTTTGAAGACATGGAATTAGTGGTATTATTGTTTCCAAACTGTGGCTGTGTTGAGACCATAGGTTTTTCAAGTACCATTGAAGTTTCCTCATATGCAGCTTTGCACATGGGATTAGTAGGATGCAAGATGCCATGAATCCCAGAGCCTGCAGGATTTTCCTTGCAGTCAGCCTGGTGAAATTTGCTAGTTTTCTGAAGTATTGAGTTAGTTGCTCCTGTTTCTCTGGCGTGAGGTAGGCCATCTGGGTGTTTGTGTCCAAGTTGGCACCCAGGAAAATTATTTTCTGAGAGGGTATTAGCCTTGATTTCTATTTGTTGACTGTGTATCCCAGAGAATTCAACAACATTATTACAAAAGCCAGATGTTTCAGAAGTATGTGCTTGCTGTCCGCTTGGATCAGGCAGTCGTCCAAATATGGGTATATTTGTATCCCTTGAAGTCTGCAGTAGGCAATTACTGATGCCAGGCATTTCGTGAATACTCTGGGCGCAGTAGATAAGCCAAAGGGCAATGCAGAGAATTGATAATGGGTTGAACCTGCAAGAAATCTGAGGTATCTTCTGCAATTTTGTCTGATTGGGACATGCAGGTATGCCTCCTTGAGGTCCAGTGTTACCAGCCAAGACTCCTTGCCCAGCATGGGAAGAAGCTGCTGTAATGTGAGCATCTTGAATTTTGGCACGAGTAAAAATGTGTTTAGGATGGATAGGGTCCAAAATAGGTCTCTAATCTTTTCCCTTCCTTGGTACCAGGAATAGTCTGGAATAAAAACCTTATCCTTGTTCTTGAGTAGGTACAGCTTGAATAGCTTTCATGTCCATGAGATCTGAAATTTGTCTTTGTGCCTCTGCCCTTTGATTGTGTGGCAGGTTTGGCATGCCTCTCATTTTTGGAAGGGTGTGAAAATGGAATCTGTAGCCTCTGTTTATAATGTCCAGGATCCATTTGTCTTTTGTGACAATATGCCAATTTTTTGAAAATAATGCCAGTTTTCCACCTAAGGGTGCTGCCATTTGAGCCTTGCTTGGCATGCAAAGGGGAAAGTCATTGGGCTTGCTTTCTGAATGGCTGCGAACTATCCTCACCACCTCTTTGTGTAGGAGCTTGCCATTGTCTGCCTCTAAACGATCCTTGAGATTGCCCTCTGCCTCTCGGGCGCCTGTATCTACCTCTTTGGGGTCTGTCCGTGGCTGGAAAGGACCAATTTTTGGAAGGCCAATTTCTACTGAAACGTGGAGGTTGTACCTGTAGAAAATCTTTCACTGTTTGCATTGATCTAGCCTTTTCCTCCATTTTCTTTAATACCTCCTCAGCTTTAACACCAAATAATACATCCTTTTGTAGAGGGGCATCCAGTAATTTAGCTTTGACATGATCTGGTAAGGTTTGCTCCTCGAGCCAGGCATGTCTACGTATGACTGATCCTGTAACAGCAGCTCTACATGAGGCTTCTAGAGCATCAAAACCACATTGCAAGGTATGTTTACCCACTTGTTCTGCACTATGTATCAAATCCTGCAACTCCTTCAAGTCTGGTTGTTCAGGTTGTGACATTTTGCTTCTCAACTGTGATGATAGAAACTGTTGGTACTTTAACATATGGAACTGGCAGTTTAATGCCCTCATGGTTAAGGTGGCCGAGGTGTATACCTTTTTTCCCCACCATTCTAAAGATCTGGAATCTCTCTCGGAAGGTAATGGATTTTTAGCAGTGGAGGCCTTAATTCCCTTGGGGCCCTGTGAGATAGTATCGGAGTCAGCCGCATGGCTTTTGTATAAAAATTGGTGAGAGTCAGGAACCCGGTAGTACCGGTCAGGCTTGACTGGGGCTGGAGGTAGAGTTTGGGTTAAGGCAGGCCTCCGAATACACGTCATCTAGTATGTCTAAGACAGGAGGTATAGCCAGAGGCCTGTGCTGAGGTAGCAAGAGAAAATCCCTAAGCCTTTTCTTGGAGTCTGAGTACTCTTGGCCTTCCCAGTGGAAGTGTTCCCTCAAGGTATGCAAGGTTTCCCCAAATGAGTAATCCTCTGGGGGGGAGACAGAGGGAATGGACTCCTCTGCATCAGAATCTTCAAAAGGGGAGTAAGAATGTTCCTGTTCATCAGAGTGCTCTGAAATAATGGAGGCCTGGTCAGAGGAGGGGGATTCTTCCTCCACTCCGGGCCTTTTGTCCGGGGGGGGGGGGGTTGAGAACCCCCGATAAAAGTAATTAAATCCTCAGCCATTTTAAGCATCTGTTTTTTAGGCATGGGGCCTGGAGAAGGGCCCTGTGTATCCTGTCTCTTAGAATGCATGGCTGCTTTAGACTTAGTGAAAGCCTTGACGGAAAAAGAAAAGGAAGGTCTGAAGACCCCTTGAGAGGAGGCAGACATGTCTACATTTTGAGTTTCACCACCGAGAGTGGCTTCGGTATCTGTAGTCGGGGTGTGGGCCGAGGAGCCTGCGACCTCGGGCACAGTAGACACCGCCAATGAAGTGTCGTCGGTAGGCAGGGGCTGCGTAGGCGCCTTGCTGAGAACCGGACCTCGTGTGTCAGTCCTTATCTTTACGTTTTTTAGACAAAACTGGAGTATCCAACGACATAATGTAGTTAAATTTTTTGCCAAAATAGTGCTGGGCGAACTCCGCCCGACGCTTAATGGTGCGTTTGTTGAACGTAGCACAAAAACGACAGACAGAGACGTCGTGGTCTGGGCCTAAGCAAGGAATGCAGAGGGAATGAAAATCCTTATGCGGTATTTGCTTCCCACATGAAATACAATTATTAACTTTGTCTGACATCGGTCTGAGGCAAGAAAAGTTTCCCCAACGGGGTACTTAGCTTTCAAGAAGACTTCGGTTGCAAAATTTTTGTAATTTCAGGAGCTGGCCAACCGGCACTTGCGAACTGCTTCTGCTTCGGGCACCACGCGGCAAGAAAGACTGAAGAAAATGGCGTCGGCTGGTTCTTTTATACCCCTGTCGCACTGATGTCAGGGAAGAAGCAACGACAACCGACGCCAGACCTAGACTTTGGAATTCGGCCGACCGAGGACCCGCCTGATGGCAGGAGAACCCATCTGTTATGACTGCAGCTGTATGCACGATGAACATCCAGGACTGCAAGAGTGAAGACACTCAAACATCTACATTTATGGTAAGTGTACACAAATGTACCATGTTCTTTGTGTTTCACTGTTGCAGTCATCACATTTGGGTAGATTCCCAAAGCTGAGGAAATGGGTGGAGGCAGTCAAGAAATTTACGGGCTGGCTATCATGCCCTGCAAGACTGCAGAGGCAAAACTTGCCCTGGATTTAGAAAAGAGAGGCATGTGGTAATGTTTGGTAAAGGTGTAAACAGATGTCCAGGTGGCAGCCTCCAGGATTGTCCCTGGTGGGAACTCCTCTGAAGAATGCTGCAGAGGTGGAGGCTGCTCTTGTGGAGTGGGTCCTGACCCCCTTGGGGGGGAGGCTTGCCATGCTGTTTGTAGCAGAAATGGATGCAGTGTGCTACCCATTTGGAAATGGTTTGCTTGGAGATGGCTTTGCCTTCTGCCCCTGTAGCAAAGCTAACCAGCAATTGATCAGACTTTCTGAAGGATCTAGTCCTGTCCAGATAGAATCTGAGCTGTCTGTGCACATCTAGAGAGTGAAGAATTCTTTACCCCTTGTTCTGGGGATTAGGAAAGAAGATGGGAAAATGAATGGATTGGTTGAGAGCCTCACTGGACACCACCTTGGGCATGAAGGATGGGTTAGTTCTGAGGGATACCCTGTCTGCATGGAAGATGATGAAGGGTTCTACAGCCATGAGTGCTTACAGCTCAGAGACTATTCTGGCTGAAGTGATGGCCAGAAGGAATGCTGTCTTCCAGGAGAGAAATTTTAGCTCTGTAGAAGAAGCTGGTTCGAAAGGGGGCAGGGTGAGCTTTTCCAAGACAAAGTTAAGGTCCCAAGCTGGTGTTAGTGCCCTTCAGGGGGGCCTGAAGTTGCTAGCCCCTCTGAGGAATTGTTTGATCAAAGGGTGTGGGAAAAGGGGCTGCTCAGCAGGAAAATGAGCAGAAATAGCAGAGGTATGAATTTTATAGAGGAGAAAGAAAGACCACTGCGTAGTAGATCAGCTAAGTAATCCAGGATGAGAGGGATGGAGGGATGTGCCATATTGGCTCCCTTAGCCTGGATCCAGGTGCAGAACCTTTTTCATTTATCCGCATAAGACTTTTTGTTGCTAGGATGTCTGGCCTCATGGATAACATCCAGAATCTGTTTACTGAGGATGGCAGGATTAGTTTGGAGTTAGGGAATAAGCCAAGCTGCCAAGCTGCCAAACTGAGTGTCTGCAATCGGGGATGCATGAATTCCCCTTCCCTCTGGGTTAGGAGGTTTGGAATCTGAGGAAGATTCCATGGAGGCAGCAGGGACAGGCTACACAGCAAGGGGTACCAGTGTTGGTGCCAGTCTGGAGTTATAAGAATGATCCTTGGTTTTTCCTCCCTTATTTTGAGCAGTACCCTGGGGATGAGAGGTAGGGGAGAAAAGACATAGACCGATAGATTGACCCAGGGGAAGGACAGGGTATCCACTTTCCAAGCCATGCAGTGATGCTCCCTGGTACAGGATTTGCTGAGATGATGGTTGATGTGGGAGGCAAAGAGGTCGACCTTCGGGGTTCCCCATTTCTGAGTTATTAGGGTGAAGGTACTTCTGTTGAATTGCCACTTGTGTGGGTCCAGAAGGTTTCTGCTTAATTGATCTGCCAGAGAGCTGAGAGAGCCTGGTAGGAATTGTGTTAACAGGTGTAGTTGCATGGAAGAGGCTGTGAGCCAAAGGGTCATGTCCAGCCTGCATAGAGGGTAGGAGTGAGCCCCTCCCTGCCTGTTGATGTACCACATCACAGTGGTGTCTGTTTTGATCAGGAGAACCCCTGGAGAGAGAAGGGGTTTGAAAGCTATAAAAGGCGTGCTGCACAGCCATCATCTTTTTGACTGATGTGCAGAGGGATTTGTTGCGGACTCCATTGGCCCTGTATGCACCTGCTGTCCAGGTGTGCATTCCAAGCGTAGTCTGACGTATCTGTAGTGAGGGTCTGGGTGGCAGGGAGTGGGTCGAAGGGCAGTCCCTTGTTGTGGGAGCATGCTGTTGCCCACCAAAGAAATTCCTTTCTGAGGCAAGGAATTATAGCTAGAAGAGTTTCCAGGTCTTGAGAGTGTTGACACCAAAGCTCTTTAGGTACCACTGAAGTTTCCTCATATGCAGTCTGGCATATGGAATGAGTAGTATGCAAGATGCCAAAAACCCCAGAGCTTGCAGGATCTTTCTTGCAGAAAGCTGGGGCTGGTGGCTAGTTGAGAGAAGTAGGGTGTCAGGAAAAGTTGTTTCTGTGGTGTAAGGTATGCCATCTGGGAAGCTGTGTCCAGACTTGCTCCCAGGAAGATTATCCTTTGGGTGGCTACGTGTTTGGATTTCTTTTTGTTGATTTGTACCCTAGGGAGGTTAGTAGACTTTTTACAAAGGCCAAGTGCTTGAGCAGCTTTTCCTGGCTGTCTGCCTGAATAAGGCAGTCATCTAAGTATGTGTAAATTTGAATATTTCTTTTGTCTGCAAAAGGCAATGGCTGGAGCCGGATATTTTGTGAAAACTCTGGGAGCAGAAGATAAGACAAAGGGAAGCGCAGAGAACTGAAAGTGTTGAGATCCTGGCCTGAAGCGTAGGTATTTCCTGCATGATTCCCTGATAGGAATGTGGAGGTAGGCCTCTTTTAGATCTAGGGTGGCTAGCCAAGCATCCTTGGAGAGCACGGGTAGCAGCTGCTGGAGGGTGAGAATTTTGAATTTTAGGATCATCAGGAAGGTGTTTAGAATCTATAGATCAAGGATGGGTCACAAGGTACCCTCTTTTCTGGGCACCAGAAAAAGTCTGGAGTAGAAGCCTTGGTCTATCTGTTTTGCAGGAACGTGTGCTCTACTGCCCTCATAGAAAGCAGGGAAAGGATTTGCTTATGAGCCTCTGCCCACTGATTTGTTGGTAGATCTGGGAACCCTTTTAGGGTTGGAAGGGTGTGGAAGGAAAATTTGTATCCCTGAGACACAATGTTCAGAACCCATTGGTCCTTGGTAATGCTGGCCCAGGTGCTTGTGTGAAAGGAGAGTTTTCCTCCTAGGGGTAAGTGAAGGTGGGCGGGGGGGGGGGGTGGATGAGGTGAGTCATTGTGAGTTCTTACCATAAGGGAGTGGCTTAGAACTCCCTGGTTTTGAAGTGGAGGTAGTCCACTGCTTAGATCTTTGCATTCCCTGGGGCTGCTGTCTTGGGGGTCTGTTTCTACGGGGCCTAAGCTGGGCCGGTTTACATGGAGCAGGAAAGAACCAGTGCTTGGAGGGACAATGCCTGCTGAACCTAGGGGGCTGGACCTGTAAGAAATCCTTAACTGTTTGCATAGATTTTGCTTCTTCTTCCATCTTTTTTAAGACCGCTTCTGCCTTAGTGCCAAATAAGTTATCTTTGTACAAGGGGCATCCAAAAATTTAGATTTTATATGGTCTGGCAGGGATTGTTCCTTAAGCCATGCATGTCTTCTAACAACAGATCCAGTGACCGCTTCCCTGCAAGAAGCTTCTAGGGTGTCTAAACCACAGTGCAAAGTGTGTTTAGTTACTTGACTTGCAGAATGCATTAAGTCTTGTAAATCTTTAGATTCTGCCCAAGCAGGAAAGGAAGACATTTTTTGTTTAAAGAGTTCCAAGGTATGTTGTTGAAATTTCCGCATGTGGAACTGACAATTTAGTGCCCTGATAGCAAGAGTAGCTGAGGTGTACACATTTTTACCCCATCTGTCCAAAACTCGGGAATCCCTGTCTGAGGGGGTGGGATTCTTAGCAGAGGTTGCTTTAATCCCTTTTGATCCTTGAGAAATGACCTCAGGGTCAGCTGTAGGATTTTTAAAAAGATATTTGTAGGAGTCAGGGACTCTATAGTACCGGTCCGGTTTTCTGGGAGCAGGAGGTAGGGCATCAGGAGTCAAGCTGGATTCAAGGAAAACATCATCCACAACATCCAGGACTGGGGGGGAAGGCCAAAGGTGTTGTGGAAGATCTAGGAATTCCCCGAGTCTCTTTTTAGACTGAGGGTAGTCCTGATTCTCCCATTGGAAATGCTCCCTTAAAGTATGTAGGGTTTCCCAAAAGGAAAAATCCTCTGGGGAGAGGCTGAAGGAATGGAGTCCTCTGCATCAGAATCCTCATAAATGGAGAGGGGTTGCATGTCTTCATAGTCAGATGCATTAGATTCATCTGACTCTTGTTCAGACAAAACTACAGGGGACAGATCTCTCTTCCTTTTTGAGGGGTAGCTTGGCTTCCCCTGATCAGCATGATAAGGTCTTTCTCCATTTTAAGCATTTGAGACTGAGGCAAGGTAGCAGGCGCCTGAGAGTGGGTCTTCGGTTTCTTGGGTGTGGTTTGAATCCTGGGCCTAAGAAACTCGGTCATTTTTTGAAAGTACGGTAGTCGCAAAAGAAGACGTCAGTTTGTGTCGAGATTCGGTAGTGTGAAGGACTTCCTCGGAAGCCAGTGCCTGCTCAGCGGCTCCGGACCCATCCAAGGTTGAGCCGACCACAGGATCCTTAGTCGAAGAAGAGTTTTGCGGCATTCCAGACTCCGAAAGGGTCTCGGTAGCTGCCTGTGAGTCAACTGAAGTGGGCATCAGGCGCTGTGAAAGCGCCTCAGTGAGTACCGGACGACTGATGACTAGCTTAACGGAAGCGTTGTCAGAAGGTTTGGACCTGTGCGGTCTGTCTCTCTTTATCTTTACTTTTTTTTTTGGAAGATCTGCTGTCGGATGGCTTACTGAAGTCATATCGGAATTAGAGGACTGTAAACAAAAATATCTGGTTACAATAAGGGCCCGACGATGGATAGTTCTGGTGTTGAACAAAGCACAGAAGCAACAACGGGGGACATCATGGTCTGGGCCTAAACAAATGATGCAGTAAGAGTGAAAGTCTTGGTATGGTATTTGCTTTCCATAGGCAAGACAATTATTAACTTTTTCTGACATCGGTTAGAGCAAGAAAAAAGGATCCCCCCATGGGGTACTTAGCTTTAGAAGACTTTAACTTCAATTTGGAGATGAAAATTCAGGTAGTGGCCAACCAGCACTCATGCGAACTGCTTCTGCTTCGGGCTCCATGGCAAGAAAGACTGATGTAATGGCGTTGGCTGCCTTACTTTATACTACTGACGACCAAACGTCAATCCTCAAGCGACAGCAACAGACGCAGAAATACTATGTCTCTGGTATTCGGGCCGGCCGATTGCTACCCTGGCAGCGATAACCCAAATGTGATGACTGCAACAGTGAAACACGAAGAACATCTGTACTATGTTCTTCGTGTTTCACTGCTGCGGTCCTAACCATTGGGAAGATTCCCAAAGCTGAGGAGAAGGGTGGAAGGTTAATAGAAACTGGGTGAGCATGCCCTGCAGAATTGCAGAGGGAAACCCAGCCCTAGCTTTTGAGAATAGGGTCAGATAGTAATGTTTGGTGAAGGTGTGGACTGAAGTCCACGTGGCAGCTTCCAGGATGTCCTTGGTGGGTACCTCTCTAAGGAATGCTGTGGAAGTAGAGGTTGCTCTAGTGGAAAGGGTTCTGATGGTCCTAGGGAGAGGTTTTCCATGCAAGGAGTAGCAAAATTGGATGCCGTGTGCTATCCATCTGGAAATGGTGTGTTTGGATATTGGTTTCCTCTGTGCCCCTGTTTTAAAGCTGACCAACATCTGGTCAGTTTTCCTGAATGTCTTTGTACAATCCAGATAAAATCTGAGTTGCCTGTGTACAATCAAAGAATGCAATATCCTTTCCCCCTTGTTCTGAGGGTTGGGAAAAAAGGTGGGCAGGTGGATGGCCTGGTTGTGGGTAACATCCGAAACCACCTTTGGCATGAAGGAGGGATTGGTTTTCAGGGAGACCCTGTCTGCATGAAAGATGATAAATGGCTCAATGGCCATTAAGGCTTGAAGCTCTGACAATCTCCTGGCTGAAGTAACAGCCAGAAGAAAGGCAGTCTTCCAAGAGAGGTACTTTAGTTCTGAGGATGCTGCAGGCTCGAAGGGAAGCAGAGTAAGCTTGTCTAAAACATAGTTCAGGTCCAAGGCTGAGGTGGGCTGTCTTCTGGAAGGCCTGATATTAGAGGCTCCTCTATGGAATTGTTTGATAAGAGGGTGGGAAAAAGTACAGTTGTGTACACTTACCATAAATGTAGATGTTCGAGTGTATTCACTGTTGCAGTCAATATCCCTGCCAGGGTAGCCCTCAGTCGGCCCGAATACCAGAGGCTTAGTATTTCTGCGTCGGTTGCTGTCACTCCAGGACTGACATCAGGGAGTTAGTGTTATAAATGAAGGCAGCCTACGCCATTACATCAGTTTTTCTTGCCCTAACTGTCAGGAGCCCCAAGAGGGAGCTAGGTTATGGTGGAAGAACACCACCAGTAGAAAGTAAATACCAAAACATTCTTGTTAGGATAGAGAGAGAGACAGATTGAGAGAGAGAGAAAGGGGGATGGAGGGAGGGAAGCCAGGACTGCAACAGTGAATACACTCAAACATCAACAATTTATGTTAAGTGTACACAGCTGTACTATGTTTTTCATGTTTCACTGTTGCAGTCATCACATTTGGGTTGGCTGAAGAAAAGGGTGGAGGCAGTCAAGAAGACTGGGGGCTGGCTAGGATGCCCTTGCAAGGCTGTGGTGGCAAAGCCTGCCCTGAATTTGGAGAAGATAGGCAGGTGGTAATGCTTGGTGAAAGTATGAACAGATGTCCATGTTGCAGCCTTCAGGATGTCCCTGGTGGGGACCCCTCTGAGGAAAGATGCAGAGGTGGTGGTTGCTCTGGTAGAATGTGTCCTGACACCCTTGGGGGAGGTTTCCCATGCTGCATGTAGCAGAAAAGGATGCAGTGTACTATCCATTTGGAAATGGTTTGTTTGGCTATGGCCTTGCCCTCTGCTCCTGCAGCAAAGCTGACTAACAACTGATCAGTCTTCCTAAATGATTTAGTCCTGCCTAGGTAGAATCTGAGCTGTCTGTGCACATCTAGAGAGTGCAGAATCCTTTCCCCCTTGTTTTGTGGGTTAGGGAAAAAGGTGGGCAAATTAATGGATTGGTTGACAGCCACACTGGACACCACTTTTGGCATGAAGGATGGGTTAGTCCTGAGGAAGACCCTGTCAGCATGGAAAATGATAAAGGGCTCTACAGCCATTGGTGCTTGTAGCTCGGATACTCTTCTAGCTGAAGTGATGGCCAGAAGCAAGGCTATCTTCCAAGAGAGGAACTTTAACTCTCCTGACGCTGCTAGTTCAAAGGGGGGCAGGGTGAGTTATTCCTAAACAAAGTTAAGGTCCCAAGCTGGAGTAGGTGCTCTTCTGGGTGGCCTCAAATTGTTAGCCCCTCTTAGGAACTGTTTGATGAGAGGGTGGGAGAAAAGAAGTGGCTCTGTGCTTATATGAGCAGAGATTGCAAGGCATTAATTTTAATGGAAGAGAAGGATAGACCCCTGTGTAGTAAGTCAGCCAGGTAATCCAAAATGAGAGGTAGAGAGGGCTATAGAGTTCCGGCTCCCTTAGCCTGGATCCAGGTGCAAAACCTTTTCCACTTGTCAGCATAAGACTTTCTAGTGCTAGGGTGTCTGGCCTCACGTACAACGTCTAGAACTTGTTTGCTTAGATTGGCATCTTGTGCAGTGGTTAGGGAATAAGCCAGGCTACTAGACTGAGGGTTTGCAATTGGGGATGCATGAATTCTCCATTCCTCTGTGTCAGGGGTGTTGGTATCTGAGGGAGATGCCATGGTGGCAGTGGTGACAGGCTTCGTAGCAGACGGTACCAGTGCTGGCATGGCCAGTGTGGGGCAATCAGGATTGTCCTCTGTTTTTCCTCCCTTATTTTGAGCAGTACCCTTGTAATGAGCAGTAGAGGGGGGAATGCATAGACCGAGAGGTTGACCCACTGGAAGGACAGAGCATCCACTTTCCAGGCCTTGCTGTGTGGTTCCCTGGTGCAGAATTTGCTGAGCTGATGGTTGGAGTGGGGCGCAAAGAGGTCGACCTTCGGGGTGCCCCATTTCTGGGTTACAAGGGTGAATGTTCTTTGGTCTAGCTGCCACTCTCGTGGGTCCAGAGGATTTCTGCTTAAGTTTCTGCCAGAGAGTTTAGGGAACTTGCTTTTATACCCTGGCCGCTCTGACGTCAGGTAGGAGCCGACATCAGTCGACGCCAGACCCAGACTTTGGAATCCGGCCGACCGAAGGGCTGCCTGAGGCAGGACAACCCATATGTAAGGACTGCAGTTGCATTCTTGAAGGACATCTGTACTATGTTCTTCGTATTTCACTGTTGCAGTCATTACATTTGGGTAGATTCCCAAAGCTAAGGAAAGGAGGAGGCAGTTAGCATTAGGACCAGCTAAAAGGCCCTGCAAGACTGCACTGGATTTCGAAAAAATTGGCAAGTGATAATGCTTGGTGAAGGTATCTACAGAACTCCAGGCAGCAGCTTCTAGGATGTCCCTGGTAGGGACACCTCTGAGAGAGGCTGTAGAGGTAGATGCAGCCCTGGTTGAATGTGGTCTTATCCCCTGTCGGGTAGGTTTTCCATGATGCTTACAGCAGAAATTAATGTAATGGCCTATCCACTTAGAAATGGTTTGCTTTGAAATGGCCTTCCCCTCTGCCCCTGCAGCAAATGCAACCAGCAGCTGTTCAGATTTCCTGAGAGGCTTAGTCCTGTCCAAGTAAAATTTAAGTTGTCTGTGCACGTCCAACGAGTGCAGTATTCGTTCCCCTTTGTTCTGTGGATTAGAAAAGAAGGTTGGCAAATGAATGGACTGATTAAGGGCCACGCCGGATACCACCCTGGGCATAAAGGAGGGATTGGTCCTGAGGGACACCCTGTCCACATGAAAGATGATGAAAGGCTCCACTGCCATGAGGGCCTGTAATTCAGACATCCTTCTTGCTGAAGTGATGGCTAGGAGGAAGGCTGTTTTCCAAGAAAGGAATTTCAACTCTGCATTGGCAGCTGGCTCAAAGAGTGAGCTTTTCCAATACAAAGTTAATGTCCCAGGCTGGAGTAGGGGCTCTCCTGGTTGGTCTTAAATTTTTGGCCCCTCTGAGGAATTGCTTCAGCAGTGGATTAGAGAAGAGGGGTGGCTCTGTATTATAATGAGCTGAGATGGCAGAGGCATGAATTTTGATGGAAGAAAAGGAAAGGCCCTTGTGAAGCATCTCAGTTAAGCATTGAAAAATCAGTGGTAAATTGGGCACAATTGTGTCCATTCCCTGTGTTTGGCTCCAGGAACAGAATCTCTTCCATTTTTCAGCTTAGGATTTTCTAGTACTAGGCCTCCTTACCTCCAGAATGGCATCTATCACTTGCTTACTAAGGGATGGTAAAGGAGAGGTCATGTAATTAGCCAGGCTGCAAGGTTCAGGGTTTGAAGCTGTGGGTGCAGAATCTGGCCCTTCTGCTGGAACAGCAGGGCAGGGGCCTGAGGCAGGTGCCATGGTTCCAGAAGTGACACACTGCGCAAGAGGGGGTACCAGTGTTGGCGTGGCCAGTCTGGTGCAATAAGTATTGTTCTTGGTTTGTCCCGTTTGATCTTTAGTAGCACTTTGGAGAGGAGAGGCAGAGGAAGAAAGGCATAAACTGACAGGTTTTTCCAGCTGAAGGACAGGGTATCCACTTTCCAAGCTTGTTTGTGAGGAGTCCTTGTGCAGAATTTGTCCAATTGGTAGTTCTGAGGGGAGGCAAACAGGTCTATCTCTGGGCTCCCCCATTTGATACTCAAAATGTTGAATATCTTTGATTCCAGCTTCCACTCGTGTGGGTCCATGAGATTTCTGCTTAGGTCGTCTGCCAGTGTATTTAGCTTGCCTGGCAGGAATTGAGCTTGTAGGTGTACTTGGTAGCTCAAGGCTGTGTTCCACAGAGCCATGGCTAGTCTTTAGAGGGGGGTATGAATGGGTTCCTCCCAGTTTGTTTATGTACCGCATAGCAGTGGTGTTGTCTGTCTTTACCAATAATTGTCCTGGAAGAATGTGGTCCTTAAAGGCTGTCAAGAGCATTCTGTACAGCTAACATTTCTTTTTGATTGATATGCAGGTGCATTTGACTCTGGTTCCATTTGCTCTGAATGCACTGCCCTGCCAAGTGAGCCCCCCCCCCCCCCATGCATAGTCTGATGCATCTGTTGTTAGGGTTTGGGCAGCAGGGGGTAGAGTAAATGGCAGTCCCTGGTTGTGGTGGCAGGTCTCTGCCCACCAAAGGAACTCTGTCTTTAGACAAGGTATGATAGGAATCATTCATTCTAGGTCCTGAGAATGTTGGCACCATAGACCTTTTAGATACCATTGTAGTTTCTTCATATGCAGTCTTGCACATGGAATTAGCAGAATGCAAGAGGCCATGAACCCCAGGGCTTGCAGTATTTTCCTTGCAGATAGCTGGGTCTTTGTGGCCAGTAGTTTGAAGTAGGCTGTCAAATGAACTTTTCTCTGGCATGAGGTATGCCATCTGGGAAGTTGTATTCAAGCTTGCTCCCAGGAATACAATTTGTTGGCAGGGTACTAGATGTGATTTCTTTTCGTTTATGGTGTACCCCAGTGAGGTTAGCAATTTCTTTACAAATGCCAGATGATTCAATAGTATGTCCTGGCTTTCTGCCTGAATTAGATAATTGTCCAGGTATGGGTATAACTGAATATTTCTTTACCTGCAAAATGCAATGACTGGAGCTAGGCACTTTGTGAATACCCTGGGCGCAGTAGATAAGCCAAAGGGCAGTGCAGAGAACTGATAGTGCATGTAACCTGCTCTGAAGCATAGGTATCTTCTGGAAGATTCCCTTATTGGGATGTGCAGGTAGGCTTCATTTAAATCCAGTGTTGCCACCCAGGCATTTTTGCCTAGCATAGGAAGCAGCTGATGAAGAGTTAGCACTTTGAATTTTGGGTTTACCAAAAAAAGTGTTTAGGATAGACAGGTCCAGGATAGGACGCCAGGAATTGTCTTTTCTGGTTACCAGGAAAAGTCTTAGAAACCTTGCCCCAATTCTTCTGGGACAGGCTGAATAGCCCTGATGCTTAGAAGAGAGAGAATTTGCTTTTGAGCCTCTGCCCACTGACTTTGGGGTAGGTCTGGCCAACTGTTTGGGGTGGGTAAGGAGTGGAAGTGGAATCTGTATCCTTGAGAAACTATATTTAAAACCCATTTGTCTTTGGTAACGAGTTCCCAGTTTTTTGCATGCACGGCGATCTTTCCCCCTAAAGGAACAGTCAGTTGAGCTGGGTTTGGAAGGTTTAAAATTAAGTAATTGTGACAGTTTACCACAGGGGGTTGCCTTACTACTTCCAGCTTTGGAAGTGGGAGCCCCCCACTGCTTAGGTCTGTGAGTACCTTGGGACTGAAGCCTGGGTGTTCTGCTGGTTCTGGGTTTGGACTGAGAAGGCCTGGAAGGGGCAGGAAAGGACCAATTCATAGAAGGCCAGTGCCTACTAAATCTGGGAGGTTACTTGCAGGAAATCTTTAACAGTTTGCATAGATTTAGCTTTTTCCTCCATCTTTTTAAGTACTACTTCTGCTTTGTTGCCAAACAGACAGTCTTGGTTTAAGGGAGCATCCAGTAATTTAGCTTTAACATGATCTGGCAAAGATTGCTCCTTAAGCCAAGCATGCCTTCTAAGTACAGACCTAGTCACAGCAGCCCTGCAAGATGCCTCTAATGAATCAAAACCACACTGCAAAGTATGTTTTCCAACTTGTTCAGCAGAATGCATTAAATCCTGCAATTCTTTATTTTCAGCACAGTCAGGAATCAACATCATTTTCTGTTTAAGCAATCCAGTAATATGCTGCTGATACTTTAACATATGAAACTGACCGTTTAAGGCCCTAATGGCCAAAGTTGCAGAAGTGTATACCTTCTTACCCCATCTGTCAAGGGCCCTGGAATCTCTATCTGAGGGGGTAGGATTTTTGGCAGTAGTAGCCTTAATGCCTTTGGGCCCCTCTGAAATGGTCTCAGGATCCGCAGTAGGATTCTTAAAAAGGAAATTGTGAGAGTCAGGGACTCTGTAATACCTGTTTGGTTTTCTGGGAGGTGGTGGTAAAGTGTCAGGGGTCAGGCTAGATTCCGAGAAGGCATCATCTACAATGTCCAGTACAGGAGGGATAGCTAAAGGCCTGTGTTGAGGCAGGAGTAAGAATTCCCTAAGCCTCTTTTTGGAGTCAGAGTAATCCTGGCTTTCCCAGCGAAAATGCTCCCTAGGAGTATGTAAAGTTTCACCAAAAGAGAAATCCTCTGGAGGGGAAGCAGAGGGAATGGAGTCCTCTGCATCAGAATCCTCATAGGTAGATAAGGGCAACTCCTGGTCATCAGAAAAAAAAGAAATTTCAGAATCTTGATCAGAAGGAAAATCAGTTCTAGGTCTCTTAGAGGGAGAAGGATGGCTTCCCCTGATTTGTTTTTTAGGCATAAGGGCCTGACCATGCAGTCTGGGCGTCAGTTTTCTAGGCATGCATTGAGTTTTAAGCCTTGAAAGAAGATGACGTCGATTTAATATGCAAGTCAGTAGGCCTGAATACACCCTCAGAAGCCGGTGCCTGCACAGCGGCTCCGGACCCATCCAGGGTAGAGACATCCGCAGGTTCCACAGTCAAAGAAGCATCTCATGGTATATCGGACTCTGAATGAGTCTCAGTAAAGGCCTGCGAGTCTGAAGTAGCGGGTACCGGCGAACTGGCGACTTGCTTAGGAGAAGTGTCATCGGCAGCTTTGGACCTATGTGGTCTGTCTCTGTCTTTATCTTTGCGTTTTTTCGGAATGTCGGTAGTTGAGTGGCTTACCGAAGCCATTTCTGGATAATTGAACCGAGTACCAAAATATTTAGATATGAAAATGAACTGACAACGAATAGTTTGAGGTTTGAATAAGGCACAAAACCGGCAGCGACGTACATAGTGGTCTGGGCCTAGGCAAAGAATGCAGTACAAATGAAAATCTTTGTGAGGTATTTGCTTTCCACAAGAAATACAATTGTTAACTTTTATTGACATCGGTTTAGAGCAAGAAAAAGTTCCCCAATGGGGTACTTAGCTTAGCTGAAGACTCTGGATCTGAAACTCGGCAAGAAAGACTGATGTAATGGCATTGGCTACATGCTTTAAACCCCTGACAACCTGACGTCATGGAAGATGAGACAACAACTGACGCAGGACCCACGACTTTGATAAACAGGCCGACTGAAGGCTACCTGCAAGCAGATGACCCAAATGTGATGACTGCAACAGTGAAACACGAAGAACATCTGTAACTGCAACAGAATCTCCATGTGGTCTGTTGTTCAGTAGTTGCTTATTTGAACTGCTCTGGATTATTTTGTAATATTTTGTTGTGTTTTGACTATAGTGCTCTCCATCCATATATATATATATATATATATATATATATATATATATATATATATATATATATATATATATATATATATGCACACATATATATAGTATTCTATTTACCTTTATCTTGTTTTCCTACTCCAGCTTAATGTTAAAGAATGTCTACTAGATTATTCTAATTGTTGGTCAATAAGCTAACAGAATGAAGGAATCGTTGGATAAATAATCTGTCTATTATAGTTATTACCCTTCCGTGAAGTGAATGTTTATGTACCTTTCTCGTGCATGCACTATTGCTATGGCTTATAATGTTATTTTCTGACAGATTGTCACAAGCAGTCAGAGTACTTTCAGACAAAAAAAAATAATTAAAAAAAAAAAATTAAGGAAATAGAGAAAGAGAAAAAACTTTTCCTAAGCCCAGAAACACTAAAAACTTGCTAGAGCGGATAGTTTACTTTTCATGGTAGTGAATTCCATTCTATAGAACTCATCTGTGAAACAGAGATTTTAGTAATACTGCAGCTCCATCTTATGCTCTGTGGATACAGTTTGAGACCTTGCATTCTGCCAGGTTTCTGTTAACAGCTTTATCAGTTCTGTTCTGCATTTTTTTTTTCAGTTTTTTGCTGCGCTGCCATACATAAACCATCTCTATGAACTCTGAAGAGCTTGCAGTGCAGGTATAGTCTCTGATCACTTACTATCCATGCACGAACAGAAGTTGACTGGTCTTTTCTACTGCCTTTTTCCAAAGACCGGCTTGAATAAAATCCCCCCCAATTAATAACGCCTTCACTGACTTTTGGTTTTCTGCTGAGTTTATTTTTATCATCCTGCACAAAAATGTCTAATTTATATGTGAGGCTAGTTGTATTTAACACCAAGTCTTCAATGCCACCCCTAAGATTATTCCTGTTTTGTTAATTTCACCAAATCCTTTCCATGTGCTCAGGTTGCAAATATCATTATCTCACTTTATGCCTCCTATACTGGCATACATCCTCCTGCATTATCAGACGGGTATACAGTTAGAGAGAAATGTGAAGTTCATTGACTTCATGCAGTTTTCTTTTACTATTTATTTAGTTACTTAATTTATTTACACTTTCCCATTTCCTACCTTAACTTTCGAGATACCGTTACTTGTGAGCCGCAATCCATCAAGCAGCAGTACTACCCACTTTGCGTGAGCTTATAGGAACACTTGCAACTTTTTATTTAAACTACAATTAAAGTTCCGTTAACTAATGCTTCTCCATCACGTAATGGGATAATAACTGCAATTGGGACTGATGTTTCATTATTAAATGCTTATTAACCGCTCGTGATGGTAAAACATTCCCTTTTAAAATGATCGTTGATTCCGGTTACCAAAGAAACAGTACAAAATGTGCAATCGTTCTGAAAAGACTACTTTTATGGGCAGAAGCAGTTATTAATGAAATATCTGACCCAGGTATTAGTGATGTGAATGTGGCTAGTTTACTTATGTAAGGATTTTTTTTACTGTAAAATTATTACAGCCAATTCAACAAAAAAGTCTTCTTATTGCTTCTGATGTCTAAAAGCTGTCTTGTGTGTAAGACATATGCAAGCAATAATGCCCAATAGGGTGTGTGCTAAAGGTGTAAATAATGCCTGCCCAGGGGGTGTTGTGAGGCCTGATGTCACAGGAAGGTGGTCTGGAAGGATATCTGTGTCTATCCTGAAGAAATGTTGACCGAAGTCTAGGTGTCATAGGTTTTGGTGAAAATCTTGGTGGCACAGTGGAGCCGATGATTTTCGAAACAATTTAGCTTGGGGGAGGGGGGCGGGGCAGAGCTGATGAGGTCACCGGGTCTGGAGACCTCTTTTTGGAAAACTTAGACTTGTCCTTTTCCATCTCTATATGTCTCTCCTCCTTTTCTGCCTTTTTCAAAGAGGAAGAAGAAGAAGGGGAAGGAGCAAAGTACAGTTTTGTACCTGCCATAAATGTAGATGTTCAAGTGTATACACTGCTGCAGTCATTACACTTGGGTTATCCTGCCGTCATGCGGTTCCCCAGTTGGCCTGAGTTCCAAAGGCTTGGTCCGGCGTCAGTTGCTGTCACCTCCTCCCTGACGTCAGTGCGACAGGGGTATATAAGATGCAGCTGACGACATTTTCTTCAGTTTTTCTTGCCCCAGACGTCAGGTGCCCCCAAAGAGGTAGGCAATTCAAACTGCTAATAAAACATACATAAGAAAAGCAAACAACAACTTTCAGATACCAGCAAATACTCCCCATATGTAGTAAAGGGTAGAAGACATAGGTACGTACCAGCAAGTAAGAGGGGAAGGAGGGAGGGTAACCTGGACTGCTGCAGTGTTTACACTCGAACATCTACATTTATGGTAGGTACAAAACTGTACTATGTTCATCGTGTTACACTGCTGCAGTCATTACACTTGGGTAGAATCCCAAAGCTGAGGTAGGGTGGCTGGTTCTATAAGGCATTAGGGGTGGCTATAAGGCCCTGCAGCACTGCAGTGGCGAAGCCAGCTCTGGATTTAGAGTATAGAGGCAGATGGTAATGCTTGGTGAAGGTATGTACAGAACTCCAAGTTGCTGCTTCCAAAATGTCCTTGGTAGGTACTCCTCTGAGGTAGGCAGTTGAAGTGGCTGTTGCCCTGGTGGAGTGTGATCTAATGCTGTTAGGTATGGTGGAGTGAGATCTAATGCCGTTAGGTACAGGTTTCCCATGATGTGTATAGCAGAAACGTATACAGTGTCCTATCCATTTTGAAATAGTCTGTTTTGAAATGGCTTTTCCCTGTGCTCCTACAGCATATGCTACCAACAATTGCTCAGATTTTCTGAAAGCTTTGGTTTTGTCCGAGTAGAAGCGTTACTGCCTGTGTATGTCCAAAGAATGCAGTAGTCTCTCCCCTTTATTCTGTGGATTTGGATAAAAAGTTGGCAAGTGAATAGTTTGGTTTAGAACCACAAATGATACCACCTTTGGCATAAACGTAGGGTTAGTTCTTAAAGACACCCTGTCTTGGTGGAAAATGATGAAAGGTTCCACTGCCATTAGTGCCTGTAATTCTGAAACTGTTTGTGCTGATGTTATTGCCAGGAGCAGAGCAGTTTTCCAAGAGATATATTTTAGATCTGCTGCGTTAGCTGGCTCAAAAGGAGGTAAAGTTAATTTTTCCAACACAAAGTTGAGGTCCCAAGTTGGAGTAGGTGCTCTACGGGGCAGTCTTATGTTTTTAGCCCCTCTGAGATACTGTTTTGGCAAAGGATTAGAGAAAATTGGTGGATCCGTGTTGTAATGAGCAGAGATGGCAGAGGCGTGGATCTTGATGGATGAAAGAGAGAGGCCTTTGTCCAGCATCTCAGTTAAATATTGTAGTATCTGAGGAATATTTGGGACAAGAGGGTCAAGGCTGTGAGCCTGGTTCCAGGCACATAATCTCTTCCATTTATCCGAATAGGCTTTCCTGGTACTAGGCCTTCTGGCCTCCAGAATGACATCCATAACAGCTTTGGAGAGAGGCATTGCTTGCTTGACTAAGGAATCTTCCATGTAGCCAGGTTTAAAGTCTTTAGCTGGCCGTGAAGTATCTGATTGTTGTGCTGAGTCAGCAGATGTGGGATTTTGAGGCAAAATCCAGGGTGGTCCTTGTGCTAAGTTCTTTAAGATTGGGTACCAGTGCTGGCGTGGCCAGTCTGGTGCAATCAGGATAATCTTTGGCTCTTCTTGCCTGGCTTTTATGAGTACCTTTGGAAGGAGAGGTAGTGGTGGGAAAGCATATACTTGTAGGTTTTTCCAGCTGAATGAGAGGGCATCAACTTTCCATGCTTGTGGATGGTAAGTCCTTGTGCAGAATTTCTGTAGCTGGCAGTTCATTGGGGATGCAAACAGATTTCTGTGTTATCATTCTGAATATTTGTGGATTCAATTCCCATTCGTGGGGATCCATGATGTTTCTGCTTAACTCGTCTGCCAGTGTGTTTTTCTCTCCTGGCAGGAATTGTGCTTGAAGATGAACTTGATAGTTTAGAGCTGTGTTCCACAAGGTCATGGCTTGTCTGCAGAGGGGAGAAGAGTGAGTGCCCCCTTGCTTGTTTATGTACCACATAACTGTGGTGTTGTCCGTCTTTAGTAGTAGTTGTCCTGGATGCAGGAGGTCCTTGAAGGCTATAAGGGCATTTTGTATAGCTAGCATCTCTTTTTGATTGATGTGAAGATGCCTTTGTTCTGCAGGCCACTTGCCCTGAATACATTTTCCTGCCATGTGTGCTCCCCAGGAGTAATCTGATGCATCTGTTATCAGGGTTTGCCTGGCTGTAGGTTGAGTAAAAGGCTGTCCCTTGTTGAGGTGGCAAGCTTGAGCCCACCATCGAAACTCCTGTTGAAGGCAAGGAATTAGTGGTATAACTGTTTCCAAACTTTGACAGTGTTGAGACCAGACACTCTTTAGGTACCATTGTAGTTTCCTCATATGCAGTCTGACATATGGAATTAGTAGTATGCAAGATGCCATGCAACCCAAGGCCTGCAGAATTTTTCTTGCAGGGGAATTGGGTTCTTGTTGCCATCAATTGAAAATATTGAGTCAGTTGTCCTTGCTTGTCTGGCGTGAGATAAGCCATCTGGGCCATTGTATTCAAGCTGGCACCCAGGAGTATTATCTCTTGTGAGGGCACTAGTTTTGATTTATTTTCGTTTACTGTGTACCCTAAGCAACTTAATAACTTTTTTACAAACGCCAGATGCTTTAGAAGAATGTCCTTGCTCTCTGCTTGAATCAGGCAGTTGTCCAAATACGGAAAAATTTGAATTCCTTTCTGTCTACAAAATGCAGTTACTGGTGCCAGGCACTTTGTGAAGACCCTGGGCGCAGTAGATAAGCCAAAGGGCAGTGCAGAGAATTGATAGTGCATTGAACCAGCTATGAATCTGAGGTATCTTCTGCAGTTTTGTCTGATAGGGACATGCAGGTATGCCTCCTTGAGATCCAAGGTTAGAAGCCAAGCTTTCTTGCCCAGCATGGGAAGAAGCTGCTGTAGTGTCAACATTTTGAATTTCGGAACATCCAGGCAAGTGTTTAGTGAAGAAAGATCCAGAATGGGCCCCCAGGCTTTGTCCTTTCTGGGAACCAGAGAGAGTCTTGAGTAAATTCCTTGTCCTTGCTCCTGTGGTGGTACCTTTTGGATAGCTCTCATGTCCATGAGTGCTGTAATTTGTTTTTGAGCCTCTGCCCATTGATTTGGTGGCAGATTTGGCATTCCTTTTAACCTTGGCAGAGTGTGAAAGTGGAACCTGTAACCTTGAGATACAATGATGAGAATCCATTTGTCTTTGGTGATCATATGCCAATTGTGATAGAAACGTGCTAGTTTTCCTCCCAAGGGGGCTGCCAAGAGAGAGCTGTTTGGCAGCTATAGTGGGAAGTCATTGGGGCTGTTTTTTATATGGTTGGGGCCTGTCTTCCCCTTCTTTCTGGCCTGATGCACCCCATTGTCGAGGCCTGTAAGGACCTTGTGGTTGACCTCTACCTCTTGGACTTCTGTATCTGCCCCTTTGAGGTCTGTATGTAACTGGAAAGGACCAATTCTTTGTTGGTCAATTTCTACTAAATCGAGGAGGCTGAACCTGTAAGAAATCCTTCACAGTTTGCATAGATTTTGCCTTATCCTCCATTTTCTTTAATACCTCTTCTGCCTTAACTCCAAATAACACATCCTGTTGCAAAGGTGGATCCAATAGTTTTGCTTTAACATGATCTGGTAACGAATGTTCTTTTAACCAAGCATGTCTTCGAATGACAGAACCTGTAACTGCTGCTCTACAGGAGGCCTTTAAAGAATCAAAACCACATTGCAAAGTATGTTTTCCCACTTGTTCAGCTGCATGCAATAAATCCTGCATTTCCTTAAAATTAGGAGGATCTGAATCTGGAAGCATTTTTTGTTTCAACTGAGACATCAAAAATTGCTGATATTTTAGCATGTGAAACTGGCAATTTAAGGCCCTCATTGCTAAAGTTGCAGACGTATATACTTTCTTCCCCCGTCTGTGTAATGCTCTGGAATCTCTGTCAGAGGGGACTGGATTCTTTGCTGATGAGGCCTTAACCCCTTTGGGTCCCTGAGAAATAGTTTCAGGGTCAGCAACAGGGCTTTTATAAAGAAATTTGTGTGAGTCAGGGACTCTGTAGTATCTGTCAGGCTTAACTGGGACTGGAGGTAAAGAATCAGGATTTAAGCTGGATTCAGTATACACATCATCCACGATATCTAGCACTGGTGGAATAGCAAGGGGTCTGTGTTGAGGTAATAAAAGGAAGTCTCTGAGCCTTTTCTTGGATTCAGAGTAATCCTGGCCTTTCCAATGGAAATGCTCCCTCATGGTATGTAAGGTTTCCCCAAAGGAGTAGTCCTCAGGCGGAAAGGCTGATGGAATTGATTCCTCAGCATCAGAATCCTCATAAGGGGGTAAAGAGTATCCTAGGTCTGAGGATGAGTCTGAAGAGATGGATACGTGGTCGGAGGAGTCATAGTCTGCATCCTGTCTAGGCCTTTTATCAGGAGGGGGATGGGACCCCCTGATCAGAGTGATTAGGTCTTCGGCCATTTTGAGCATTTGTTTCTTAGGCATGGAGGCCTGTCCTGGAGAATGCTGTATTTGTTTCTTTGTTTTTAAAGGAGGTTTAGACTTAGCAGAAGATTTAATGCTTAACTGAGTAGGTCTGAAAACACCCTCTGAAGCTGCGGGTTGTTCAGCTCCTCCGGATCCCTCTGAAGGAATAGTTTCAGTAGGCTGAAAATCTTGTGCATCCGAAAGTCCGGCCATCTCCACGTGGGAGTCAGAGGCGGCCTGTGGTTCTACAGAAGCGGTCGTCAGGGGCTGTGAAGGCGCCTCGCTGAAAACAGGAGTACTGGCGACTGGCCTAGAAGAGGCTTCATAGTCAGTTTTGGGCCTCGGATGCCTATCCTTGTCTTTGTGCTTTTTATGTATTCCGGTCGTCAGAAGTTCCGACGGCATGGTGTAATTGAATTTTCTGCCAAAATAATGTCGGGCAAAATCAAACCGACGTTTAATAGTGCGCTTGTTAAACCTAGCACAAAACCAACAACCAGTGACGTTGTGGTCTGGGCCTAGGCATGGGATACAATAAGAATGGAAATCCTTATGAGGTATTTGCTTCCCACAAGAAATACAGTTATTAACTTTTACTGACATCGGTCTGAGGCAAGAAAAAGTTTCCTCAACGGGGTACTTAGCTTTGTAGAAGACTTCAGTTCTGGATTCGGAATGAAAATCTCAGGAGTCGGCCGACCGGCACTTGCGAACTGCTTTTGCTTCGGTCACTGCGCGGCAAGAATAACTGAAGAAAATGGCGTCGGCTGCATCTTATATACCCCTGTTGCACTGACGTCAGGGAGGAGGCGACAGCAACCGACGCCAGACCAAGAAACTCAGGCCAACTGGGGAACCGCCTGAAGGCAGGATAACCCAAGTGTAATGACTGCAGCAGTGTAACACTTTGAACATCAGCCATTGACTTCCCTGACAATAAAGAAGGTTCTCCCCTGAAGGCTGAAGGAGGCCCTTCAAAATAAGTTTGTTTCTCATCTCAATGAAAACTGTATGCCCAAAGGCTTCACAAATAGAGCATGGTGTCTCTAGGTGAGAGGGCCAAAGACAGTATAAGCATTTGTCATGGGTGTTTGGTGCTTTGTGGGAGCAAGAAATGCATGTTTTAAAACCCAAAGGTTTGTCCAGCATAATGCTGCTGAACAAAACAAAGAACTTAAGGAAAACTATGTATGTATGTATGCTAGAATATAAAAGATAGAGAAGAGAGGTTAATACAACTAATACAACTATATGTGAAGAATTAGTAAGGACACTACAAGAAGTATGTTTCTATAAAACTATGAAAAGAGAAGAAAGGATAAATAACTACTTATCTAAAAGAAGAAATCCTCAAAGGTTCTATAATTGACTCTCCTGAGCATCGTGACCTTTTGCAACTTTTCAAGGGGCAAACAAGATCTGAGGTAGCTCATTCTACTCACAAGGTTCATGGGGAGGGGAGGAACCTCAGCACCAGATCAAAAGCTTGGAAGTGGCCGTAGTTGGATCAGACGTCAGATCTGAGACCGATCTGTTGAGGAATGGATGAATACAACAACAATGGATATATATAACAATATATTTTCTATCTAAAATACATAATAATATGTCCCCCTCCTGTTAGACCCATTATCTCGGGGACAGGCTCTTTAACAGAACTAGCATCTGCTGTTCTAGAGCATTTAAAACCTATTCTGTCTCTCATTCCAGCAAGACTTAAAACACCATCCATTTTGAATGTTATGAAGGGGAAGATGGTTAGCAATACGGCATATTTGGTAACTTTGGATGTGAATGCTCTGTATACTAGTATCCCACATTCACATGGAACTGGAGCAGCTAGACATTTTCTGGTAAAGTATGGTCAATATAAATTGGAATTTAATGAATTTATTGTGGATGTTCTTCGTCTTCCATTGCTGCAGTCCTGACTATTGGGTATAGTCCGCGTCCCAGTCGGCCCGAATACCAGAGTATAAGGCTGACGTCGGTCATGGCGCCTTAGACTGACGTCAGTACGTCAGGGTACTAATGCGCATGACCGACGTCATTTCCTCAGTCTTTTTTGCCGCATGGTCCGATGCAGAAGCAATTTTGCGAGTGCAGGTTGGCGTTCTGAGATTTTCCGAAACTGGAGTTTCAGACCGAAACAGAGTTGGCTAAGTAACCCGTTAGAACATTTTGGTTTTCTTGCCTCAGTATTTAACCGGATGTCAGAAAAAGTGAATAACTGTATTTCTTGTGGGAAGCAGATACCGCATAGGGATTATCATACATTGTGTATACCTTGTTTAGGGCCTGAGCACGACGTTGTTGGTTGCCGCTCTTGTGCTAGATTTAACAAGCGCACTATTAAGAGGAGGCTAGATTGTGCTAGGTTAGTGTTTGGGAAGCGTTGCAATTATAATATGCCGCCGGATGCTCCGGCGCTTCATCCAAGAAGCGCAAGGACAAAACAGTGAAGCCTAGGGGTGAGGAACCGGCAGTCCCGGACGTCGGTTCTTTGGAAGGCTCAGGGGAGCCAGAGGTTTTGCCAGGAGTCTCTATGGAGTCTCAGGCAGATACTTTATTGTTACAGGATGTGCCCTCTCAGGAGGTAGGCCAGGCTGAGGGGGCTTCTCAGGTAACTGTTCTTCCCTCTCTTCCCAAGGTAGTTAGGGCCTCTCCTTCTGTTGCCAAAGCTTCTTTTAGAGGTAGGCCAAGTTCAGCTTCTGTGGGGGCTTCTCCTAGCATTTCGGGCTCTGTGCCTAAGAAACATATGCTTAAAATGGCAGAAGATTTGATTACTCTGATTAGAGGCTCTATGCCCCGCCTGATAAGAGGCCTAGGGTGGAACAGGAGTTTGATAGTTTTGAACAGTGTTCACAGGCTTCAGAGTCTTCTGTGGAAGACTTGCAAGAGTTTCCTACTTATTCTGATTCTGATGTGGATGATTCCACTCCTACAGCTTCTCCTCCTGAGGATTTTTCATTTTCAGAGACTCTTCACTCCATGAGGGAGCACTTTAAATGGGAAGGCCAGGATTACTCTGATTCCAGGAAAAGGCTTAGAGAATTCTTGTTTTTACCCCAGCATAGGCCCTTAGCTATTCCTCCTGTGTTGAATGTAGTGGAGGATGTTTTTGCAGAGGCTTCCCTGAACCCTGACTCCTTGCCTCCTGCTCCTGCTAAGCCTGATAGGTATTATAGGGTGCCCGAAGCTCATAAGTATTTGTTTAAGAGTCCTAGGGCGGACCCAGAAACTGTTTCTCAGGGGCCTAAAGGTGTTAAAGCTTCTGTGGTTAAAAATCCTGTACCCTCTGATAAAGAGGCAAGGGCTTTGGATAGGTGGGGTAAGAAAGTATATACTTCTTCCACTCTAGCCATGAGGGCGTTGAATTGTCAGTTTCATATGCTAAAATATCAAAATTATCTCCTTTCACAATTGAAATCTAAGGTGGATGCTTTGGCGGAAGGTATTGAGTGTAAAGAATTGCTGGATTTGGTTCATGTGTCTGAACAAGTGGGTAAGCATTCTTTGCAGTGTGGTTTTGATGCTGTTCAGGCCTCCTCGAGGGTGGCTGCTACTAGTTCTGTTCTTCGCAGACATGCCTGGTTGAAGGATCAGAATTTAGCTGAGCATGTTAAGACCAGGATTTTGGATGCTCCTTTACAGTCTGATGTGTTGTTTGGACCACCTGTGGAAGCAGTTTTAATGAAAATGGAGGACAAAGCTAAGTCTATGCAGACTGTTAAAGATTTTTTGCAGGTGCAGCCTCCGAAGTTTAGTAGAAATTGGCCTGCTAAGGGGTGGACATTTCCTGCTTATGGTTCCCAGTCTAGGGGTAGGTCTAGACGTGGTAGGGGCAGGGCTCAAGGTTCGTTTAGGCCTAGATCAGACAGTTCACCTGCTCAGACTTCTGGTGAGGGCAGGGGTCAGTCCTTTCGTAAGCAGACCCAATGACCTGCCTTTTCAGCTGCCAGTGGATTCTTGTCTGGCAGCTCCTTTGGGAGGAAGACTGTCTCTTTTCAAAGAAAATTGGGATTTAGTCACTCAAGACAGATGGGTGCTGGATATCATTCATCACGGTTACAGATTTTATTTCCACACACTGCCCCTTTCAAAGGCATGCCAGATGTTCCTCCTCCACAAAGAAAAGAGGCTCACAAGCAAATTTCTCAGTTACTCCAGATAGGGGCCATTCAGCCAGTCCCTGTATCAGAAAGGGGCTTCGGATTTTATTCTCGCCTGTTCCTAGTACCAAAGAAGGGGAACACGTGGAGACCAGTTTTGGATTTATCTATCCTCAACACTTATCTGGACATTCCCAAGTTCAAGATGTTGACGTTACAACAACTGTTACCTCTGCTGGGCAAAGATCACTGGATGGTAACTTTGGATCTCAAGGAAGCTTACCTTCATGTGCCTATAAGGCTAGGTTGCAGAAAGTATCTGCGGTTTCGAACTGGAGATTTTCATTATCAGTTCTCTGCATTGCCCTTTGGCTTATCTACTGCGCCCAGAGTATTCACAAAGGTTCTGGCTCCAGTGATAGCTTACTTCAGGCTTCAAGGCATTCAAATCTATCCTTACTTGGACGACTGCCTGATTCTGGCTCAAGACAAGGAAGACCTTCTACAGCATCTGGATTATGTCATAGCAGTGCTAAGATGCCTGGGGTATTCTGTGAACGAAATAAAGTCCAGTCTAGTACCCTCTCAAGACATGTGCTTTCTGGGTGTGAGACTGAATACAGCAGCCCAGATGGCCTTTTTGACCCCGGACAAACAAAAGAGTCTGTCACTTTACTTCCATCAACTATCTCATCAGTCCGTGCTGACTGCAAGGACAGTCCTTCAAGCATTAGGGTTCATGGCATCTTGTATTCTGGTGCTTCCCAATGCCAAACTGCATATGAGGAAGCTGCAATGGTATCTCAAAAATGTATGGACACAGCACTGCCAGGATTTGGACACTGTCATTCAAATAATACCTTGCCTTCAAAAGGAATTCTTGTGGTGGGCTCAGGAATGTCACCTAAACAAGGGACTCTCTGTGACCCGGCCAGAGGCAAGTCAGGTTTTAACGACAGATGCCTCGGACACTGCTTGGGGAGCTCATCTAAATGGAAAATGGATACAAGACAAGTGGCCTGCCAGACTACAGCATCTACATATCAACATGAAGGAGATGTTAGCAGTCCAGTTTGCATTGATAGCTTTCAAGGAGTTACTTCTTCCAGGGCAGGTGTTGATTCTAACAGACAACACAACTGTCATGTGGTACATCAACAAGCAAGGGGGAACACATTCTTATCCTCTATGCAGGCAAGCAATGATTTTATGGGAGACTGCGTTAAGCCTGCAACTAACTCTTCAGGCAAGGTTTCTGCCAGGAGCACAGAACTCCCTAGCAGATGTGTTAAGCAGACAAATCATGGATCCCCACGAGTGGAAACTGGATCTTCATGTATTTCAGAAATTGACAGTGTCATGGGGAACTCCAGACATAGATCTGTTCGCTTCTCCACTAAACCACCAGCTGCCAAAGTATTGCACAAAGGGGTTTCATCACACAGCTTGGAAAGTGGATGCTCTGTCTTTCAGTTGGAAAAACCTTCATGTCTATGCCTTTCCACCTCTGCCTCTTCTTCCAAAGGTATTATTAAAGATCAGACAGGACAGGCCAAGGATGATTTTGATAGCTCCAGATTGGCCTCGGCAACACTGGTATCCACTACTACGGAGTCTGGTAAGGAAGCCTCCATGGCCTTTACCTCTGATTCCTCATCTGTTATCTCAGAAGGATGGTCATCTGCTCAATGTCAAGCTTCACTCTCTTCATCTAACAGCCTGGCATATTCTCTCTTGAAGCACAGCAGGTCTCAACTTCCTCAGCAAGTTTTAAATGTGATTATGGAAGCTAGAAGACCTAGTACAAGGAAGGTGTACGCAGACAAATGGAAGAGATTTTTATTTTGGAGTACAGCAAAGAATTTGGAGATTTCTGAGCCTAATTTGAGTGTGGCTCTTCAATATCTTACTGAGTTATTGGACAAAGGTTTGTCCTTCTCTTCCATTAAGATTCATGCTGCAGCGATTTCAGCTCATTATGATTGTGACCCACCTTTGTTTTCGCATCCTTTGTTCAAGCAGTTTCTTAGAGGGGCAAAGAATATAAGACCCCACGTAGAGCTCCTACTCCTGCTTGGGATCTCAATTTTGTGTTGGAAAAACTTACTCTACAACCTTTTGAGCCTGCGGCTACTGCTGAGTTGAAATACTTGTCATGGAAGACTGCTTTTCTGTTGGCCATTACTTCTGCAAGAAGGGTGTCTGAGTTGCAGGCCCTTATGGCAGTAGAGCCTTTTTGATTTTCCATAAGGATAGGGTATCATTACGTACTAATCCTTCCTTTATGCCTAAGGTGGTTTCTAGTGTGGCTTTAAACCAAACTATTCATTTGCCTACTTTTTATGCAGATCCCCAAAATAAAGGGGAAAAGATTTTGCACACTTTAGATGTACACAGGCAATTGAGATATTATTTAAGCAGGACTAAGGATTTTAGGCAGTCTCAGCAGTTGTTTGTTTCTTTTGCCTTGAGTTCACAGGGCAAGCCTGTGTCAAAACAAACTATTTCGGTGGATTGGCTTTTGCATTGCATTTTGTTATTCCCATCATGGCAAGGAGATTCCAGCTGGGATTAGGCCTCATTCCACTAGGGCTACTGCCACTTCTACAGCATTTCTAAGGGGGTGGCAACTAAGGATATTTTGGAAGCAGCTACTTGGAGTTCAGTGCATACTTTCTCTAAGCATTATCATCTTCCTATCTACTCTAAGTCTAGGGCTGGTTTTGCCACTGCTGTTTTGCAAGGCATGTTATCAGCTCCTACTTCCTTATAGTTTGCCAGCCTCCCTTTCCTCTGCTTTGGGATTCTACCCAATAGTCAGGACTGCAGCAATGGAAGGCGAAGAACATAGTACAGTTTTGTACCTACCATAAATGTAGATGTTCGAGGATTCCATTGCTGCAGTCCAATTTACCCTCCCTCCTTCCCTCTGTGTTTAGGGGTGGTTGTGTAGGTGAGTTTACGTGCTTATATTTTTTGTATATATTGTTGTATATATTGTACATGTTTTTTGGTGCAGGTTGTTTTTGGGACTTGTCTTTTTGGGTCTTCTGACATCTGGGGCAAGAAAAGACTGAGGAAATGACGTCGGTCATGCGCATTAGTACCCTGACGTACTGACGTCAGTCTAAGGCGCCATGACCGACGTCAGCCTTATACTCTGGTATTCGGGCCGACTGGGACGCGGACTATACCCAATAGTCAGGACTGCAGCAATGGAATCCTCGAACATCTACATTTATGGTAGGTACAAAACTGTACTATCTGTTACACCACACTTTGACAAAAAAAAAATGTTTTCTTCTTTCAGGCATTCTGTTATTTACAAATGACTGGCACGGCAACGGGGGCTAATTTTGTTCCAATATATGCAGAAATCTTTATGGGATTTTTTTTACAGGAAGAAATTATATGGAATTAGAATAATAATCATTTTTTGTTTTTATTGATTCCTAGTTTCATTATCTGGATGATTACTGGTTAATATGGGAGGAGGGCATGGATTTATTTGTTCCTTTTTAAAATTCCAGCAGGTTTGGTATTAAGTTTGATGTTCAGTATGAAGAGAACATAGTACAATTTTTGTATGTTCAGGTTAAAAAAATGGAAGCTAGTTCTCTTAAGACTGGTTTAACTGTACCACAGAAATTCATCATTACAGGTGGATAGGTATCATCTGAAAGGTGATGAAAAATATTCCCCAGGTCACAGTTTTTCAAGTTGAAAAGAATTTGTAGCGAATATGAAGCCTACAATAAGGAAGGTGAAGCCTTCGTCAGTTCTTTTACTCAAAGAGGTTATAATCAGAATTAAGTTTCACAAGTTAAGATACATGTTGGGAAACTTTCTAAAGAAGAAACACCCAAGCATAAAGATTGGGTGGATGAACAGAAAGATATAAAATCCAGGTTTATATTAACTTATGGTTCCAATACATATAAAATTAAAATAAATCATACAAAAATATTGAGGCATTAATTTTTTTGAAGAAAAAGTGGAAAACTGGTATTTTTGGTTACAGGAATGGGGGATCACTGAGACGTCTTAAACATATGAATGGGGACTGTGGAGTTGTGCACCATGTGGTAATTGTTTTTATTGCTCAAGTGTTGTTAAGACTAAATATTTTACTTATGTAAATACTACGCAAACTTTTGAAATATGGGGCATAATCACTTGTACTAATTCTTAGACTATACATATGTCAATGTGGTAGTTTCTATGTTGGCCAACCTTCCATGCCATGGAAATTTCGGCTAGTTGTACATTTATTTAAATGAAAGACAGAATGTAGTAGTTTGATAAACATCAGTCGCGACATACTACTTCCAAGTTTTCTTTTACTGGTATTGATTTAGTACTGGCTGACATTATGAAATCTTCTAAATTTTGTATCATTTGTAAAGAAAATGGATTGCCAATCTAGGTGCTTTGTTAAAACTGGGGTTAAATGAAGAGTTTTAACATGTAAGTCATTAATTATAAAAGAGGTTCAACTTTTGAATTTACATACTGGAAAGGGTTTAATGTATACTTTTAAATATATTAATATATGTATTTATTTATATAAGTTTAGCTAATAATTATATGTAAAAAGTTTTTTTTTACAACTGTAATAAGTACATTCAGCCACTAGATGGTGGTGAAGTAGCTTTATACAGAGGAACCTATCAGTTCCACGTAAAATCACTTACCCGAAGACGAGTTCACCGAGACCACATCACCGACAATGGTAAGTAGTGCGGAATGGTAAGTATTCCCGTTTCTGCAATGTGGTGCGATCTCGGAGTTGGTATATTTAAATAGGGGGGGCTTGCCCCCCTGCTATATACATGTTTCTTGTGTTTTATTTAATTGCGGAAACGGGAATACATTCCGTTCCGCAGTACTTATACTTACCTGTGTCGATGATGTGGTCTCGGTGAACTCGTCTTCAGGTAAGTGATTTTTCGTGGATCTGATATGGATCCTTATACAGAAGTTTACATGTCACAGGCATTGCTATTTAGATTGGATAAGGAAAGGAATGGCTGTACTTAAATGTTTTAAGTGGGGCTTCTCCAGAACATTGAGAAAGCCTTTTAGAGAAACTCTGGGTCTGTTCATTGTGATCAGTTCTCAACTGTACAAATTTACGCAGAATGTCCAGACTTTTGCCTCATATTTTTGGTCCGTTTTTCATAAAATTGTGGTTTTCTGGCAAATTAATGGCAAATTATTAAAGACTGAAGTTAGAAAATAATGACAGACATTTGTGTTTCAGACTTCATACCCTTCAGAAAATTCATGCTAATGCAACACCTGTTATTCTATCAACTTTCTAAGTTTGTAAGAGCAATATTTAAAAAGTGTCCCTATTTTTGGGCCTTTGTCCCACTTTTATTTATGGCTTTGTCCAGATTTCTTACTCTAAGAGGTTGAGAAGTATACCGAATGTTACTAAAGAATTAATCTGTTCCATATTCTAGTGTCTTTTACACACACACACTTGCATCATACTAAAATTTAATTATAAAGAAAGGGACAATACATGATAATGTTTGATGTTATGTTGTCCCTATCTTGCCTTCCTTTTTGCTGGTTGGGTTCAGAGTCGATCATCAGCTCAGACTCGGCCGCATTCTAAAACCTGAGAGCTTCCACTGGCTCAAGCCTAAACCCTATCCCAACATGCCTAGCGAGAGTTACCCAGATCTCGTTTGCAGCTTGAAGCTTCGGGATTGCTGATGACTGGCTCAGGCTAAGTTAGATCTATCTACCACCTTCTTAGTTGCTGTTTATTGTTTTGGCTGTCGTGTCTTTATCTCTCAGGCCTACCCTTTGTCCTCTTTCTAACTTGTGAATCCATTTAAGTTAGAGGATTCATCCTACATTTTCAGCCTGTTTTAGTTAGAGGGCTTTATTTTATTTCCTGTTCAGGAGCTAGACATTTAAGTTAGAGGCATCTCCATGGTTGGAGGAGTTGTCATTTGGCTTACAGACTCTCCTCCTTCCGCTTCTTTCCCTTTCCAAAAAACAAAAAACAAAAAAAAAAACGCCTTGCTGTCTGATTTTTGGCTGAATGTTTCTTTCTGATATAGTATCTTGTTGTTGTTGTTGTTGTTGTTGTATTTTGTGGTAAATATCTCTAAGGAAACTTTGAAAGAATCTAAGCCTTCTGGATTCAAGAAGTGCGATTCCTGCACCCAAAAGATGTCTCTAACCGATGGATATACTAGCTGTGTATACTGTTTGGGGGCTGTTCACCTGCAGGACTCTTGTTCCATTTGTCATGGTTTTAGCTCTGGAGTCCTGCAGGAGTGCAAGAACAAGCTAATCTTGAGAGGGTTATTGAAAGGGCCTTTTGAGGTATCGATGGAAGGGAATTAGGCAGGAAAATCTGACAAACCCTCCAAATTGTCATCTTCGTCTGCCCCTGCCTCAGAACCGTCAAAGGGCAAAGACAAACCGTCAAGTTCGATAGATCCTATAGCTGTCTGGTCTGACAAGGCTTTATCTCCTTCGGTTCAATCAGTATCTTCGGAACCGTCTAGGAGCCATAAAAGATCCAGGTCTCCCTGCTTGGAACCGGTGCGTTCCGTACCACAGTCTCCACTTCTCCAGTCTGTGGCGAGCAGTCACCGATTGTCCACCAATTCCTCTCTATCATCCAGAAGCCTTTTGGATGATGATGTGGAGAGGTTGGTGAAGAGGGTTCTCCGGACACCGGCCTTGGATAAATTGTTGTTTAGCCCAGCCCATATGGAAGTGGAGCCAACTGTCCAACCTACTTTGCCATCAATTCCTCCTTCGACCCACCTCAGTTTGGAGCCGGAGTGCATGGAGGTCAATGTGGTGGGACCGTCGGATCCGAAAACCCTGGGTCCCTTGGGTTCAACATCAGCTCCAATCCTGTCTATACCACCTTCTCTCGATGATCTGGGGGTCAACACTGCCTCATCGGCTCTGGGAGGGAGAGCAAGATCAGACCCTTGTCGGATCTTACTCGCCCACTCGGAGCTTTGGCGCAGGTGAGTTCGGCACCTACATCAGCCTCAGAGCCATCCCCCTCGGTTCTGAGGAGATCTCCTGGCTCTTTGGAGCCGGAGACTCTACCGGGCCAGGATCATGGTGCCTTCGAGGTGATGAGGAGTGTGCTGCCCTCTCAGACCGCTCCACCCTCGGCTCCAGTTGCTCCTTCTCCTTCTGGGCCAGTGTCCACCTCCAAACCACCCCTCCTCCTCAGGCATAGGGAACCAATGCCCCAGGACACCCCTTCGGGCAACCCCCCCCTCCAAAACCTCTCCAGAGCACCCCTCAGAGGAGGTCCCTCATAAGAGGACTTGTAAGAGGAAGCATTTGGACTCCCCTGAATCCCTGACATCGGACACGGACTTGGAGGACTCAGAAGGGTTCCCATGGTCCCCCTCTGAGGAGGTTTCATTTTCAGACATCCTGGAAATCCTCAAGCAGAGGGGTGGCTGGAAATCCCTTTCCCCTTCTAACGACGAGTCCGTGTACCTGGACGCATTCGGTTCCCGACCCTCAACCTTTTGGGTGTCTCCATCCTTCGACCCGCTGCTAGGTGTAGTAAGTTGAAAGGTGCGGAGCTCCCTAGAATCTATGGAACCAGTTCTGCGGAGGCCCAATAAGTTTAGCACTGCACTGGACGACAAATCTTTCCTGACCAAGGGTGTGCCAGTTGATGCAGCCACAAAGAAGGAATGAGAAGAAACTTCTTCTGTCCATCCGCCGAACCAGGAGTCCCATATGATGGACAGATACGGGAAGCGTGTCTTTTCTTCAGCGGCCTTTACCCTTAGGTCAATGAATTATTTGTCCCATTTTACTCGTCTCCCGAGGGATCTCCTGAAAGACACCCTACAGGATCCTACAGCTGTGAGAGCTGCAGACACAGCTGCTTCTCAGCTTGTGACCTTATCTTCTGTAGTTAACTCCTCCATGTGGCTTATCTCCTACACAGCCGATGGAGCAAGCAGGGCAGCAAGCACAGGAGTCGCCTTATGGAGACATTCCTGGATGCACCTTTGTCACTTCGCGTAGCCCTTCAAGTCCTCCTTTACCAATGCCCCATTTGATGGCTCGTTATTGTTCGGGTCCAAGGTAAAAGAGACTCTCACCAGGTATGAGCAAGATGGCAAAACTCTCTCTGCCATGAGAGTATGTTTCTCCGCACCTACTAGACCTTATCCCAAAGGTCAAAAAGGTGGGAAAATGTGGTTCCAGAAATCCCAGTGAGCTTCGCCTGATGCATGTTGTGACTTTTCCCAAAGGGGCAGAGGGGGGAACAATAATGGGAGATGCGTCCGCAGAGTCAGAGCGACAGAGATACGTTGTCTGGTAGGCCCTTCCAGCGCTCCTGAAAGGAGGCCTGCCTGTCCACCTCTGGAGGCAGTCAGGGGGCAGATTGTCACTGTACCCAGAAGCCTGGGAAAGTATCACAAAAGACACATGGGTACAATTGTTAATATCCAGGAATACAGTATTCCTTTCCCCATGCCACCTCTTCCCAGAAAACAAAAATCCATCCCTGATGTGCCACCCAATCTAAGGGAACAAGCAACCCTAAAAGTTCAAAGGTTGCTAAAAAACAAGTCATCCAAGAAGTCCTTGCAGACCACATCGGATCCGGAACTTACTCAAAGTTCTTTTTAGTTCCAAAGAAAACGGGACTGGAGGCCCATTTTGGATCTCAGCAGACTCAACAAGTCTGTCAAGAAGACAAAGTTCCGGATGGTGACACTGCAGTTCATACTTCCCTTTTTGGGAAAGGACAATTGGATGTGCTCCATCGATCTCCAGGATGCGTACTTCCATATCAAGATGGACAGGCGATCCAGGGGATATCTACACTTCTGGCTGGGAGCCAGTCACTACCAGTTCAGAGCTCTGCCCTTTGGTCTCACCACAGCCCCAAAGGTATTCACCAAATGCACGGCAGTAGTCATGGCTCATCTGAGACGTCTAGGAGTCCGGATGTTTCCATATTTAGACGACTGGCTCCTTTCCGCCACCACCGAGCATCAATTAAATCGAGGCAAGGGACACCACAATTTGCCTCTGCTCACAGCTAGGCATCACTACAAACTACGAAAAGTCTGCCTTGTTGCCCTGTCAATATATTACATTTATAGGGGCAGATTTAGACAAAAAAGACATGATAGCAAAACTGCCTCAGGGGTGGACGTCGACCATTCAACATCAGGTTTCAATCTTAAGTGAGAGAAAAAAAATTCAGGCAAGATTTGTTCTCAAAGTCCTGGGCTCAATGGCAGCAGCAATAACACTAGTTCCCTTGGCGTGCTTCCACATGAGGATATTACAGTGGCTCCTATTTGTTCAATGGTCCATGCAAAATCTACCCATGTCACATGAAATTTTCATTACAGAGACCTGCAAGAAGGACCTAAAATAGTGACTTCAGTCTACGCAGGTGACGACAGGCAGACCGTACATCCTCCCCCAACCAGTAGCCACAGTGACCATGGATGCTTCCCAGAAAGGGTGGGGGGCATTATCTGGGACAGACTCTTCAAGAAACTTGGCAAGAACACGAGTACCACTTGCACAACAACGTCCTAGAGATGAGAGCGGTGCTCCTGGCGTTGCAAGCACTACAGGGCTCTCTACCTATGGGGACGATCGCAATTCAAATGAACAACATGTCAGTAGTGTTGTACATCAACAAGCAAGAACCAGATCCTATCCCTTGTGTTGACAGTCTCTAAGAAAATGGCAGTGGGCAATGTCTTCCCAATACTTTCTGACTGTGACGCACATTCCGGGGAAATCCAACGTGATAGCAGACAAGCTAAGCAGGGCTATCCTGGTGCCTCACGAGTGGTCCCTGAAGCAGGATATTGCTAACCTAATATTTCACAAGTGGGGCCAGCCTTGCTGCGACCTTTTTGCCACCTCCATCAATACCAAATGCAGCAGCTATTTCGCCCTAGTCCCCCCACCAGGACAGTCACCCAGGGATGCACCTGTTCACGATTGCTCCCCCCCCTGCGACTTCTTTATGCTTTTCCCCCTAATACCCAAGGTTCTTCAGAAAGCAAAATCATTGGGTTGCTAACTAATATTCATTGCCTCTTACTGGCCTCGTCAAATATGGTTCCCCTTTCTATGGCCCCATCTCCAGGAGGAGCCTTGGATCCTGGACCCAGTTCCAAATCTTCTGGTGGATCAGTCAGGTATGCTCCATCCTTCCATACAGACCCTCAAGCTGACAACTTGGTTCCTCCACTTCCTGTTTTAGCCAGGCTTCCTGACATCTCTCCAGCAGTACAACGTATTCTAATTTCCTCTCACAAATCCTTAACGAGAAAACTTTATACTAGCAAATGGAAGTGGTTCTCTTGTTGGGCAGCCAAAAATAGTATTGACCCTTGTACTGCACCTATTTCAAAGATGCTTGAATTTCTCGCTGAAACCTTTAACCAAGAAGTAGCAGCAGCAACTATCTGAGTTCAGCTGGCTGCTATTTCCAACTTTTATGTGGGAGAAATGGGTTCCAACATTATGTCACACAAGTTATGCAAAACATTCCTAAAAGGTACCTTGAGACCCCCAATAAGAGAACCACCTCATCCTTGGGATCTAAATTTAGTCCTAGGTGCCTTGATTCTTCCTCCTTTCAAACCAGCTAACACCTGTTCTCTAAAATTCTTGACTTGGAAAACTATTTTCTTGACTGCCATTACCTCTGCTAGGAGGGTATCAGAATTACAAGCTCTATCCATTCATCCCCCTTACTTAATTTTTCACAAAGACAGGGTTTTTCTCAGAACCAACCCCTCCTTCCTACTGAAAGTTTGCTCACAGTTCAGTCTGAATCAATCAATAGAGCTACCTGTATTCTTCCCTAATCATGGCGGGTTCATATTACGTTATCGAAAGATAACGTAACTGAATGCTCAGAACTTCGAAACGGCCGCATATCGAAACTTTTATTGTGGGGGGGCTGCACACCCCATGCTAAATATATATTCCAACTCCGAAATCGCACTGCAGTGAGGAAAGAGCAAATATCCCAATGTTGACTGTACTGCAATTCCACAATGCGATCTTCTAAATGCGGCCGTTTCGAATTTCAGTGTTTGATTACGTTATCTTTTGATAACGTAATAGGAACCCAATCATAGCAACAAGGCAGAATATAAACTCCACCAACTGGATATTCATAGACAGTTAAGTTTTTACTTGCACAGGACAAAATAATTCAGAAAATCTGACCAATTGTTTGTATCCTTTCCAAAGAACAGTCTCAAAAGTAACTTTATCAAAATGGCTTTCAGACACCATCACTTATGTCTATAATTCACAGAACAAGCAACTGCCAGGATAAATTTGTGGACACTCAACTAGGGCCTTGTCTACCTCTACTGCCTTTCAGGCCAGACTGCCTTTAGACTCAATTTGTGCGGCAGCTATGTGGGTTAATCCCCATACCTTCATCACTCATTACAAAGTAGATGTGGCCTCCCAGAATAGGGCATCCTTTGGTTCCACAGTCCTAAAGAGTCTATTCCATTAAGCCACCCAAGAAGAAGGTGCTGGGGATATGGTCCCAACCAGCAAGGAGGAAGGCAAGATAGGGACAACATAACATAAAGAAGTTATGTACTCACCATAATGTTCCATGTTTGTTGTCCTTGATCTCGCCTTCCTTTTTGCATCTAACCCTCCTTTTCCCCTCCTGGAAGATCGAGAGGCTGTGATTCCCTTCCTGCCTTATGAGTTGGATAGACAGAGTCCTTTGACTACTATCTTGCTGGGATATATATATATATATATATATATATATATATATATATATATATATATATATATAAATAATCTCACACACACATATATGTATAGTTTATATGCATGTCTATCTATATTTGCACATTACAGTCTAGTGTTATAGGTTATGTTGGGATAGGGTCTAGCCTCCAGCCAGAGGAAGATCTGGCGCTTCAGAATGAGGCCGAGTCGGAGCCGAGTATCGGCTCCGAACCCAACCAGCAAGAAGGAAGGTGAGATTAAGGACAACTAACATGGAACTTTACGGTGAGTACATAACTTTTTTTTTTTTTTTTTGAGATTTCAGATAGCATATAATGCGTTGTGCCAGTATCTCATCAGACAACCTTCACATACGCTGTGGCTTTCATTCTCACCTCTAAGTCTTGATGCAGAGCAAGCAGGTAGATCCCGAAATGGTAAGCAGCAAGTAGCTCAACTTTTTCTAATTTTTTACAATCATCAGGCTTTTTAAAAAAAAATAAATCATTTCCTACCTGAGTGATGACACGGATAAAATTATTTTTGCCAATTTTCTACCCACAACCTTGGCACTAAACAGTAAACTAGATAAATCTGAAAATGGAAAGAAGGCAAGCTCCACAAACAGAAATTAGAGCTCACTACTTCTACTATCATATAACTCCATGTGTGAAAAACCTCCTCTACTACCTTGGTTTGCAAGGGCTTCCTCGACTGCACACAAGGAAACTGAGTGCCAGAGGGGGGACAGAAGAGATGAAGCATTTGGCAATGGGTGAGATCGACTCAGACAGTGGTAGTTGAAAATCAGCACATCTAACTGCTACACCATCATGGTGCCCCTGTGGCTGGGGAGGTATGGGCATCCAAAAGAACTGACACTCAATATTCTGAAGAGGGTTAAGAGCTGTTCTCCCTTCCACTATACTTCCTCCAAGAGGAGCACCAATTACAGGATAATGAGAAACAGGATGTATTCAGTCTGCAGTGCTGGGCCAAACATGTACACATACATACTCCAGTCCCCTGGCTGTTAGTACCCATACTAGGGAATGTGTGCAAGCATACAAAAGTACTACAGAACGTTTGGGAATATGTCTGAAGCCACTGTGTACACTAACAGCAGATGGAAAAAATAAAAAGCAACTTAATCAGTTTAATGTTAACTTATCACATACTTTGCAAAAGAAATATACTCATTACAAAACTTTGCCAGACCTGTAAGACCATTACAAATACTTGTTTTATTTCTCTTACGCTTACTCATTTTCCTTACTCTTAATCTTGTTTCCCATACCAACTCCACTTCTCACCTTTAACTTTCTATCCCCTCTCTTCCTCCTTATCCACTATTTGGATGTTCTACTCTGACATTTGCTTTATGAGTGAGTAATGAACTCACATAACGTGTCAGCATCCATCAGTGCTACATGACATTGTATTTATCTTGTCTTACTGATAGTATATTTATATTATTCATTATTCTACATATGTGTTATGTTTAATACTTGTATTAATCTACGTATTTACAGTTTACTGCAATATTATGTCAAATTTCGCCTATGTATATGTATCTTCTGTTCTTATATTTGTGGAGCTCAACTCCCTGGGCTTCAGCGGAAAATGGATAAAATTATCCAGTTGGACTTTTCCTCTCAACAAATGTAAATAAATACATAAATACACTGAACAGTTATACAATAATCTCTGTAGATGTAATTTTACTGTTATGCATGGTCAAACAGAGGTGCAATGGGTAAACACATGAAAAAGCTACAGTACCCAGTTTCTGGGCATCACTTTTCCATTTATTTACCATCTGTTAAAATGTAAAATACTATAAACATTTTAAATACCAGCTTTTTTCTGTTTTACAGTAGCATATTCTATTTTCCCCCAAACTCATACTTAATGCTGCCGGTGCAATGTCATTGCTTATGAAGCAAATGATTCACTGACTGCCTATAAATATGAGGGAGAGACAGTCAAAGCCTACAGTAGCCCACAAAAAGTAGTTATAGAAAAATGGGTCAGGGGACTCAACAAAATGCTTTGTTTCACAAACTACTAATCTTAAAATAACACAGTGTTCAACAGAAACATTACTATAAAGAATTAACAAAACACATGAACACAGCCCTGATCTACTTGTCCATCTTACCTTCATTACAGTGTTGTAGACAGAGAAAAAGACGGTGAACAGGTCAAGGTAACGAGTTGTGAAAACCAAGGCAAACAAAACCTGGCTTTTGCCAGAAATACCTGAATAACAAAAGAAAAAGTAGAACAAAAACAGTAATGGTGAATTAATTATGTTCATCCTGGGACAGAGTTTTCACACTATTTGCATTTATATGCACAGACTACTGATAATATGTACGCTTTATCAACACAGCTATCATAATTTCACTTAGTTAACTTTGTGACTGCTAGGGATAACCGTCTCTTTTTACTGCAGACCCAAAGGGAAAAAGGTCCAAAACTGTTAACATCAGGTGCTCAAAACAACACTGCAACTCAACAGTAGGCTACATTACTCAAAAACTTAGGCCATTTTTTCATACTCAGCATACGCCTGACATAATCCTTTCATGCTCAGCATTAGCCTGGCAGAATCTTCTCCCTTAATATTTTGAGATTGGTTCCCTGGATGCTGCACCTGCAACCTAACTAGGTCGATTTCCACCAACTGTCTCCATTTCTTGCACAGCATTAAAAACAGCACCAAAATGAGACTACCTAAGATGAGCAGGAGACTGCTGCTCTAACAGAACATATAAATTAACAGTGTTCACAAGGGGAAAGATGTAGGATGCATTCTGCTGTCAATGTGTTGTCACACAGATGTAACATTACGGTGAGTACCTCACTTAGCAAGTGTATTTTATTTAGGTTCACTCTCAGAGCAAGGTCCAACAGCGAGGGTAAACAGAATTCTTGCAGTGCTGTGGACCTACTAACTGGATAGTGGATTGGGGGACATACTACTGAGGACACTCGTGGACACCGATGCCATAAATTTGGAATTAAAGTTAAGCTTATAATGTTTGGCAAAGGTAAGTAAAGCAGACCACACTGTAGCTACATATTTCACATCACCAAAACATTCCTAAAGCAATCCACAGAGAAGGTCTTTGGGGCCATCCCAAGGGAATTCCCGTCCTTGTTATAATACAAGGTTATACAACTGGATAACCAATTGTGATAGGCTGCATTTATAGATCTTCATGGTCTTTCTACTCTTAGCAGAGGACATAACAGATTTAAGGTACAATAACAAAACTGCTTGTGGACCTAGATGGTATGCAAGAGATACTTCTTTGTCTTATACATGTATACAGCCAGCTGGTAAAAAAAGACATTCTTTTAAATGATCCCTCCTTAACCATTAAGCCTTCATCCCATTGCTCAGTTTTGGTACATTCATTCCTCTTGAAGTTAGTGCCCTTCAACCCATTTGTTCCCCTAAAGGCAAAGGTAGAGTCAGCCAGAAGTGTACCATCACCTGTGTGGAGACCAGGGTATTTCCCTAGGGCTCATGTGTTTCAGGGCACATGACGAAAATCATCCAACGGGTTGCTGTGCAATGGGCTGTAGCAATATACTCAGTATGTAAACAGAAGTCCTGCCCCATTTGTATACAGCTCCTAAGCATGCTCATCAGTCTCCACCATGGAGTCTACCATGCAACTCTACCAAGGCACACGCTAGCTTCTCCCTGAAGACAGGTGAGTAAACTCAGCCAATCTTTCCTTCTTCTAGCCAGCTCCAACAGGTGCATGAACAACAAACTTTATTCAGGATGTATGGATCATATGCCAATGAAGCTGGCTTAAAATAAAAACAGTCAACTGAATTGACAGATTTACATTCTGAAAAGAAATTGTTTTAGGAATGAAGGACAAGTTTGTTGTGAAACAGACCCAGTCTTTGTCAAAGATCAATACAAGTGGACAAGTCCAGTTGCTTTGAAGTTTGCCTAACTGAATTAATAATGGCTGGAACAAAAATTATGAAAAAATAAATTATGATAAACTGACAAGACTCCAACAAATGGAACATAAGCTCATCTATAAGAAAAATTAGATCCTACAGTGTGCTGGAGATCCGACTGGTTATTTAAGTTGGAAAAGTGATTCTCAAAAAGATTCTGCAACATCTAAGTGGTGTTACAGATTAGGCATTATCACCACTGCAGAACTTTAATATGGCTGAAAACTGTACTTTAATGGCACAGTAGCTAAGACTTAAATGAAGCAAGCAAGAAATATATTCTTAAACTATGGCTAGGAAACAGCATTGTGGAAAAAGGACTCTGCTGCCTAGCCAATGTGCAATAAACACATCCATCGCTACAAATCTTCCAAACTGAATTTTTTTGGGGTCTTTTCAAAATGCAGACCACATACTTAAAATAAATGAATAGATAAATATGGTTACTATGGGGATTAGAGGAAACAATCCACAAGTCTGAGCATCCAGAGAGATGGGAAATATGTACATAACCCAAGTGAATTTGTATTGGCTACCCTTAAAAAGTAAGTCTCAGCATAACAAAGTGCAAAATTGTCAGATGGTGGTGGACCCAGTACACTGAAATGCATGCAGCATAATAAGGTGAGATGCACATTTATTTAAAATCTACCAGGGTCTTCAAAACCTTGTGCACTGCATCATTTGTTTGTGAGTCAAGTAATGATAACTGAACTTGACAGTGATGGATGAATTACGTGTATGTGTTTAATCTGCTTTGAGGAAGGCTACAAATTGCTTTAATACAAGCAATTATGAGTCACATGTGTACTGGATGGGAAATAAAAATTAAATTTCTCCATGTTTGGGTAACATGCATCCTCTCATTTTTCCTAGCTGATTTGCTTCTTGTTGACTCGTTCTGATTATTTACTTCTTGGTTGGATGGCATATTTTCCAGCAAAGCACAGATGATAAACCTGAAGTAATACCATCAATTCTCCCTGCATTGAGGGTTCAACCTTGAAGTCTTCAGGAGAAGGTCATGAGGTTGTGGAACATCATGAATGCTAAAACCATAAGTACCCCACAAAGAGGATCCTAGGCCTTAAACACTTATCCTATATGGACAGACTCAAAAACCCCAACTATTCTTTGTCTCGTATTGCCTACTTAGAGGCGATCTCTGCTTGACTTGCAAAGCCATATCTGACCCAGCTCTGTTAGAAATGCTACAGCTATAGAAATCCCAATCCCTGCACACCACACACTCCAGAGACCTCAACCTCATTACCACAATCAACAGAACATGCTGGAGGGACAGGTTCATAACCCAGAGACTGCCCATGCTATGGAATAGACTTCCAATACATTTCAAACAGAGCACCTCACTGGCCTTCTTCAAGAGAAATCTTGATGAGTGGATGGGAAATAGAAAATTTACCCCGGGGATCACTCCAGTGGCTCTACTAGACAGAGTTACTGGGGAACTAAGGTCGGGTGGCACGATGCCTGGGTAATCCTATGGGCTAGGCTTGTAAAGACTCTAGGGCCATTAGCCTAGTACACACCTATGAACCTGTACATATTCTGGCACAGACATTAATGCCCTGCTAGCCTGCCAATATACCAAAACAGTTATTCCCATAATAAGTGCCCAGGTTTTTCTTAAAGCTATCTAAGCTAGTGCTTGATTTACTATACTGTGGTACACTCCTCTGCACATTAGCTACTATCTCAGAGAACCAATTAGTACACGTCTCATTCTTATATATTCCTGTTTTTTAATTTCTCCAAGTTTTTTGGTTTCTAATACCATGACGGGAATTGACCCCATTCCCAATTCAAAATATGATTAAAGTTCAACAAATTAGTATTGTTTCAGTCTGTTAGCCAGAAGTGTTCTTCATAGCACCTGCAATATACCTAGTAATGATTCCTTCTGCAATTCATACAGAGTTAGTGTTATCAGTAACATATTTAAGTATGACTGTAAATTCTTTTTTACACAAAACAGTGTAAGAAACTTCTCTGTGTGGAAGATTTTCAGTCCATATATTTCTAGTTAAGCACTGTATATAATCAGATCAGACAATAGTAGTAGAAGTAGCGAACGTAAACTCGTCAAGTCAAAAAGTAATAATAGAAAATATATAATTCTACAGCATTGCTAAGTATTCGAAAGTAATCCAAGCAAGGCAGGCAGTCTGTTTCCAGTCGAAAATCCTTTATTAAGTACACAGACAAGCAATCCAAGTAAAACAAAAACAGAGTAATAATTTCCTCACAAGCTTTCTAAATACATATATATATCTACTTTTTATCAGGCATGGGAGTGGTTTATTGTGCTGTAAAACAAAGTGTTATTGGTACACATGTTAAATTCACATCCCTTCCACCATCAGTGTGACATTCGAGCTGGTCCTGCCCTACCTAGTAGCTGTCATAATAATATATAGCCCTAATGTACTTTAATGGTACATCTTATTTAACCAAATTATTAAGTAGATTATTAAGTCTGTGATTTTATATACAGGGCAATATACTACTTGGCTGGAAATATATTAACCTTAGTTCATTTTGCGATCAAAAATTATATATAAATATACATTTTGCATGTAAAAATCAGTTTCTATTTTCATAACCTATTGTTAACAAAGATCACTTTCGTCATTCTAGACGTCTTCAGGTCTGTGTACAAGAACCCTAAAAACCTATATAATTGTATAATTAGTTAGTATTGTTATTACCATCATTTTGAATAAAGTTGCAAAAAAAAATATATATATATATATATATATATATATATATATATATATATATATATATATATATATATATGTATGATGATGGAAACAAAATATACCCTTAAATTTCAAATGATTTAAAATGGTATTTAAAACCAATTTGTAGAAAAAAATAAAATAAAATACAATTAGTCATGTAAACAATGTGGCAATTTTCTAAGTTCCAGTGCACTTTTAATTGAACAGTAGTAGTTTAGTCCAGGCTTTCTAAAAGAGTTTAGCTTTAATTGCCACATAAGTTCATGTTTCTCCAGAATATTTGGGATGTCTCCTTCAAGATCTCCCATGTCTATGCAATCCAGGATCTGGAACTTAAAACCTGTGTGTCTTTTATGAAGAGAAAGGTGTTTGGCTAGTGCATTATTTTTACATCCAGAGCGGATTTCTGACAGATGATATGAAATCCTTCGCTTGAGTTTATTTACAGTCTTGCCCACATATAATGCATCACATTCATTGCACTGTGCCCTGTAAATTACTTTTTTAGCGTTACAGTCATACTACAACCCACCGAGATTCCAGAAAGCAGAGGAGGAATTCCAGAGGTCTTATACTCTATCCACAAACTCCCAGGGAGACAGGAGAATCAAACAGTGGACATGGGTGAGGGAAATACAATACCTGGGCAATCCCGACTGGAACCCCGACTACAACCCAGGTCCCAGGCTCAGACAGAGGAAACAGCCACAATAACAGGTACAATAACAACAACAGGTACCACAATAACAGGTGCTCCACTTATCTGGAACCACTCTGTTAAAGCACTGACTGAAGAGGAAAAAAGTGTGTTGTTCAAAGGACTTACTTTTGTACCAAGCTGCAGGAGTGAGGTTGCTCAAGTACTGATCGACCTTAAAATGTTTGTAAGGAAGCTCAACTTAAGGGTACAGTTTCATGGCAAAAGTAATGACACTGAAAATAAGCCTATTGATGAAACTATAAAAAGGCCTAGCAGCTATTGTCCACCACTACATCAAACACTAGCTGCTTTCGAAGTGAAATGTGAGATGGATATCAGGAAACTGCTTAAAAAACCTCCAAAGAAAAAAACTTTACAACTTAACACAGGGAGAAAGAAAAGCATTGCTTGAGCTAGGCAATGACAAATCCAGGCGTGTAATGAAGGCAGACAAGGGAGGAGGTATACTTGTGACTGATACCACTAGCTACAACCAAACGATAGAGAACATGCTGGAGGACAACAGATTTTATGAGTTGTTTACTATGGATGACATAAAAAGAGCATATGATTTATGGAACACTAATCTCACCACATTATGGGATGAAAAACATATAACTGAAAATCTTTATAATTATTTATGGAGCCCATGCCCACGTTTACCTTACTTTTTTGGAATACCAAAGCCACACAAGAACAGAGAAGACCCACCTTATAGACCGGTGGTAGCAAGTGGAGGTTCCCTTACTGAAGCCACAGCCATTTACCTTGATTACTTGCTGAAACCTCTAGCAGAAAAGAATAAGTCATACATAAGAGATTCAATGGAATTTTTGAAGAAAATAAAAAACATTACAGTGGAGGCTGACAGTATTTTGGTAACTATTGATGTGGAATCCTTGTACACAGTGCTCCCTCACAATTACTGTACAACAGCAGCTATGGAGTCTTTTAAGAAACATAATCAGGGTACACAGGCACAACTGCAAAAGTTAAGCAAGCTCATTAATCTTGTACTGGACTTCAATTTCTTTACTTTCAATGGCAAACACTACAAACAAAAAACTGCTGTAGCAATGGGGGCTGCCATGGCTCCCAGCCTAGCTAACATAGCCCTGGGCAATTGGGAGGAGGACTTTGTGTTAAACAACACAGATTACATGCAGCATATCACATGCTATTTACGTTTTATTGATGATGTCTTTATTGTGTGGGTAGGTGACACCTTGCAGCTTGGAGATTTTATCACTTACCTCAATCAAACAACCCCCTTCCTGAAGTTTACCTCTTCCCATAGCTGTACTTCAACCACTTTCTTCGATATGCAGATTTCCAAGGACAAGAACAATAACAGAATCACCACTGATCTAGTCAGAAAACCAACGAGGGTTAACTTATTACTCCACAGTAAAAGCCTACATCCTACAAAAACCAAATATAATGTAGTGAAATCCCAAGGCTATAGATTAGCTCGAATTACCACAGAGATGGAACCATTTTTGAGAAACCTGAACAACTTAGAGAATGATTTTATAGTGAGAGGGTATGAAAGTCAGATGTTAAAAAACATCCTGGAACCCATTATAGAACTGAAAAGGACTGAAGCACCTTCACTCAACCTCCCCAGTAGAAAAATGTTAAGTAATTCTACAGAGAATAACAAATGCAAAAATAGCTGCATCCTGACATACACTTTGGATTATCACAGTATCAAAAATATTATTGAAGAAAACTGGGACATTGTCGCAGGAAACCCTTTTCTGATTAACATCTTAGGTGAAGCCCCCATCATTTGTTTATAGGAAGGCCAGGAATATTAGAAGTTTTGTTGAATTTAAACCTAAACCATGTGAGAAAAGCACTAAAAGATGTGAAACTAATTGTACATTTTGTATATTTATACAGCAAGGTGATAGTTTTTATTGCCCTTATTTCAAGAAGATAGTTAAAACCAGTGCAGGGGGCGGCTGTAACACTAACAAAGTAATTGACAGGGCACAGTGCAATGAATGTGATGCATTCTATGTGGGCAAGACTGTAAATAAACTCAAGCAAAGGATTTCATATCATCTGTCAGAAATCCGCTCTGGATGTAAAAATAATGCACTAGCCAAACACCTTTCTGTTCATAAAAGACAGGTTTTAAGTTCCAGATCCTGGATTGCATAGACATGGGAGATCTTGAAGGAGACATCCCGAATATTCTGGAGAAACATGAACTGTGGCAATTAAAGCTAAACTCTTTTAGAAAGCCTGGACTAAACTACTACTGCTCAATTAAAAGTGCACTGGAACTTAGAAAATTGCCACATTGTTTACATGACTAATTGTATTTTATTTTTTCTACAAATTGGTTTTAAATCCCATTTTAAATCATTTGAAATTTAAGTGTATATTTTGTTTCCATCATCATACATATATATATATATATATATATATATATATATATATATATATATATATATATATATATATGTTTTTCAACTTTATTCAAAATGATGGTAATAACAATACTAATTATACAATTATATAGGTTTTTAGGGTTCTTGTACACAGACCTGAAGAAGTCTAGAAGGACGAAAGCGATCTGTTAACAATAGGTTATGAAAATAGAAACTGATTTTTACATGCAAAATGTATATGTATATATTTATATATAATTTTTGATCGCAAAATGAACTAAGGTTTATATATTTCCAGCCATGTAGTATATTGCCTTGTATATAAAATCACAGATGTAATAATCTACTTAATAATTTGGTTAAATAAGATGTACCATTAAAGTACATTAGGGCTATATATTATTATGACAGCTACTAGGTAGGGGCAGGACTAGCTCGAATGTCACACTGATGGGGGAAGGGATGTGAATTTAACATATGTACCAATAACACTTTGATTTACAGCACAATAAACCACTCCCATGCCTGACAAAGTATATATATTTAGAAAGCTTGTGAGGAAATTATTACTCTATTTTTGTTTTACTTGGATCGCTTGTCTGTGTACTTAATAAAGGATTTTCGACTGGAAACAGACTGCCTGCCTTGCTTGGATTACTTTCGAATACTTAGTAATGCTGTAGAATTATATATTTTCTATTATTACTTTTTGACTTGACGAGTTTACGTTCGCTACTTCTACTACTATTGTCTGATCTGATTATATACAGTGATTAACTAGAAATATATGGACTGAAAATCTTCCACACAGATAAGTTTCTTACACTGTTTTGTTTTTAGACCCACTACACTTTAGTGGGTTGTTTTGAGACTTCGGGGATACAACAGAGATTACTTGTTTTAAATTCTTTTTTATAAGACCCATTGCTTCTACTACTGCTGGAATTTTCTGGGTATCTTTCCCCATTGCCCTCATTTCTACCTGTAAATCCTGGTATTTTATGACTCGTGTCTCTCTCTATACACAAGACACAATAGTCCCTGGGTGTAGCAATTTCAATGTCCAATGTTACTTCTGTCTTATTTTCATGGACTGCTATATTTGGTTTTCTAGCATCTGTTTTTTGAACTGTTGGTAATAGGTGATCCCATGTGATATAAACCATAATTTTCTATAAATCATTGTTTATAATGCTTTGTGGTTCATGTTCCCAGTGTTTTTCAGCTACTTCAACATTATAATGTTTGCACAATCCCCAATGAAACAGTCTTGCCACATTATTATGCCTTTCAGTATACAGTCCTTCTTCCATTAGTATATCACAACCAGCAACAAGATATGTGACTGTTTCCATTTCTGTTTTACAAAACCTACATTTGTCTGTTTCTCCCACATGTTCAGTGGACTTTGTAAACCAAAGTGTACATAGTCCACTATCTTGGGCCACCAATATTAACCTTTCATTTTTTGGTTTAAATTCACCTCTCCTTAATCATTTCTTATTTCGATCCTGATCAACATGAGGTTCTTCTAAGCGTTTTCTATACTTGCAGCTATATTTATGCATTTTCCACATTTCTTGCCTTCTCATCTGATCCTTCACCTTATATTCTTTCTTTTTTTTTTGTTTTGTTTTTTTGGCACATTCAGTTGCTGCCTGATTTTTACCTACTTCTGGTTTGATTTCCATTTCCGCTTGATGCCGATATGCTTCTGCTAAACTAAACAGGGAAGTGATCTTAGACTTATTCTCCTCTCCTCATGCTTTAAAACTTTCACTAAGTTTGGATCTTGTGAGATCAACAGATACGTAAGCAGTCCCATGACTGCAGATCTATACATGTAATCAATTTCGAGGAGGCCCACACCTCTTTCAGAATGGGGAAATCTATAGTCTTGGTATGCACTGACATTTATAAATCATTTGATGAGCAAGAAGCATCCTTTTTGTTTTCCTGTCTAACCTATCCACCACCTTTTGGGGCCAGTTAATCACTCAAAATCTATTAAGTTAGAAAAGGAAGAGCATATTGGTTTATAGCTGGAACTTTGTTCCTAGATGTCAACACTGTTTTCAATATTAATTAAAACCTTCTAAAATATTCCTTACTAAGTTTTATTTGCACTTGTTCATGTTTTATTGTTGATCCTTCATCAATTCCCAAAAAATTACACTCCCTCTTGCTCAAGATCTTTTTTCACATCTCCGTCCCAAACTGATGTTACTTGGTGCTGCAGCTTTCCTGCTTTAAAGCTTGCTGTAGCATACTTAGCAAGACCAAATGACATTCTTATATCATCTGAAAATGTTCTGACCACTTGCAGTTGTACTTTCAGTTCCTTATCTGACAAACTATACAATTTGTAAAAATCTACAAAAAGAAGATGAGAAGTCTTTACACTGTTGTTTTCTGGGAATCAAATTGTAGCCATGACCTAATCTGTTAATAGACAGCTTAATGGGTTAAAGGCAAGACAAAAGATCAGTGGTGACAGACAGGCACCCTGGATTATCCCCCTTTGAATTTTTTTCCATGGAATAATAATTTGTCCTTTATCATGGCTAAACTGCAAATTGGTTTGTCTCATGGTTGCTGTAATGTAATCAATCAGTGTAGGGTGTATCTTACACATTTTTAAGCACTCTTTTATCCATGAATGTGGGATACTGCCAAATGCTTTTTTGTAGTCTATCCATGCCATACTTAAATTCTGCCCCTTTTTACAGTTCTCCAATATGACTTTATTTAGCAACAAATGATCCCTTGTTTTGTTCCATATGACTTTCTTTTATTACCCTTTTGTTCTATTACCATGATTGAATTTTCTAAATGACTATAAACTCTACTGGCATCAATTCCATTGCATAGTTTACACGTTGTCAGAAGGCAAGTTTCTGGTCTATAGTTTTTAGGATAGCTTGCAGGTTCACTCTAAAGTAGGAGTATTGTTTTTCCTGTTGTTAACCAGGCTGGTGTCTGTTTGGGGTGCACATATAAATAGTTCTTACTCATGGCTACATTTTCATGTAAAGATGTTAATACTTTTAGCCAGAAGTTAGGTACTTTATCTAGGCCTGGGGTTTTCCATTTAGGAGGTTTTCCTAACTTTGTTTCAATTTCTCTGGTCGTTACTTCATCACATTTCACATCCTGTACATTTGAACGTCTTATTCTTTCTTTTACTACTTCTACGCAGTTAACAACTTTGTTAATGCTCCACAGGATCTTCATAGATATTTCTCCAAAATGTATGTTTTTCTTCTTTTTTTGGTGGTGTTTCAATTCCTTTTGCCTTGTTTCCCAATTCTCTAAAAACTTTTTTGGGTCATCAATAAATTGCTTATTTTGTACTTTTCCTTTATATTTATCTGTGTATCTTCTACGTTTTTCTGCCTGTGCTGATATTTTTAGTTTATTATTTGTGATAGTGCAGGATAGATCCTGATCTGTTCTGATACCGTGCTTTATAGTTTTTTCATTTCGATACTTCCATAATGGCATTCAATTTCTCCCCTTCCTTTCCCTTACTACACTGTGTTTTTGCGATAACATTTTATATGTTATTAATTTAGCTGCACAGTCATACTTATTTATTTCCAGTTTGATAACCGGGGATGTCCACTGGGCCCGAAAGCCCGTTTTCAGTGGAGGCCCAGGGAGAAAAGCTCCATATTACAAACACATTGCACACTTAAAGCTCCATATTACAAACACATTGCACACAAACAATTTACAAACAAGTAAAAAATAAAATTTTTATACAATTGTATTGTTAGCAGAGAAAAAAAAAAATACAACCCTATCCTACAATAAACTCTCAATTAACCAGAACTCACGCAACCGGCGGCAAAAAAATATCGAAGAACTACAGTACAATTTTCATGTGTTGCACTTTGTCCCCCCTCCCCCCCCCCCCCCCCCCGCAGAAACATACCTTACTTTTTAGAGTTTTAGAGAGCGATTGAGAGAGAGAGAGAGAGAGACACACACAGAAGGGGGCTGGGGGGAGGGAAACCAGGACCGCAACAGTGAATACACTCTAACATCTACATGTACGTGTACACAACTGTACTATGTTCTTCGTGTTTCACTGTTGCAGTCATCACACTTGGGTTGATTCCCAAAGCTGAAGAAAGGGTGGAGGCAGTCAAGAACAGTTTGGGCTGGCTAGTATGCCCTGCAGGACTGCAGTTGCAAAACCCGCCCTGGATTTGGAAAATATAGGCAGGTGGTAATGCTTGGTGAATGTGTGTACAGAACTCCATGTAGCAGCTTCCAGAATGTCCCTGGTAGGGAGTGCCCTGAGGAATGCTGTAGAGGTAGTAGTTGCCCTAGTGGAATGTGTTCTGACGCCCTGAGGGGTTGATTTCCCATAGTGTTTGTAGCAGAAAATGATACAGTGTACTATCCATTTGGAAACTGTCCGTTTTAAATGGCCTAGCCTTCTGCTCCTGGTGCAAAAAGTACAGCTGTGTACACTTACCATAAATGTAGATGTTCGAGTGTATTCACTGTTGCAGTCATCACATTTGGGTTATCTGCTTGCAGTAGCCCTCAGTCAGCCTGATTATCAAAGTCTTGGGTCCTGCGTTGGTTGCCGTCTCATCTTCCATGACGTCAGGTAGTCAGGGGTATAAAGCATGCAGCCGATGCCATTACATCAGTTTTTCTTGCCCCAGATGTCAGGTCCCCCCTTAATGGGAAGCAATTATATATATATATATATATATATATATATATATATATATACACACACACATACACAAAAGTTATACCTCCAACAAAAAGCAAATACGCCAAAAAGCTTTTTAGTATAGTTAAGGAGAATAGAGGCATAGCCAAAAGAAGTCATAGGGCTGGAGGGAGGATAACCACGACTGCAACAGTGAATACACTCAAACATCTACATTTATGGTAAGTGTACACCACTGTACTATGTTCTTCGTGTTTCAATGTTGCAGTCATCACATTTGGGTAGATTCCCAAAGCTAAGGATGGGAGGAGGAATTTAGATAGCATTAGGACCAGCTATAAGTCCCTGCAAGACTGCAGTGGCAAAGCCAGCTCTGGATTTGGAGAAAATTGGCAAATGGTAATGCTTGGTGAAAGTATGTACAGAACTCCAGGTAGCAGCTTCTAGGATGTCCCTGGTAGGGACACCTCTGAGAATGGTTGTAGAGGTAGATGCAGCCCTGGTTGAATGGGGTCTAATCCCCTGTGGGGTAGGTTTTCCATGGTGCTTATAGCAGAAATGAATGCAATGGATTATACATTTCGAAATGGTTTGCTTTGAAATAGCCTTCCCCTCTGCCCCTGCAGCAAATGCCACCAGCAGTTGTTCAGATTTCCTTTGAGATTTAGTCCTGTCCAAGTAGAATCCAAGTTGTCTGTGCATGTCTAAAGAGTGCAGTATCCATTCCCCTTTGTTCTGTGGATTAGAAAAGAAGGCTGGCAAATGAATGGACTAATTAAGAGACACACTGGATACCACCTTGGGCACGAAAGAGGGATTGGTCCTGAGGGACACCCTGTCCGCATGAAAGATGATGAAAGGCTCCACTGCCATAAGGGCCTGTAATTCAGATACCCTTCTTGCTGAAGTGATTGCTAAAAGGAAAGCTGTTTTCCAAGAAAGGAATTTTAACTTTGCAGTTACACAGCTGGCTCAAAAGGAGGAAGAGTGAGTTTTTCCAATACAAACATAAGGTCCCAGGCTGGAGTTGGGGCTCTCCTGGGTGGTCTTATGTTTTTGGCCCCTCTGAGGAACTACTTCAGCAGTGGGTGCAAAAAGAGGGGTGGTTCTGTGTTGTAATGAGCTGAAATGGCTGAGGCGTGAATTTTGATGGAGGAAAAGGAAAGGCCATTGTGAAGCATCTCAGTTACATATTGAAGAATCTGAGGTAAATTGGGCGCCGCTGTGGCCATCCCTTGAATTTGGTTCCAGGCACAGAATCTTTTCCATTTTTCAGCATAAGATTTTCTAGTACTAGGCCTCCTTGCCTCCAAAATGACATTGAACACTTGTTTACTGAGGGATGGTAACGGAGAGATTAGATAATTAGCCAGGCTACCAGGTTCAGGGTTTGAAGCTGGAGGTGCAGAATCTGGTGTTCCTGCTGAGACAGCAGGGTAGGGGGTCTGAGGTAGGTGCCATGGGGCCAGCTGTGACACACTACGCAAGAGGGGGTACCAGTGTTGGCGTGGCCAGTCTGGTGCAATCAGTATCGTCCTTGGTTTGTCCTGTTTGATCTTTAGTAGTACTTTGGAGAGGAGAGGCAGAGGAGGAATGGCATAAACTGATAGATTTTTCCAGCTGAAGGACAGAGCATCCACTTTCCAAGCTTGTTTGTGGGGAGTCCTTGTGCAGAATTTGTCCAGTTGATAGTTCTGGGAGGAGGCAAACCGGTCTATATCTGGGATCCCCCATTTGTTGATCAACATGTTGAAAATCTTTGGTTCCAGTCTCCACTCGTGTGGGTCCATGAGATTTCTGCTTTGTTCGTCTGCCAGTGTATTTAGTTTTCCTGGCAGGAATTGAGCCTATAAATGAACTTGGTAGCTCAAGGCTGTGTTCCACAGAGCCATGGCTAGTCTGCGGGGGGGGGGGGTAAGAATGGGTACCCCCCCTGCTTGTTTATGTACCACATAACAGTGGTGTTGTCTGTCTTTACCATTAACTGTCCTGGAAGAATATGGTCCTTGAAGGCTGTCAGAGCATTCTGTACAGCTAATATTTCTTTTTGATTGATATGCAGGTGCATTTGACTTGGGTTCCATTTGCTCTGAATGCACTTCCCTGCCAGGTGAGCCTCCCATGCATAGTCTGATGCGTCTGTTGTTAGGGATTGGGCGACAGGGGGTAGAGTGAATGGTAGTCCCTTTTTTGGTGGCAGGCCTCTTCCCGCCAAAGGAATTTTAACCGTAGGCAAGGTATGACAGGAATTATTACTTCTAGATCCTGAGAATGTTGACACCATAGGCTTTTTAGATACCATTGTAGTTTCTTCATATGCAGTCTTGCATATGGAATTAGTAGAATGCACGAGTACATGAACCCCAAGACTTGCAGTATTTGCCTTGCAGATAGCAGGGTTTTTGTTGCCACTAATTTGAAGTAAGCTGTCAAATTAATTTGTTTCTCTGCCGTGAGGAAAGCCATCTGGGAACTTGTGTTCAAGCTTGCTCCCAAGAATATAATTTGTTGACAGGGTACCAGCTGTGATTTCTTCTAGTTTATGGTGTACCCCAGACAAGTTAACACCTTCTGTACAAATGCCAGATGATTCAGAAGTATGTCCTGGCTTTCTACCTGAATTAGACAATCGTCTAGGTATGGGTATATTTGAATATTTATTTGCCTGCAAAATGCAATGACTGGAGCTAGGCACTTTGTGAACACCCTGGGCGCAGAAGATAAGCCAAAGGGCAGTGCAGAGAACTGATAGTGCATGCAGCCTGCTTTGAAACATAGGTATTTTTTGCAAGATTCCCTGATTGGGATGTGCAGGTAGGCTTCCTTTAAATCCATTGTTGCCAACCAATCATTTTTGGCTATCATGGGTAGCAAAGTACAGTTTTGTACCTACCATAAATGTAGATGTCCGAACAGGATAGCATCTGCAGTCATAACAAATGGGTTGTCCTGTCGTCAGGCAGCCCTTCGGTCGGCCGGATTCCAAAGTCTGGGTCCGGCTTCGGCTGATGTCGCACTTCACCCGACGTCATCTCTGCTGGTCTTCGGGTATAAAGGTATCAGCCGACGCCATTTTCCTCAGTGTTTCTTGCCCCAGATGCCAGTTGCCCTCTTGGTAAGCTAAATTTTGGATAAATGCCAATGTTTCCAAAAAAGTAGAAGGCAAACACAAAAAATAACAATGTATGTACATATATACAAACAAATACACCATAAGAGACTCCCCCCCCCAGCTAGCTATTAGGAGGGTAAATACCCTAGGAGTACCACAGAGGGGAAGGAGGGTGGGTAATCCTGACTGCAGATGCTATCCTGTTCAGACATCTACATTTATGGTAGGTACAAAACTGTACTATGTCCTTCAAGGATGCATCTGCAGTCATAACAAATGGGTAGAATACCATAGCCAAACTAGGGGAGGTGGAAGAATAATTATGGTGTAGTTAGGATCCCTTGCAGTACAGCAGTGGCAAACCCTGCTCGGGATCTAGAGTATAGAGGTAAATTATAATGCTTGGCAAATGTATGCACGGAGGTCCAAGTAGCCGCCTCAATAATGTCCTTGGTTGCCACTCCTCGTATGAAAGCTGTGGTAGTGGCTGCAGCCCTTGTAGAATGAGGTCTTATGTTCTGTGGAATTGGTTTTCCGTGGTAGGAGTAACAGAATCTTATGCAATTTCCTATCCATTTGGAGATTGTCTGTTTGGAAATTGCTTTTCCTTCCCTTCCTGTTGCATAGGCTACTAAAAGCTGGTCAGTTTTTCTGTCACCTTTGGTTCTGTCCAGGTAGTAGCGTAACTGTCTATGTACATCCAAGGTATGCAGCAGTCTTTCCCCCCCGTTCTGTGGATTGGGAAAGAAGGTAGGTAGGTGGATTGCCTGGTTTAAAGACACTCTGGATACCACCTTAGGCATAAATGTAGGATTAGTTCTCATGGACACCCTATCTTGATGGAAGATTAGGAAGGGTTGTACTGCCATTAAGGCCTGTAGTTCCGAAACCCTCCTTGCTGAAGTAATTGCCAGTAGGAAAGCAGTTTTCCATGATAGGTGTTGAAGATCTGCTGTTGTTGCTGGTTCAAATGGAGGAAGTGTCAATTTTTCTAGCACAAAGTTCAAGTCCCATGCTGGTAATGGTGGTTTCCTAGGAGGTTTTACATTCTTGATCCCTCTGAGGAACTGCCTGAGTAGAGGATGCGAAAAGACAGGTGGATTGAAGCTGTATTCTGCTGAAATAGCTGATGCATGTATCTTGATGGAGGAATAGGACAGGCCTGTATGTAGAAGCTCTGCCAAGTACTCCAGGATGTTAGCAATATCTATGTTCGACACATCTTTTCCTCTTTCAGTACTCCAAATGACAAATCTTTTCCATTTTCCTGCATAGTTCCTTCTGGTTGAAGGTCTGCGGGCTTCAAGGATAATGTCTTTAACCCTTTGGGATAGGTCTGGGTTAGTTGCTGCTATGTGATGTTCCAGGCAGTCAGTTGCAAGGTTTTTAGGTTTGGGTGCATGATGTTGTAGTTGTTCTGAGTTAACATCAAAGGCATCAGGGTATTGACCACATTCTCCTGAGACATGCTCCTCAGCAATGGATACCAGTGTTGTCTTGGCCAATTCGAGCTATCAGGATTATCCTTGCGTTCCTCTTTGATTTTCAGTAGTACCTTGTGCATCAAAGGAAGAGGTGGGAATGCATATGCTGTCAGGCCTTTCCAACTGAAGGATAGAGAGTCCACCTTCCATGCAAGTGGGTGGTATGTCCTTGTGCAGAATTTTTTGAGCTGGTGATTGAGTGGGGAAGCGAATAGGTCTATATGTGGCATAGGCCATTGCATTGCGATGGCCTTGAAGATGTGGTGTAGCATCCATTCGTGAGCATCCGAGGTGGTTCTGCTTAACATGTCTGCTAGGGTGTTTTCTTTTCCGGCACAAATATTGCCTGTAACTGGATGTTGTAGCTCAGAGCCATATTCCAAAGGTCCAGAGTCATTCTGCATAGGGGTATGAATGAGTACCTCCCTGTTTGTTGATGTACCACATGACTGTGGTGTTGTCTGTCCTTATCATTAAATGGCCTTCTTTGAGGAATGGTCTGAATTTCTGGATTGCTAGTTTTACTGCCAGCATTTCTTTTTGGTTTATGTGCAGGTGCAGCTGGTCTGGAGTCCACAATCCTTGTATGCATTTGTCCAACATGTGCCCCAGCCTAGGTCTGAGGCGTCCGTTGTGATGGTTTGGCTTGCTTGAGAGTTGTGGAAGGGCAAGCCTGGGTTTGACTGGCATGCTTGAGCCCACCATAGGAACTCCTGTTTCAGGCATGGGATTAGTGGGATTTCGGTTTCTAAGCTGTGCCTGTGTTGAGACCATAAATTCTTTAGGTACCACTGTAGCTTTCTCATATGCAGTCTGGCATGTGGGACCAAGATTATGCATGATGCCATGAAGCCCAAGGCCTGCAGTACTTTTCTTGCTGTTAGTTTGTTCTGCTTTGTTAATGCCAAGAAGTAAAGAGGGAGTTGTTTTGTTTTTCTGCAGTTAGGAATGCCATTTGTTTTGCTGTGTCCAATTCCGCACCCAAGAATGTTCTTGTTTGGGATGGTATCAGTCTTGACTTTTGTAAATTGACTGTGTATCCCAGGGCTTGTAGTAAGCAAATGACTCTTTGTAAATCTGTTGTCGGCTTGCTTTTGTTGTCCGCTTGTAACAGGCAGTCGTCCAGGTATGGATAAATTTGGATTCCCTGTAGCCTGCAGTGAGCGATTACTGATGCCAGGCATTTTGTGAATACTCTGGGCGCAGTAGATAAGCCAAAGGGCAATGCTGAGAATTGATAATGCTCTGATCCTGCAAGAAATCTGAGGTATCTTCTGCAATTTGGTCGTATGGGGACGTGCAGGTATGCCTCCTTGAGATCTAGAGTTACCAGCCAACACTCCTTGCCCAGCATGGGATGAAGTTGCTGTAGGGTCAGCATTTTGAATTTTGGGACAATGATGTATGTGTTTAAGACGGACAGGTCGAGAATAGGTCTCCAACTTTTCTCTTTTCTTGGTACTAGGAAGAGTCTGGAGTAGAATCCTTTGCCCTGTTCTGTTATTGGTACTCTTTCCACAGCTCTTATCTTTGTTAATTGCGCTATCTGCTTTAGAGCTTCTGTTTTTTGATTTGGAGGTAGGTTTGGCATTCCTCTTTTTACTGGTAAGGTGTGGAAGTGGAACCTGTAGCCTTGGTCTATGGTTTGCAAAATCCACTTGTCTTTTGTGATATAGTGCCAATTTTTCGAAAATAAGGCTAACTTTCCGCCTAAAGGTGCTGTTATTTGCTCCCTGGTAGGCGGTGTCAGAGCCAAGTCACTGTGATTGTCCTGTTGCAGTGGCAGTGGTTGTGTCTGTGCCTCGGTTATTGCCTTGCCACTGTCGTCCTCTGTAGGCACCTCCTCTGGATTGATTTCTGCCTCTAGAGCGTCTATTCCTGCTCTTTGAGATTTTGAGGAGTCTGGAAAGGACCAATTTTTGGCAGGCCAGTTCCTGCTAAACCTTGGGGGCTGAACCTGTAAGAAATCCTTAACTGTTTGTACAGATTTTGCCTTCTCTTCCATTTTCTTCATTACTTGCTGAGCAGGTGTACCAAATAGACTGGCCTTATCCATAGGAGCATCTAACAGCTTTGCTTTAACATGATCCGGCAAGACCTGTTCTTTCAACCATGCATGCCTTCTTATCACTGTGCCAGTCATGGCTGATCTAAATGAAGCCTCCAGTGCATCATAGCCACATTTTAAAGAATGGTTACTAACCTGCTGAATGTTATTCACCATTTCTAAAACATATTTCTTATCTAAGGAGTCATCAGTGGACAGCTTCTTAGTTAACTGATCAAGCATAAACTCTTGGTATTGGATCATATGAAACTGACAGTTTAAAGCTCTAGCTGAGAGAGTAGCAGAGGTGTAAACTTTTTTTCCCCATCTCTCTAAGGACCTGGATTCCCTTTCAGAAGGAAAAGGGTTTTTTGCTGAGGTCGAGGCTACTGCCTTAGGCCCCTGGGATATAGTCTCAGGATCTGCAAGTGGGGCCTTGTATAGGTGGTGATGAGTGTCTGGCACCCTGTAAAATCTATCTGGTTTGGCAGGGGCTGGAGGTAAAGTATCAGGAGCAGTGCAAACATCATTAAATGCATCATCCACAACAGGCAGTACTGGAGGTATAGCTAAGGGCCTATGTTGTGGTAAGTGCAGAAATGTCTTAAGCCTTTTTCTGGAATCTGAGAAATCTTGTCCCTGCCATTGGAATTGTTCTCTCATGGCATGTAAGGTTTCCCCAAAGGAAAATTCCTCTGGTGGAGAGGCAGATGGAATGGATTCCTCAGCATAGGAATCTTCATAAGTAGAAAAAGGAGCCTCTGGCTGATCTGTAATGTCTGAGTCATCCGAAGAATCATCAGAGGACACTGGCTCGGGGGGCTCTGCTCTAGGTCTCTTTTCTGGGGGCTGAGAGGCCCTGTCTGGGTGAGATTGGGATCCCCTAATTAAGGATATTAAATCCTCTGCCAGAGTAAGCATTTGTGAACTAGAAGTGGGCCTGTGTGAGGGGGGCTTAACAGGCACTGATTTAACAGTTTTGGCTGCTTTAGTCCTGGCAAAGGCCTTAATAGACATGGCTGCAGGAGGCCTAGCAGCACCACGTGCTGGGGTAGAGACATCCAAAGGAATGGTGTCTGATAAATCACTAGGAACCACAGTAGTAGGCAAAACTTCTGAGGCCGATTCAACTAAGGTAGCAGGAGCCTCAGTAGTAGTCATGGATTCGGCTGAAGTTTGACCGGTTTTCGGTTTCGCTGAAACCGAGACACTTCGCTTGCTTAACCGTGGTTTCGCCGAAACCGGACCGCGAGTGTCGGTCTTTTCTTTGGCGCTTTTAACAATTTGGGTAGTCGGAGGATCCGACGGCATAATGTACGCAAAATCTGAGCGAAAAACTGTTCAGCAACTCCGACCGACGCCTAAGCTGTTGGTTGAAGGAAGCACAGGCCGAACAGGCTGCTATGTCGTGGTCTGGGCCTAAGCAAGGCAGGCAGTAAGAGTGGAAATCTTTATGAGGTATTTGTTTTCCACAAGTTAAACAGTTATTGACTTTTTCTGACATCGGCTGAGGCAAGAAAGAGTCCCCAACGGGGTACGTAGCTTTTTAGAAGTCTTCGAAGTAGTATTCGGTAGTAGTAATCTCTGGATCTGACCGACCGGCACTTGTGAACAGCTTCTGCTTTGGGCGCCGCGCGGCAAGAAAGACTGAGGAAAATGGCGTCGGCTGATGCCTTTATACCCGAAGACCAGCAGAGATGACGTCGGGTGAAGTGCGACATCAGCCGAAGCCGGACCCAGACTTTGGAATCCGGCCGACCGAAGGGCTGCCTGACGACAGGACAACCCATTTGTTATGACTGCAGATGCATCCTTGAAGGACATCTGGTGAAGAGTTAGCATCTTGAATTTTAGAATCACCAAAAAGGTGTTTAGGATAGACTGGTCCCGAATAGGACACCATGAGTTGTCTTTTCTGGGTACCAGGAAAAGTCTTGAGTAGAAACCTTGTCCCTTTTCCTCTTCTGGTACAGTCTGAATAGCCTTTAATCTTAAGAGAGAGAGAGAGCACTTGCTTTTGAGCCTCTGCCCACTGATTTGGGGGGTAGATCTGGCCAACTGTTTGGGGTTGGTAACGTGTGGAAGTGAAATCTGTATCCTTGGGAAACTATGTTTAAAACCCACTTTCCCTGGGTAATGAGTTCCCCAGTTCTTTGCTTGCAGAGCAATCTTTCCCCCTAAAGGAGAAGTCAGTTGAGAAGTGCTTGGAAGTTTTAAAGTTAAGTCTTTGAAACAGCTTACCATAGGGGGGAGTCTTACTACTCCCTGATTTGGAAGTGGGAGCCCCCCACTGCTTAGTCCTGTGCGTACCCTGGGACTGAAGCCTGGGTGTTCTGCTGGTTCTGGGTTTGAACTGAAAAAGCCTGGAAGAGGCAGGAAAGGACCAATTATTTGAGGGCCAATGCTTACTAAATCTAGGAGGCTGCATTTGTAAGAAATGTTTGCATAGATTTAGCTTTTCCTCCATCTTTTTAAGAACTTCTTCTGCTTTGTCACCGAACAGGCAGTCCTGACTTAAGGGAGCATCTAGCAATTTAGTTTTAACATGATCTGGCAAAGACTGCTCCTTAAGCCAAGCGTGCCTTCTAAGTACAGACCCGGTGACAGCAGCCCTGCAAGATGCCTCTAGTGAATCAAAACCACACTGCAAAGTATATTTTCCAACCTGTTCAGCAGAATGCATTAAATCCTGTAAATCCTTATTTTCAGCACAATCAGGAATCAACATAATTTTCTGTTTAAGCAATTCAATAATATGCTGCTGATACTTTAACATATGAAACTGGCAATTTAAGGCCCTGATGGCCAAGGTTGCAGAGGTGTATACCTTCTTACCCCATCTATCCAGGGCCCTGGAATTTCTATCAGAGGGGGTAGGATTTTTGGCAGTAGTAGCCTTAATGCCCTTGAGTCCCTGTGAAATGGTCGCAGGATCCACAGTAGGATTTTTAAAAAGGAACTTGTTAATCAGGAACCCTGTAATATCTTTCAGGCTTTCTGGGAGCAGGAAGTAAAGAGTCAGGGGCCAATCTAGATTCCAAAAAGGCATCGTCAACAATGTTCAGCACAGGAGGGATAGCTAAAGGTCTGTGTTGGGGCAGGAGTAAGAACTCTCTAAGCCTCTTTTTAGAATCAGAGTAATCCTGGCTTTTCCAATGAAAATGCTCCCTAAGAGTATGCAAGGTTTCACCAAAAGAAAACTCCTCTGGTGGAGAAGCAGAGGGAATAGAGTCCTCTGCATCAGAATCCTCACAGGTAGATAAGGGTAAATCCTGGTCATTAGAGGAGACAGAAATTTCAGAATCCTGGTCAGAACTATCATAAGCAAATTCAGTCCTAGGTCTCTTAGAGGGGGAAGGTTGGCTTCCCCTGATTAAAGTAATAAGGTCTTCAGCCATTCTTATTTGTTTTTTAGGCATAGAGGCCTGACCATGCGATCTGGGCGTCAGTTTCCTAGGCATGGTTCGAGTTTTAGGCCTAGAAGAAGAAGATGGCATTGGTTTAATATGCAAGTCAGTAGGCCTGAATACACCCTCAGAAGCAGGTGCCTGCACAGCGGCTCCGGACCCATCCAAGGTAGAGACATCTGCAGGTTCCACAGTTGAAGCATCTTGCGGCATACCGGACTCCGAATGGGTCTCAGTAGAGGCCTACGAATCTGAAGTAGCGGGTATCAGGGGCTACGAAAGTGCCTCACTGAGTACTGGTGACTAGCTTAGGAGAAGCGTCCTCGGCAGCTTTGGACCTAGTCTCTGTCTTTATCTTTGAGTTTTTTTGGAATGTCGGTATTCGAGTGGCTTACAGAAGAAATATCTGGATAATTGAACCGAGTACCAAAATATTTAGAAGCGAAAAAGTACCAACGACGAATAGTTCATGGTTTAAATAAGGCACAAAACCGACAGCCAGGTATGTCGTGGTCAGGGCCTAGGCAAGGTATACAGTACGAATGAAAATCTTTATGAGGTATTTGCTTTCCAGAAGAAATACAATTATTGACTTTTACTGACATCGGTTTAGAGCAAGAAAAAGTTTCCCCAATGGGGTTACTTAGCTTTAGTTGAAGACTTCGGTTCTGAAACTCGAAAATGAAAATTTCAGGAGTTGGCAGACCGGCACTTGCGAACTGCTTCAGCTTCGGGCACTGCACGGCAAGAAAGACTGATGCAATGGTGTCGACTGCATGCTTTATACCCCTGACTACCTGATGTCATGGAAGATGAGACAGCAACCAAAGCAGGACCCAAGACTTTGATAATCAGGACGATTGAGGGCTGCTGCAAGCAGATAACCCAAATGTGATGACTGCAACAGTGAAACACGAAGAACATCTGAGTAGTAACTGGTCAGATTTCCTGAAGGGCTTAGTCCTATCCAGGTAGAATCTGAGCTGTTGGTGCATGTCCAAGGTGCAGGATCCTTTCCCCTTTACTTTGATGATTAGGAAAAAAAGGTTGGCAAATGGATAGATTGGTTGAGAGCCACACTGGACACCACTTTAGGCATAAAGGAATGATTAGTCCTGAGGGAGACCCTGTCAGCATGAAAAGTAATGAAGAGTTCCACAGCCATAAGTGCTTGTAGCTCAGACACTCTTTTAGCTGAAGTGAACTGACCAGAAGCAAGGCTGTTTTCCAAGAGAGGAATTTTAACTCTGCTGATGCTGCAGGCTCAAAGGGGGGGAAGCGTGAGCTTTTCCAGTACAAAGTTAATGTCCCAAGCAGGGGTGGGTGCTCTCCTTGGTGTCCTTAAGTTGTTTGCCCCCCTCAGGAACTGTTTGATGAGAGGGTGAGAGAAGAGGGGTGGCTCAGTGTTGTAATGAGCCCAGATGGCAGAGGCATGGATCTTAATGGAAGAGAAGGATAGGCCTCTGTGGAGTAGATCTGCTAAGTAATCCAGGATTAGAGGTAGGGAGGGCAGTGCTGTGTCCTCTCCTTTAGACTGAATCTAGGAGCAATACCTTTTCCACTTATCAGCATAGGATTTCCTTGTACTGGGTCTTCTGGCTTCAAGAATGATGTCTAGCACCTGCTTGCTTAGGCTGATCACTGGGGGAGAATTCAAGGTATAAGCCAGGCTGCAAGATTCAGTTGTGGATGCAAGATCTGTCCCCCCCGCTGAGTGAGGAGGGTCGGGCTCTGAGGTAGGTGCCAGGGTGGCACCGGTGACAGGCTGCGCAGTAGTGGGTACCAGTGCTGGTGTGGCCAGTCCGGGGCAATCAGGATTGTCCTTGCTCTGTCCTGTCTTATCTTGAGCAATATTCTTGAGAGAAGGGGCAGAGGGGGAAATGCATAGATTGAGCGGTTTACCCACTGGAAGGATAGAGCATCTACTTTCCAGGCACTGCTGTGAGGTGTCCTGGTGCAGAATTTGCTGAGCTGGTGATTGCAGGGAGAGGCAAAGAAGTCCAACTCTGGGGTCCCCCATTTCTGGATCAGAAGGCTGAAGGTGCTGGGCTCGAATTGCCACTCATGTTGGTCTAGGAGATTTCTGCTTAAGTCATCTGCCAGTGAGTTTTGTTTGCCTGGCAGGAATTGAGCTTGCAGATGGACCTGCATGTCCAAGGCCGTGTTCCACAGGGCCATGGCCAGCCTGCAGAGTGGGTTCCCCCCTGCTTGTTGATGTACCACACAACTGTGGTGTTGTCTGTTTTTATTAGCAGAGGTCCTGGTGAGAGTAGGGATCTGAGAGCTGTTAGAGCGTGCTGAACAGCTAGCATCTCTTTTTGGTTGATGTGCAGATGAATTTGACTTAGCTTCCAATGGCCCTGAATGCACATATCGTCCAGGTATGCATCCCAGGCATAGTCTGATGCATCTGTGGTTAGGGTCTGGGCGGTGTGGGGTTGAGTAAAGGGAAGTCCCTTGTTGTGGTTGCATGCTGCTGTCCACCAAAGAAACTCTGTCCTTAGACAAGATATGATAGGAATGGCAGTTTCCAGGTCCTGAGAATGTTCGCACCAAAGACTTTTTAAGTACCACTGAAGTTTCCTCATATGCAGTCTAGCATATGGAATTAGTAGGATGCAAGAGACCATGAACCCTAGGGCCTGCAGGATTTTCCTTGCAGACAGCTGGGTTCTGGTGGCCATTTGAGTGAACTAGCCTGTCAGATAGGCTTGTTTTTCTGGAGTAAGGAATGCCATCTGGGATGCTGTGTCCAAGCTTGCTCCCAGGAATACAATCTTTTGACTGGGGACTAGTTTTGATTTCTTTTTATTGATAGTGTACCCCAGGGAGGTTAGAAGGTTCTTTACAAATGTCAGGTGCTGCAGCAGCATTTTCTGACTGTCTGCCCGAATCAGGCAGTCGTCCAAGTATGGGTAAATTTTAATTTTCCTCTGTCTGCAGTAGGCAATGGCTGAAGCCAGGCATTTTGTGAATACTGTGGGAGCAGTGAATAAGCCAAAGGGAAGTGCAGAGAACTGATAATGCATAGATCCTGCCCTAAAGTTAGGTATTTCCTTCATGAGTCCCTGATAGGGATGTGCAGATAGGCTTCTTTTAGGTCTAGGGTGGCTAACCAGGTATCTTTGGCCAGCATAGGAAGAAGCTGCTGAAGGGTGAGCATTTTGAGCTTTTTTACGACCAGGAAGATGTTTAGAATGGAAAGATCTAGGATTGGGCACCAAGTGCCCTCTTTTTTGGGTACCAGGAAAAGTCTGGAATAGAACCCTTGACCTATCTGTTCTGCATGAACAGGCTGAATTGCCCTTATGGAGAGCAGGGATTGAACTTGGTTTTGTGCCTCTGCCCACTGGTTTGGAGGAAGGACTGGGAACCCTTTTGGGGTTGGCAGTGAGTGGAAGTAAAATCTGTACCCCTGGGATACAATGTTGAGGACCCATCGGTCTTTGGTGATGAAAGTCCATTTTTTTTGCATGATGGGCAAGTTTTCCTCCTAGGGGCATAAGCAGTTGGGCAGAGGTGAGGAGTGGAGTTGAGAAGTCATTGTGAATTCTTTCTGTAAGGGGGTGGTTTAGCACTCCCTGTTTTTGAAGTGGAGGCACTCCATTGCTTAGACCTCTGCATACCTGAGACTGTAGTCTGGGGGGGGGGGGGTCTGTTTCCCCTGGGTCTAGTTTGAGATGAACTTGAGGGGGCTGGAAAGGACCAATGCTTTGAGGGGCAATGCCTACTGAAACTAGGAGGCTGTACTTGCAAGAAATCTTTGTCTGCATAGATTTAGCTTTTTCTTCCATCTTTTTAAGATCCTCTTCTGCTTTGGTGCCAAACAGATTGTCCTTGTTCAAAGGAGTGTCTAGTAATTTTGATTTGACATGGTCTGGCAAAGTCTGCTCCTTAAGCCAAGCATGCCTTCTCAGCACAGAACCAGTGACTGCTGCCCTGCAAGATGCTTCTAGGGTGTCAAAGCCACATTGCAAAGTAAGCTTGCTGACTTGGCTTGCAGAATGCATAAGCTCTTGTAATTCTTTATTTTCTGCACAGTCTGTAAAGGTAGCTAATTTTTGCTTAATAAGTTCCATAGTATGTTGCTGGTACTTCAGCATGTGAAACTGGCAATTCAATGTCCTAATGGCGAAAGTTGCAGAGGTGTATACTGTTTTACCCCTTCTGTCTAAAGCTCTGGAATCCCTGTCCGAAAGGTGGGTTTCTTAGCTGTAGTTGCTTTTATACCTTCAGGCCCCTGGGAGATGACCTCTGGGTCAGCAGTAGGATTTCTGAAAAGGAATTTTGTAAGAGTCAGGAACTCTGTAGTACCTGTCTGGTTTCATAGGAGCAGGGGGTAAAGTATCAGGAGTTAGACTGAATTCCATAAAGACATCATCGATAACATCCAGAACTGGGGGTATTGCTAAAAGTCTATGTTGTGGCAAATCTAAAAATTCTCTGAGTCTCTTTTTGGACTGAGGATAGTCTTGGCATGGCATTCCCAGTGGAAATTCTCTCTTAAAGTATGTAGGGTTTCACCAAAAGAAAAATCCTCTGGAGGAGAAGCAGAGGGAATGGATTCCTCTGCATCTGAATCCTCATAAGCAGATAAAGACATGTCTTCATATTCAGATACCTCAGAGTCGTCGGACTCTTGGTCTGTTAAAGCTGCTGGGGACAGGTCTCTTTTTCTCTTGGCAGGGGAAGGCTGGCTTCCCCTAATCGGCATAATCAGGTCTTCAGCCATGTTAAGCATTTGATGCTGTGGCAAGGAAGCAGGTGCTTGAGTTTGGGTCGTCGTTTTTTAGGTGTAGCTTGTACTTTTGGCCTTAGTAACTCTGTAGTTTTAGACAGAACTGGAGATGCGAAAGAAGTCGTCGGTTTGTAAATCGAATATCAGTAGTGCAAAGAACTTCCTCAGAAGCCGGTGCCTGCACAGTGGCTTTGGACCCATCCAAGGTAGAGACATCCGCAGGTTTTGTAGTTAAAGAAGAGTCTCGCGGTAAACCGGACTCCGAACGGGTCTCAGTAGTGGTCTGCGAATCCATCGAAGTGGGCATCAGGGGCTGCGAAAGTGCCTCATTGAGTACCAGCGAACTGGCGACTAGCTTAACGGAAGCATCGTCGGCAGTTTTGGACCTGTGCAGTCTGTCTCTGTCTTTATCCTTAATTTTTTTCGGAAGATCGATAATTGAATGGCTTATCAAAGCCATTTTGGAATACTGAGATCGAGAACGAAAGTATTTAGCGACAATAAGGGCCCAAAACCCACAGCGAGGTACGTCATGGTCTGGGCCTAAACAGGTGACACAGTAAGAATAGAAATCTCAGTGTGGTATTTGCTTTCCATAGGCAAGACAATTGTTAACTTTTTCTGACATTGGTTAGAGCAAGAAAAAAGGATCCCCAACGGGGTACTTAGCTTTAGAAGAGTTCAGGATGATTCAATTTGGAAACGAAAACTCAGGTAGCGGCCGACCAGCACTTGTGTAAACTACTTCTGCTTCGGGCTCCTCAGCAAGAAAGACTGATGTAATGGTGTCGGCTGCCTGTTTTTATACCCCTGACAACCTGACGTCAGTCCTGGAGTGACAGCAACCGATGCAGAAATACTAAGTCTATGGTATTTTGGCCGACTGAGGACTACCTGCAGGCAGATAACCCAAGCGTGATGACTGCAACAGTGAAACACGAAGAACATCTACAGTTATCCGGTACCTACCAATCCTCATCGGTGCCAGTTAACTGAGAGTTTACTGTATTTACTTCTGTTATATTGCATGAATCTCTAGGAACAGTCCTAAACATTGTGTTCATTTGTTTTATCAAACTTCTAACTTTTTGGGTTTTATTGACTTTCTCTAGTCTTTCTTTCATTGATCTGAATATGTCTGTCCATCTCCATTAAATCAAGCAACTCTTCTCTTAGATAATTTTCTTCTAAAATGAGGGCACACTCTTTGTTCTCCACTTCCTATGGGCATTCTATAAAAAATTCCACAGCATCTTCATGTGCCACATTCTCTTCAGTTTCATCCTGTGTCATCCCAAAAAATCCTCTATATAGGTTGTCTGATGATTATCTACTACTTTGTGATAACCCCAAACATTCCTATGAGTAATCTCTCTAAATGGCTTATATACCTGAATAAGGTCACCTCTTAAATATCTATATGAGAAACTGTACAAGTTCAGATAGTTTAGTCTTTCATGATAACTTAAATTTTCACATCTATGGAGGCCCTTGGTATATTTCCACTGCACTCTTCACTTTTCTCATGCTTGTTTTCTTATAAGGTTTCATATTCTCGAGTCGAGTTTGGGTCTAATATAAGTAAAAACAATTATTTCATTTCTGATTTCCTTGACTTTAGAAATCTTTTAAACATAATACAATTCTGTAACTATCATTAGCCAATTGGCTGATGTGATTAGAAAATGTGCTCCTGATAGGTGTGAAAATAGGCTTCTGGACTGAGGATGTTCTTAAAAATCGGGCAGAAGCGGCAAGTCACAAACAACAGAAGCTAAAATGGAGAGGCTAGGAGTAAATTAATAAAATCAGAGGAACTAGTGAATAGTAAGGCCAAGAAATGTAAAATAAAGGGTAACAAGAAAAGCATAAAGGTCACTTGGTCATGGGTTTGTAAAAGCTTTCAGAAGACAGGGGAGAATGCAAAATGTTGCATGCTGCTCTCCAGTCAATGGAAATGCAATCATATCTATTAGTAAGTGACCCTACTTATGAAAAACCTATTCTGTTACTCTGACAAGGATCGCTCGCATAGATAGAGGAAATTCCTACCGAGCTAATCTGCCAGACAAATATCTAGCCAGTAAGGTAACCACTTAAAGGATAAAGCCATAACTCGTAGCTCAGTTTGACAGAAGCACTGCCTTCTAGCAAACAGAGTAAAAAACTTTGCTGTATCCATTTCATGACAGGCCATACTGCTGCCTTGTTGTCTGAATGTATCACAAGATATCCCTATAGGAGAAAGTGAAAGAGCTTGTTGTAGGTCTAACTTGACAGCTTTCGTCTCTAGAAGGCGGATATACTGCATGGAGTCCTATAGTGGCCACTCTCTGTGTGGCAGTGATGTATCACAGCTTAAAATACACATCACTGCCACACTACCTTTTCTCAGTGACTTTTGTAGAACATGGAACAGATAAAAATCCATGCACTGCAAAGAATTATGATCGGGTCAATCCAATCATAACCCAGCCTGTTATGTGTTCTCCACATGGATGTCAAGATTCACCCTTTCAAGATTTGATCTCAAGGTGACTTTATTGCCATCTACATCTCAAGTGCATAACAAGCTGATTATGTCTGGAGTCCTGATTATACTGCTCTACACAGTGGAGGAAATCTACTGTACATGTCCCAGACCGAATGATACTTTTAACAAGTTCTCCATCCTAGTTTGCAGGTATTCAAGGTGACAGCTGGCACAACTGGATGAAGGTCTTATTAAAAGTACCATTCAATCCAGGGGACCTGAAATAGTTTCCCCCACTATGCACAGCAGTATGATCAGGTCTCCTGGGAACCCACCAGGACATTAGAGGGCTAGGTCCAGCAGACAAGAGCTTGTTAATATGGCTTTGAAATCAGGACTTAGTCATCTAGAGAGTCTTGCTCCAGTCAGCAATGGAACTTTAAAGTCCCCTGTAGTGCACACATATGCAAGTGGGTAAATGGAACCCAAAAAATGGAGGCTGCCATCAGAGCAGCCACATACACAGTTTTATACTTTGCACCAATATAACCTAGACAGGAACAAGTCTAAAAAAAAGATAGAAGCCCTGCAGCTCCTGCAGTGAGATAAATACCTTTGCCAGGACAGTGTCCAAACAGAAGCCTTTAAGGAATGACTGTACTAGGCTAAGATTTCACTTTTCCATGCCAACCATCATATTTAATTTTAAAAGTCACACTCCTGAGCCACTGGTCATTAAGAGTGCCAGCCTAACAGCCAATCATCACGATACGGCAAAACTCAAACCCAGCTGAGTATGTAGGCTTACAATGATTGTTGCCACACTGCTGGTAAAAACAGACTATGAAAGGCCAAATGGCAGTGCCCAGAACTGTAACTGCAGGAAATGCAGGAACCTTCATTATTTTGATGTGAAGATAGGTGTTCTGAAGTTCCAAACAGCAAATCCTCTGGGGAAGTCTAAAGAGTGACCAAGCAAAAGGTTTGCCTTCTGACAGAAAGGCTAATACTACTAAGATCTTGAAACAGTCTCAGGTCCTCAAATCTTTCCCCCTATAGAAAAGATCTAAATGTAGTATGAGAGACTTGACTAATCTGGTGCCATGGACCAGATGACAATTTTCCATATGAGAAGCAAGTCTTCAGCTCTTGTCAGAGCATAATGGGTACGGGTGGTATATGGTCAGCAAGTCTGGAATGAAGGAATAAAGGTAAACAGTGAACCTAAATACCCAATCACCTTCATCCACTCATCTGTTGTGTGGGAGAAATCATGAATCCTAGTGGAGGAAAAGCCTGTTTCTTATCACTTCCCAGTAGTGGAAGTGGCTAGGCAGGATGTAAGGCTGTCTGCTAGTAACCACCATTAAAGGAGGTACCCCTACTACCTTGAAGGCCCCAGAATTCCTGGAAATGTCCACAACCATAACTCAGATGTTGGCCAGATTACTGTATGCTTGCTGGGGCTAATAGAGGCAGTATAAGCCTTGACTCTTTGTGTTCCTGGTATAAGCACTGGGAATCAGGGAAAACAACCCAGGCAAAGAAGGGTCCTTGTCCTTGCTATTTATCATGTTTTTCCAGTTAAGTGTCAACTACAGCTCCAAGCAGCACTATTAGCCCCTAGAATGTACAGTCCATGTCAGATGGCATCCAATACAGCATAAACAAGCTGTGCTGGTTAATAACAAACTCAATGCCTGCTGCCTTCCTTGCCTGATTGACATAACTGAATTTTTCTCTTACCACAGAGAAGCTAGCTGTGAATACTATGGCTACATCGGCCTTCAACATGTAACACAATTATTCCTCGGAGTGCAGACATAGAAGTTCACACATTTTGCCCAGCACTTCCACTTGAAAGAAGAAGACCACATGGACTGAACAGTTCAAAGCTCTCTGGGAGTTCATGTAAAAGTATAGTTGCGTACACTTACTATAAATGTAGATGTTCACTGTTGCAGTCATCACATTTGGGTTATCCCTGCCAGGGTAGCCCTCAGTTGGCCCGAATATCAGAGGCTTAGTGTTTCTGTGTTGGTTGCCGTCGCTCCAGGACTGACATCAGGTTGTCAGTAGTATAAAATAAGGCAGCCGACACCATTACATCAGTATTTCCTGCCCTGTCAGGAGCCCCCAAGAGGGAGCTAGGTTATGGTGGAAGAACACCACCAGTAGAAAGTAAATAGAGAGAGAGAGAGAGAGAGAGAGAGAAGGGGGATAGAGGTGAAACACGAAGAACATCCAGGACTGCAACAATGAATACACTCGAACATCTACATTTATGGTAGGTGTACACAAAGTACAGTTGTGTACACTTACCATAAATGTAGATGTTCGAGTGTATTCACTGTTGCAGTCATTATGTTTGGGTTATCTGCTTGCAGTAGCCCTCAGTCGGCCTGATTAACAAAGTCTTGGGTCCTGCGTCAGTTGCTGTCCCTTCTTCCATGATGTCAGGTCGTCAGGTGTATAAAACATACAGCTGACGCCATTACATCATTTTTTCTTGCCCCAGATGTCAGGTGCCCCCCTAATGGGAAGCAATTAAATCTATAAATACAAGGATATACCGCCAACAAAAAAAGCAAATACACCAAAAAGCTTTTTGAGCATAGTAAGTGAGAGTACAGGTATAGCCAAAAGAAGAAAGGGGGCTGGAGGGAGGGTAACCAGGACTGCAACAGTGAATACACCCAACCATCTACATTTATGGTAAGTGTACACAACTGTACTATGTTCTTCATGTTTCACTGCTGCAGTCATCACATTTGGGTAGATTCCCAAAGCTAAGGTTGGGAGGAGGAATTTAAACAGAATTAGGACCAGCTATAAGGCCCTGCAAGACTGCAGTGGCAAAATCAGCTCTGGATTTAGAGAAAATTGGCAAATGATAATGCTTGGTGAAAGTATGTACAGAACTCAAGGTAGCAGCTTCTTCCAGATCATCAGAAGAATCAGAAAAATCAGAATCCTGGTCAGAAGATTCATAAACAACTTCAGTCCTAAGTCTCTTAGAAGGTGGAGGTTGGCTTCCCCTGATTAGAGTTATAAGATCTTCAGCCATTCTTATCATTTGTTTTTTAGGCATAGAGGCCTGAGCATGCGGCCTGGGTGTTGGTTTCTTAGGCATGGTTCGAGATTTTGGCCTAAATGAAGAAGGAGGCATCGGTTTAATATGCAAGTCCGTAGGCCTGACTATATCCTCAGAAGCCGGTGCCTGCACAGCAGCTCCGGACCCATCCAAGGTACAGACATCCGCAGGTTCCACAGTTGAAGCATCTTGCGGCATACCAGACTCCGAATGGGTCTCAGTAGAGGCCTGCAAGTTAGAAGTAGCGGGTATCAGGGGCTGCGAAAGCGCCTCACTGAGTACCGGCGAACTTGCGACTGGCTTAGGAGAAGCGTCGTCGGCAGCTTTGGACCTCAGTGGCCTGTCTCTGTCTTTATCTTTGCGTTTTTTCGGAATCCCAGTAGTCGGGTGGCTAACCAATGACATTTCTGGATAATTAAACCGAGAACCAAACCATTTAGAGCCGAAAATATACCGATGACGGATAGTGCGCTGATTAAATAAAGCACAAAACCGACAGCAAGGTACATCGTGGTCAGGGCCTAGGCAAGGAATACAGTATGAATGAAAATCTTTGTGAGGTATCTGCTTTCCACAAGTAATGTAATTATTAACTTTTACTGGCATATGTAAAGAGCAAGAAAAAAAGTTTCCCCAACAGGGTACTTAGCTTTAGTTGAAGACTTCAGTTCTGAAACTCGAAAATGAAAATTTCAGGAGTCGGCCGACCAGCACTTGCGAACTGCTTCTACTTCGGGCACCGCACGGCAAGAAAGACTGATGTAATAGTGTTGGCTACATGTTTTATACCCCTGACGACCTGACGTCATGGAAGAAGGGGCAGCAACCGACGCAGGACCCAATACTTTGTTAATCAGGCTGACTGAGGGCTACTGCAAACAGATAATCCAAACGTAATGATTGCAACAGTGAAACACAAAGAACATCTGTACTATGTTCTTCCGTGTTTCACTGTTGCAGTCATCACATTTGGGGTGATTCCCAAAGCTGAAGAAAAAGGTGGAGGAAGTCAAGAAGACTGGGGGCTGGCTAGGATGCCCTGTAAGACTGCAGTGGCAAAGCCTGCCCTGGATTTGGTGAAGATAGGCAGGTGGTAATGCTTGGTGAATGTATGAACTGATGTCCATGTTGCAGCCTCCAGGATGTCCCTGGTGGGGACCTCTCTCAGGAACGCTGCAGAGGTGGAGGTGGCTCTGGTAGAATGTGTCCTGACCCCCTTGGGGGGAGGTTTCCCATGTTGCTTGAAGCAGAAATGTATGCAGTGTGCTATCCATTTTGAAATGGGTTTGTTTGGATATGGCTTTGCCCTCTGCTCGTGCAGCAAAGCTGACTAACAATTGATCAGTCTTTCTAAATGATTTAGTCCTGTCTAGATAGAATCTGAGCTGTCTGTGCACATCTAGAGAGTGCAGGATCCTTTCCCCCTTGTTTTGTGGGTTAGGGAAAAAGGTGGGCAAATGAATGGATTGGTTCAGAGCCAAACTGGACACCACTTTTGGCATGAAGGATGGGTTAATCCTGAGGAAGACCCTGTCAGCGTGGAAAATGATGAAGGGCTCTGCATCCATTAGTGCTTGTAGCTTGGATACTAACTTTAACTCTGCTGAAGCTGCTGGTTCAAAGGGGGGCAGGGTGAGCTTTTCCAACACAAAGTTTAGGTCCCAAGCTGGGGTAGGTGCTCTTCTGGGTGGGTTCAAGTTGCTAGCCCCTCTTAGAAACTGTTTGATGAGAGGGTGTGAGAAAAGAGGTGGCTCAGCACTGAAATGAGCAGAGACAGCAGAGGCATGAATTTTAATAGAAGAAAAGGATAGACCACTATGTAGTAGGTCAGCTAGGTAATCCAGGATGAGAGGTAGGGAGGGCTGTGCTGTCCTGTCTCCCTTGGCCTAGATCCAGGTGCAAAACCTTTTCCATTTGTCAGCATAAGACTTTCAAGTGCTGGGGCATCTGGCCTCACATATAACATCTAGAACTTGTTTGCTGAGATTAGCAGCTTCTGCAGTGGTTAGGGAATAAGCCAGGCTGCCGGACTGAGGGTCTGCAATTGGGGATGCATGAATTCTCCTTCCCTCTGGATCAGGAGTGTTGGGATCTGAGGCAGATGCCATGGTGGCATAGGTGACAGGCTGCGCAGCAGTGGGTACCAGTGCTGGCATGGCCGGTCTGGGGCAATCAGAATTGTCCTCTGTTTTTCCTCCCTTATTTTGAGCAATACCCTTGTAATGAGCAGTAATGGGGGAAATGCATAGTCTGAGAGGTTGACCCACTGGAAGGATAGAGCATCCACTTTCCAGGCCTTGCAGTGAGGCTCCTTGGTGCAGAACTTGCTGAGCTGATGGTTGGAGTGGAAAGCAAAGAGGTCGACCTTTGGGGTGCCCCATTTCTGAGTTACAAGAGTGAAGGTTCTTTGGTCTAGCTGCCCTCGGTTATTCCTCCCTTATTTTGAGCAATACCCTTGTAATGAGCGGTAGTGGGGGAAATGCATAGTCTGAGAGGTTGACCCACTGGAAGGATAGAGCATCCCCTTTCCAGGCCTTGCAGTGAGGCTCCTTGGTGCAGAACTTGCTGAGCTGATGGTTGGAGTGGAAAGCAAAGAGGTCGACCTTTGGGGTGCCCCATTTCTGAGTTACAAGAGTGAAGGTTCTTTGGTCTAGCTGCCACTCGTGTGGGTCCAGAAGATTTCGGCTTAAGTTGTTTGCCACAGAGTTTAGAGAGCCTGGCAGGAATTGGGCTAACAGGTGTTGTTGCATGGCTGAGGCCGTGTGCCAAAGGGTCATGGCGAGCCTGCACAGAGAGTTCGAGTGAGTCCCTCCCTGCTTGTTGATATACCACATCACAGTGGTGTTGTCTGTTTTGATCAGGAGAACCCCTGGGGACAGTAGGGGTCTGAAAGCTGTCAATGCATGTTGGACAGCTGACATCTCTTTTTGGTTGATGTGAAAATGTATTTGATGTGGGCTCCATTGGCCCTGTATGCACCTGCCGTCCAGGTGTGCACCTCAGGCATAGTCTGATGCATCTCTGGTGAGGGTCTGGGTGGCGTGGGGTTGTGAGAAGGGTAGTCCCTCGTTGTGATAGCATGCTGCCGCCCACCAAAGAAAATCTTTCCTTAAACAAGGTATCATTGTTATAAGAGTTTCCAGGTCTTGAGAGTGTTGACACCAAAGGCTTTTTAGGTACCACTGTAGTTTCCTCATATGCAGTCTGGCATTTGGAATGAGTAGAATGCAAGAAGCCATGAACCCCAGAGCTTGCAGGATTTTCCTTGTGGATAACTGGGGTCTAGTGGCTAGTTGAGAGAAACAGGTTGTCAGGTAGGTTTGTTTTTCTGGTGCAAGGAATGCCATCTGGGATGTTGTGTCCAGGCTTGCTCCCAGGAATATATTTTTTTGGGTGGGTACTACTTTGGATTTATTTTCGTTGATAGTATACCCTAGGGAGGTCCAAAGGTCCTTTACAAAGGCCAGGTGCTTGAGCAGCTTTTCCTGAGTGTCTGCCTGAATTAGGCAGTCGTCTAAGTACTGGTAAATTTAAATATTTCTTTGCCTGCAAAAAGCAATGGTGGGAGCCAGACATTTTGTGAATACTCTGGGAGCAGTGGATAAGCCAAAGGGAAGCGCAGAGAACTGAAAGTGCAGTGATCCTGCCCTGAAATATAGATATTTCCTGCATGACTCCCTGATTGGGATATGTAGGCAGGCCTTTTTTAGGTCTAGGGTGGCTAACCAAGCATCCTTGGAGAGCATGGGTAGCAGTTGCTGGAGGGTGAGCAATTTGAATTTTGGCATTACCAGAAAGGTGTTTAGAATGGATAGATCGAGGATGGCACACCAGGTGCCCTCTTTTCTGGGTACCAGGAAGAGTCTGGAGTAGAAACCTTAGCCTATCTGTTTTATTTATTTATTTCACATTTGTTAACTGGGTTAGTCCAACTGGGTAAGAAATTACCCGTTATCAGTGGAGACCCGAGGGGAAAAGCCCCAAACAAAACATACAAATGCATACAAATAGAGACAAGTTAATATAAAGAGCAAAACAAACATATGGATACAATGGATAAGAAAATAAATGTAATCCAAGGAATAGTACACAGCTATATACAAGGTCAGAAGAAGGAAAGTGCAAAAGAAGATAGAAGTAGAGGAGGAATGAAGTGATCTAGAGGAAGGAGGGAAAAAAAGAAGATCAGTAGGATAAAGTAAATTATATAAAGAGGGAGGGTATAGAAAGAAGAGCAGATTGGATAAAGTAAGATAAGAAAGGAAAAAAAAAGGTATTAATGATAAGTCTGGTGGAGAAATGGGAATATGGAAAGGGAGGAGTTAAGTAGGATGGTTACAGGTACATATAGGGTTGTTATGGAGGTACAAAATAAGGTCATGTTTGAAGTTAGGAAGAGAGGTATGACTTCTAATATGTAGTGGAAGATTATTCCAAATAAGGGAGATGGAGTGTTTATAAAGTATTTTACCTATGTTGATATTGGATTTATAGACTTGTCGAAAGAGTTTATCAGAGCTGCGCATGAACATGCTCTATTGCCCTCATAGTGAGCAGGGAAAGGACTTGCTTTTTGGCCTTTGCCCACTGGTTTGGGGGAAGATCTGGGAACCCTTTTGGGGTTGGTAGAGTGTGGAAATAAAATTTGTATCCCTGGGACACTATGTTGAGGACCCAGCGGTTGTTGGGTGGCACAGGTGCTTGCATGGAAGGAGAGTTTCCTCCTACGGGCAAGTGCAGGTGGGCAGAGGGAGGGTGAGGAAGTGGAAAGATCATTGTGAGTTCTTACCATGAGGGGGTGGCTTAGCATTCCTTGGTTTTGAAGAGGAGGAACTCCATTGCTTAGATCTCTGCATTCCCCGGGGTCTGGGCTGAGCTGATCTGGAGTGGGCAGGAAAGGACCAGTGCTTGGTGGGGCAATTTCTACTGAACCTGGGAGGCTGGACCTGCGGGAAGTCCTTAACTGTCTGTTCCTTAAGCAAAGCATGCCTTCTAAGGACAGAACCAGTGACTGCTGCTCTGCAAGATGCTTCTAGGCATCAGAACCACATTGTAAGGTGTGCTTAGTTACTTGACTTGCAGAATGCAACAACTCTTAACTCTTTATTTTCTGCATAAGCAGGAAAAGATGCTATTTTTTGTTTGAGGAGTTCCATGGTATGTTGCTGACATTTTAGCATATGGAACTGACAATTTAGTGTTCTAATAGCAAGACTAGCAGAGGTGTATACTTTTTTACCCCAGCTGTCCAATGCTCGGGAATCCCTATCTGAAGGGGTGGGATTCTTAGCAGAAGTTGCTTTAATTCCTTTAGGCCCTTGAGAAATAACTTCAGGGTCAGCAGTAGGATTTTTGAAAAGAAATTTGTGCGAATCAGGGACACTCTAGTACCTGTCAGGTTTCCTGGGAGCAGGAAGGAGGGTGCCAGGAGTCAAACCTGATTGCATAAAATCATCATCCACAACATCTACGACAGGAGGAATGGCCAGCGGTCTGTCCTGTGGAAGATCTAAGAATTGTCTGAGTCTCTTTTTAGACTGAAGGTAGTCCTGACATTTCCACTGGAAATGCTCCCTTAAAGTATGTAGGGTTTCCCCAAAGGAAAAGTCCTCGGGTGGAGAGGCTGAAGGAAAGGATTCCTCTGCATCAGAATCCTCATAAGCAGAGAGGGGTTGAATGTCTTCATATTCAGGTGTATCAGAGTCATCGGACTCCTGTTCAGATAAAACTACTGGGGACAAATCTGTTTTTCTTTTGGAAGGGGTAGCTTGGCTTCCCATGATCAGCATTATAAGGTCTTCTGCCATTTTATGCATTTGAGACTGAGGCAAGGAAACAGGTGCCTGAGATTGGGTCGTCGGTTTCTTGGGTGTGGTTCGTACCTTGGGCCTAAGAAATTCGGTAGTTTTCGAAAGAACTGTAGACGCAAAAGAAGTCTTCAGTCTATGTCGAGAATTGGTACTGCAAAGTACTTCCTTGGAAGCCAGTGCCTGCTCAGCGGCTCTAGACCCATCCAAGGTAGAGACATCCGCGGGATCCTTAGTCGATGAAGAGTCTCGTGGCATACCGGACTCTGAAAGGGTCTCAGTAGCAGCCTGCGAATCCACAGAAGCGGGTATCATGGGCTGCGAAAGCATCTCACGGAGGACTGGAGAACTGATGACTAGCTTAACGGAAGTGTTGTCAGTAGGTTTGGACCTGTGCAGTCTGTCTCTATCCTTACGTTTTTTCGGAAGACCTGCTGTCGGATGGCTTACCCAAGGCATATCGGAATTCGGGGACTGAGAGTGAAAATATCTAGTTACAATAAGGGCCCAATGACATATAGTTCTGGCACTAAAAGCACAAAAGTGACAGCAGGGGACGTCGTGGTCTGGGCCTAAACAAGTGATGCAGTAAGAATGAAAGTCTCGGTGTGATATTTGCTTTCCACAGGTGAGACAATTGTTAACTTTTTCTGACATTGGTTAGAACAAGAAAAAAGGATCCCCAATGGGATACTTAGCTTTAGAAGACTTCAACTTCAATTCGAAAAATGAAAACTCAGGTAGTGGCAGACTGGCACTTGTACGAACTGCTTCTGCTTCGGGCTCCTCGGTAAGAAGGACTGATGTAATGGCGTCGGCTGCCTTATTTTATACTACTGACGACCTGACATCAGTCCTGGAGTGACGGCAACCAACACAGAAATACTAAGCCTCTAATATTCGGGCCGACTGAGGGCTACCCTGGCAGGGAAAACCCAAATGTGATGACTGCAACAGTGAAACACGAAGAACATCATGTGTTTTCTGACTCAGTCCATTAACCCACAGCTCCTTGCTGGAGGGGCATGGAATGCTATGTCATGGGGGTGAGGGACAGGATTTGCATTAGCTACTGTCTTTGGGGTGTCCATAAACATAGAAAATTCCTTGAGTGGGAGGATAAGCCTGTCAGCCTTCCTTGGGAGAGGGGCCATCACATCTGGGTGAGAACAAAATACCTTTAAAATATCCTATGTGCCACCCGGGAGGTTTGGTCTGGACATTAGTCCTTCTGAAGCCGTCTTTGAGGGGTAGTACATTTCAGATTAGTCAATCACTTTATTTCTGGCTGCATCGGCTTTATTCATCCTAGGTGAATTTTTGTCCTCAGACTCCTAAGCAGTGGCACTCCAGTTCTTTGACATTTAACACCCTGCACAACTGGGGGGTTAGTTTGGATACCAGGATTTTCAGAGTTTACCATCTGTCTTTGAAGTGAAGTCTGTGACAGCCATAAGACTGCAGAAAGAGCCGCTGACACAGTGTGAGAAGCTGGCATGGTCTCTGCTGCTGAAGGTGTGAACACAGACATATAAAACCACAGATGGGGAGTGCATATAAGGCACCTGGGGTTGGTATGTCAAGGAAAGCAGTGGGGGACTGGCACCTATGTTGCTAATGCTAGGACAGATGTCATGAAAAATCATAGTTTGTTCCAGTGGCAGAAAGGCTGACATCTGGTGTAATGATGCATGGCAAAACACTAGTTAAATCAATGCCTATTCTGAAGACAGATAGACCAAAGTCTACAGAGCTGACAATGGAACCTCTGGCACTGTAGCTGGCTGATGCATTACATTAATTTCCTGATGCACAGAAAAGAAGGAGGAGAAAAAACCCTCCCAATTGATCTGCTTCTCTGGCTTCTTTCTGGTGATTGTCCATGTGCCTATCTTCCTTTTTAGACCTGGCTTTGGACAATTTTTTTTTGTACAAGAACTTTACTTAAAGTGCCGGTGTCTAACTGCATTAAAATGGTGGGAAGGACAGCAATTTAGTATGTCACTCTTACGACGTAAACAAAGGAGTCTGTGATAATGTTAAATGGCAAGAAGAATTTACTTTCCTTAAAGGTATTTATTCTTATGAGCAACATAGATCACAAGAGTTAACCTGCAAAAGCAATTAAGCAAAAAAATAAACACACACACACACACACACACACACACACACACACACACACACACACACAGTAAAAACACCCACTGACATTGCAAGTTATGGAAACTCTTTTCCACCTCAGTTGTGGGAACAAACTGGAGATGGTAGCTGAAGACCACTCACATCAGCCGGCTACTGAAGCAACCAATGGTCTGATTCAGAATGTTGGAGGTTACACTGTACCAGGTTAATGTGCATATTGTGAAAATATCTTGAGCTGCTGGATTCTGCTACCAGGACATGTTAAAACAACATTCCTAAATAAAATGAATGACTTTATTGCACATTGAATAAGAAGAGATTATACAAGAATTCAGAGTCACACTCCATACATGTTACATATTACAACACGTCACATGTACGGCATATACAGTGCCCATTGCTAGACAAAAGTTCTTACAGAACAGCCAACAGTGTAAAAAGTATTCTGCAGCAGTAACTGAGGTTTCTTATTAAATCAAACATACAAGGTATATAAGGAATATAGGAAGCTCAAGGCTAACGTGTCTTGTCATCGTTAACACCTTGGCTGTTCCCAGTGTAGAGTGCACCTCCCCTTTCAAAACCAGCTCATGTCGCTGACATATCGAGTATAGATGTTCATTTTTCAGAAACAACTGCAAAAGTACAGTTTTGTACCTACCATAAATGTAGATGTTCGAGTGTTCACACTGCTGCAGTCATTACACTTGGGTTATCCTGCCATCAGGCGGTCCCGCAGTTGGCATCCTGCCGTCAGGCAGTCCTGCAGTCGGCCAGAGTTCCAAAGTCTTGGTCCCGCGTCGGTTGCTGTCGCTTCTTCCCTGATGTCAGTGTGCCAGGGGTATATAAGATGCATCCGACGCCATTTTCTTCAGCTTTTCTTGCCCCAGATGTCAGGTAGGCAATACATATTGCTAATAAAAAATATACATATAAAAATAAAAACAATACCTTCGGTTACAAGCAAATACACCACAAAGGTTGTATAGGATAGAAAGGTATAGATAAGTCCAGCTAGTTCAGAGGGGATGGAAAGAGGGTAACCTGGACTGCAGCAGTGTGAACACTTGAACATCTACATTTATGGTAGGTACAAAACTGTACTATGTTCATCGTGTTACACTGCTGCAGTCATTACACTTGGGTTATCCTGCCATCAGGCGGTCCCGCAGTTGGCATCCTGCCGTCAGGCAGTCCTGCAGTCGGCCAGAGTTCCAAAGTCTTGGTCCCGCGTCGGTTGCTGTCGCTTCTTCCATGATGTCAGTGTGCCAGGGGTATATAAGATGCATCCGACGCCATTTTCTTCAGCTTTTCTTGCCCCAGATGTCAGGTAGGCAATACATATTGCTAATAAAAAATATACATATAAAAATAAAAACAATACCTTCGGTTACAAGCAAATACACCACAAAGGTTGTATAGGATAGAAAGGTATAGATAAGTCCAGCTAGTTCAGAGGGGATGGAAAGAGGGTAACCTGGACTGCAGCAGTGTGAACACTTGAACATCTACATTTATGGTAGGTACAAAACTGTACTATGTTCATCGTGTTACACTGCTGCAGTCATTACACTTGGGTAGAATCCCAAAGCTAAGGTTGTGTGGCTGGTCTATAAAGAGCTACGATTGGCTATGAGGCCCTGCAGAACTGCAGTGGCAAATCCTGCTCTGGATTTAGTAAAGAGGCAGGTGATAATGCTTGGTAAAGGTGTGCACTGAACTCCAAGTTGCAGCCTCCAAAATTTCCTTGGTAGGCACTCCTCTGAGAAAGGCTGTTGAAGTGGCTGTCACCCTGGTGGAATGTGGCCTATATTTGGGACTGATTTTCCATGCTGTGTGTAGCAGTAACGAATACAGTGTCCTATCCATTTGGATATAGTCTGCTTTCAGATAGCCTTGCCCTGTGATCCTGCAGCATATGCTACAAACAGTTGCTCAATTTTCCTTAAAGCTTTTGTTTTGTCCAAGTAGAAGCATAGCTGCCTGTGTATGTCCAAAGAATGCAGACATTTTTCCCCTTTATTCTGGGGATTTGGATAAAAAGTTGGCAAATGGATGGTTTAGTTAAGAGCCACACTAGATACCATCTTTGGCATAAAGGTAGGGTTTGTCCTTAAAGAAACCCTGTCCTGATGAAAAATTATAAAAGGTTCCACTGCCATTAATGCCTGTAGCTCTGAGACTCTTCGTGCTGAAGTTACTGCCAGGAGCAGAGCAGACCTGTTTTCCATGATAAAACTTTTAGATCGGCTGTATTGGCTGGCTCAAAAGGTGGCAGGGTCAGTTTTTCCAAAACGAAATTGAGGTCCCAAGTTGGTGTTGGTGCTCTCCGGGGTGGTCTTATGTTTTTAGCCCCTCTGAGGTACTGCTTTAGCAAGGGATGAGAGAATAAAGGAGGATCCATGTTGTAATATGCTGAAATGGCAGAGGTGTGGATCTTAATTGATGAGAAGGATAGGCCTCTATCCAGCATCTCAGTTAAGTATTGCAAAATCTGAGGAATGTTTGGAACAAGAGGGTCAAGGCTTTGAGCCTGGTTCCAGGCGCAGAATCTCTTCCATTTTTCTGAGTAAGCTTTCCTGGTGCTAGGCCTCCTGGCCTCCAAAATGACATCCATAACAGCTTTAGAGAGAGGTGTTGCCTGTTAGACTAATGAATCTGCCATGCAGCCAGGTTTAGGGTTTTGAGCTGACCGTGCAGGATCCGATTGTTTTGTTGAGTCAGAAGGTGTGGAATCTGAGGCAAAGTCCATGGTGGGCCTTGAGCTAAGTTCCTTAAGATAGGGTACCAGTGCTGGCATGGCCAGTCTGGAGCAATCAGGATAATCTGTGGTTCTTGTCTGGCTTTTAGGAGTACCTTTGAAAGGAGAGGCAGTGGTGGGAAGGCATAAACTTTTAGGTTTTTCCAGCTGAGCAAAAGAGCATCCACTTTCCATGCTTGTTTCTGATAAGTCCTTGTGCAGAATTTTTGTAGTTGACAATTCAGTGGGGAGGCAAAATGATCTATGTCTGGGCATCCCCACTTTTGCGTTACCATGCTGAAGATTTGTGGATTCAATTTCCATTCGTGAGGGTCCATGATATTTCTGCTTAGATCGTCTGCCAGAGTATTTTTCTTTCCTGGCAGGAATTGTGCTTGCAGGTGAACTTGATATGTTAGAGCCGTGTTCCACAAGGTCATGGCTTGCCTGCATAGGGGATAAGAATGAGTGCCCCCTTGCTTGTTTATGTACCACATTACTGTGGTGTTGTCGGTCTTTAGTAATAATTGTCCTGGATGCAGAAGGTCCTTGAAAGTTGTTCGGGCATTTTGAACAGCCAACATCTCTTTTTGATTGATGTGAAGATGCATCTGGTCTGTGGTCCACTTGCCCTGAATGCATTTTCCTGCCATGTGTGCTCCCCAGGCGTAATCCGAAGCATCTGTTGTTAGAGTTTGCCTGGCTGTGGGTAGGGTAAAAGGCTGACCCTTGTTTAGGTGACATGCCTGTGCCCACCACCGAAACTCCTGTTGTAGGCAGGGAATTACTGCTTCTAGACTGTGAGAATGTTGAGTCCAAACACTTTTTAGGTACCACTGTAATTTCCTCATATGCAGTCTGGCATATGGTATTAGTAGTATGCAGGATGCCATGAATCCCAGGGCCTGCAGAATTTTTCTTGCAGGGAGATTGGACTTTTTTGCCAGTAACTGAAAATATTGAGTTAGTTGAACTTGTTTGTCTGGCGTGAGGTAAGCCATCTGGGCCGTTGTATTTAAACTGGCACCCAGGAATATAATCTGTTGTGAGGGCACTAGTTTTGACTTCTTTTCATTTACTGGGTACCCTAGAGAAAATAGCAACCTTTTTTACAAATGCCAGATGCTGTAGAAGAATGTACTTCGTCTCTGCTTGAATGAGGCAGTCGTCCAGGTATGGATATATTTGAATTCCTTTTTGTCTGCAAAATGCAATTACTGGTGCCAGGCACTTTGTGAAGACCCTGTGCGCAGTAGATAAGCCAAAGGGCAGTGCAGAGAATTGGTAGTGCATTGTACCAGCTTTGAATCTGAGGTATCTTCTGCAATTTTGTCTGATAGGGACATGCAGGTATGCCTCTTTGAGGTCCAGAGTAACAAGCCAAGCCTTCTTGCCCAGCATGGGTAGAAGCTGCTGTAATGTCAACATTTTGAAGTATTTACAATTGAAAGGTCTAGTATGGGCCTCCAGGCTTTGTCCTTTCTGGGGACCAGGAAGAGTCTTGAGTAAAATCCTTGTCCTTGTTCCTGTTGTGGTACTTTTTGAATAGCTCTCATGTCCATGAGGGCTGAAATTTGTTTTTGTGCCTCTGCCCATTGATTTTGTGGCAGGTCTGGCATTCCTTTTAGCCTTGGTAAAGTATGAAATTGGAACCTGTAACCTTGAGACACAATATTCAGAACCCATTTGTCTTGAGTGATTGTTTGCCAGTTTTGAGGAAAAAAGTGCTAGTTTTCCCCCTAAGGGGGCTTCCAAAAGGGAAGTGCTTGGCGTACGAAGGGGAAAGTCATTGTGACTGTTTCCTGTAAGGTTGAGACTTGTCCTCACCTCCTTTTGAGGTTGAGGTGCCACACTGTCGTTGTTTGTTTGAGCCTTGGGGTTGAGATCTGCCTCTTGGGTGTCTGTATCTGCCTCTCTGTGGCCTGTTTGACACTGGAAAGGACCAATTCTTTGTTGGCCAATTTCTGCTAAATCGAGGTGGCTGTACCTGTAAGAAATCCTTGACTGTTTGCATAGATTTAGCTTTATCCTCCATTTTCTTTAACACCTCTTCTGCCTTAACACCAAACAAGGTATCATGCTGTAAAGGAGCATCCAATAATTTTGCCTTAACATGATCAGGTAAACTCTGTTCTTTTAACCAAGCATGTATTTGAATCACAGGACCTGTAACTGCGGCTCTACAAGAGGCCTCTAAAGAATCAAAACCACATTACAGAGTATGTTTTCCCACCTGTTCAAATGCATGCAATAAATCCTGCATTTGTTTACAATCAGGAGCTGCTGAGCTTGCAAGCATTTTCTGTTTTAACTGAGCCATTAACTACTATTGGTACTTGAGCATGTGAAACTGGCAATTTAAAGCTCTTACTGATAAAGTTGAAGAAGTGTATACTTTCTTCCCCCATCTATCCAAAGCTCTGGAATCTCTGTCAGAGGGTACTGGATTTTTTGCAATGGAAGCCTTAACCCCTTTTGGACCCTGGGAAATAGTTTCTGGATCAGCAGAAGGGTTTTTATAAAGAAACTTGTGAGAGTCAGGGACTCTATAATACCTATCTGGCTTGGCTGGTGCAGGGGGCAAAGAATCAGGAGATAAGCTGGATTCAGAGAACACATCATCCACAATATCTAGCACAAGTGGAATAGCCAGGGGCCTGTGCTGAGGCAATAAAAGGAAATCCCTGAGCCTTTTCTTGGATTCTGAGTAATCCTGACTTTCCCAATGGAAATGCTCCCTCATGTTAAGTAAAGTTTCCCCAAAAGAATAATCCTCAGGAGGAGAGGCTGAAGGGATAGATTCTTCAGCATCAGAGTCCTCATAGGGGGGTAGAGAGTATCCCTGGTCTGAAGAGGAATCAGAGGAAATGGAAACCTGATCAGAGGAATCACAGTCTGTATCCTGCCTAGGCCTTTTCTCAGGAGAGGGATGGGAACCCCTGATTAGAGTAATGAGGTCTTCGGCCATTTTAAGCATCTGTTTCTTAGGCATGGAGGACTGTCCAGGAGAATAATATACTTGTTTCTTTGTCTTTAATGGTACTTTTGTCTTGGCTGTTGTTTTAATGGTAAGTTGTGAATGTCTGAAAACACCCTCAGAAGCCGATGCCTGCTCAGCGGCTCCGGACCCGTCTCAGGGGATTAGTTTCCGTAGGCCCAATACCTTGAGTTTCCAGAGGCCTAGTTGTCTCCACGTGGGAGTCGGAGGTGGCCTGTGGCTCTGAGGTAGCGGGTGTCAGGGGCTGTGAAAGCGCCTCACTGAGAACCGGCGAACCGGTGACTGGCCTAGAAGAGGTTTCGTCGTTGGTTTTGGACCTCGGATGCCTGTCTTTATCCTTGTCTCTGCGTTTTTTCAGTATTGCGGTAGTCGGTTGATCCGACGGCATAGTACAATTGAACCTTCGGCCAAAGTAGTGCAAAGCAAAATCAAAACGTCTTTTTATAGTGCTTTTGTTAAATCTAGCACAAAACCGACAACTAGTGACGTCGTGATCAGGTCCTAGGCATGGAATACAGTAAGAGTGGAAGTCCTTATGAGGTACTTGCTTCCCACAAGAAATACAATTATTAACTTTTTCTGACATCGGTCTGAGGCAAGAAAAAAGTTTCCCCAGTGGGGTACTTAGCTTTATTGAAGACTTCGGATCTGAAATTCGACTTCGAAAATCTCAGGAGTCGGTTGACCGGCACTTGCAAACTGCTTCTGCTTCGGGCACTGTGCGGCAAGAAAGACTGAAGAAAATGGCATTGGATGCATCTTATATACCCCTGGCGCACTGACGTCAGGGAAGAAGCGACAGCAACCAACGGTGGACCAAGACTTTGGAACTCTGGCAGACTGCGGGACCGCCTGACGGCAGGATGCAGACTGCGGGACCACCTGACGGCAGGATAACCCAAGTGTAATGACTGCAGCAGTGTAACATGATGAACATCTGGCATTCAAGGCGAAACAGTTAAAGGCCAGAATTACTGGAAGTAGAAACAGTGAGTGTGATTAGAAGTCTGAAGAAATCTCTTAAAAAGGCCACATGATCAATGTTACATGATAAACCTGCTACTTTCCTCAATACTCTCTTAAGTATTTCTTTCTTCTTGAACTACAAACTCCACATTTATTTTAATATTTTCTATTTTTGCAGAGCAAATTAGCATGTGTTAATGTAAAGAGGACCCTTGCCTCAGCTTATAGTGGTGTGTCCAGTAGACTACCAATAGATCGACCTCCTTGTGGCCAGGTAGCTGCTTTCGTGATACTCTGTACCTGTGGCTTCTAGGTACATCCCATCTGCAGCTGCCTGACATGTAATGACAAAGTGCTCACTTGTAGCCGACATTTTAGCCACTTGTAGTACTAACTAGCACTTTGTCTTGTACAACAACGAGAAAGCTGCTTATGCTATAGCTGTTGTTGAGCTGATGTATATCCTGCTTAGTCTACCTGCATCCCTGCCTCTGCCTGTCTCCCCGTTCTTGCACCCTCTACCTTCTGCACTGGAAAACAAATGTTACACCATTTTTTTTGCTGCAGCAACAGCAGCATTATTGCTTAGTCACTTACTGTTTTCCTTGACTCTTATCTTTAAAGCCCTGTTTTGTTCTTTTCCCAGGTTTTTTTCTAAGTGAGTGAGTAGACAAGGACCATCTGAGAGCAATGTGTATACATAGGCTGTCAAACTTCTGCACAGTGGGGGAGGTGAGGCCCATTTAGCTCCCCTCCCACACTGCAATTCTCCACACAGCCCACAATCTATGCAAATTATACACTCTTCTCAACACCTCCTTTTAAAGGTTCATAGATTAGTACTAGGCTAACAGACCTTACAGGCCATTTTAAGCCTAATCGATTATCCCATCATGCTCTTAAAATTCACCTATCCCGCTGGAGTTAAGAATCACCTAACCCCTTACAAGATCTATATTTATACATTACTCTAATGATAACTACTAAATCAAAACAGACATTTGGATGGAACCCATGCATTGGGATAAAGCTTTCAAGTGCTCTCTCCATTAGTAGTACAGAGGGAATCAGGGGGTAAACTTCGCATTTCTCATCCACTGACCCAAGTTGTGCTTGAGTATGGTCAGGGATGAGTTTTGTTTTTGGTAGATGACAAGTCTGTTTTAGAGCAGTGGTATTCTCTGCGAGATATACCTGTCCCTCAAAACTGTTCTACTAATGTTGCATAAGAGGTTTAGGTCCCTGGATCTGGTATTTCTGATACCATTTGACTTGTGGATGTGAAGTATGTTCATCAGTAGTAGGCTAGATGATGCCTTGTATACTAGACACAAGACACCTACTAGCAGTCTGCAAGTGGCCGAATATAGTTATAGGGCTTTGAGGCAGTCCATATAGAACATATTTTTTAGGCCTTGTATCCATTTTGTAAATATCTCTGTAGGAGTTCCAGTTGTTGTATGTGCATAGATAGATACAAGCCAAAAGGTGCATTATACTCAATGACTGGTCTAATGATGGCTGATTAAAGAGGGACAACAGAATCCCTGGATCTAGAAGCAATATCATTGTTTATGAGCTTCTAAATACAATTAACTGATCAAAAAGTGTGGTCACTGTCCACATGAATTCCCAAATCCCTAACTACTGGATTAACTCTTAGGGGTATGTAGTCAGTGTGGTAGTAGAGTCGATTTTCCAAAGGAGATGAGAATGCATTTTTTGTCATTTATCTTTAGTCCACAAGTCTAGCGTAAGTTATTTGGTTGGGATAAACCTTCCTGGAAGAATCTACTGGAGATTCAATCACTGCTTCTAGCTTGCAGTCATCTGCAAACTTATACAGAGCCCTTTGGTATTGGCTTTTACTTCAGAAAAGTAGATGCTGAACACAAGTGGTCTCAGTACTGAACACTGGGGGATTCTGCTAGTGACTGATCTTTTTGTGGCGGTAACTTTTCATAGTCTGATCTCTTGCATCCTATCTGTTGCCAGATGACAATCCACAGGGTGAGAAAGAAGATTATTTTCAACTACTATGTCCTTAAAAGGACAGCACTCCTACATTCCAGTAAATGACAATTATTTTGCAGCTTTCTTTTATCATCTCCTAAATTCAAAATAGAACAAACCATAAAGCAGCTCATACTCGAGGTTAAAAAGCCCAGCACCAATACACACCAAGCATAACCCCACCAGCCATAATAGCATAAAGACTTCAGAATGCCTTCTTACTTCCAAACCCATGATTAACTACATAACAGAACAATTCATTCATCTCCAGATAATCAGACAGTCTTAATCACCTCATATGTTACTTTATCTGGAGATAAGAATACATAAATAATACCTACAAAAGCTCATGCCAACAAACTCCACATTGCTCTTGAGATCCAATACACACACACACACACACACACACACACACACACACACACACACACACACACACACACACACACAACCCAATCCAGGCCCTTAAACTGTCACTGATATTTATTCTATGAGTCTGACACCAGTTACCTGTTTGGGATAAAACTTCCTGGAGGAATCTTTTGAGGATTCAATCACTGTTCCACAAAGTACCACCCTCAATGGCTAAGTAAGCACCTTATCATATAAATTAATAAATGCCAAAAGCATGAGAATCAAACTAGATTAAACCAGCACATTCATCCAAAACCACTCAACTTACAGTACTGCTGTCATAGAACCATGTCTCAAAAATAGCCAACCCAACATTAACCACTTCTTCCCAGATTGCAGCTATAAACTCTATGCCAAACCCGCTGAAAGATCTGGAGATAGCACAACACTGGTATACAAATGCAACCTTAACATCTTAATCATAGTCCAAGCTAATAAATCCTCTGATTCTGAACCAAACTGGCCAATTATCAAACTACCCACCAAATATTCCAATCTCATCTATGTCACAGTAACATACATACCACCACTTCCCGCTCTCAAAAAGTCCAAAGCAGTCACCTATAGCATACTCTTTAACATCCCAGCCAATAAACCTCTCAACATACTTGGGACTTCAACCTAAACCTAGGATGTATTGCAAACAAAATTTAGAAATCCTAGCAGACCTCTAACTCCTCCAAACTATAAAAGAATCGAAAAGACCAAACACTAGCTGAAATCATCACACCCTACTTGACCTCATAACCACTACTTGTCGTGCCAACATCTCATACAAAACCACTTACCCACCTATCTTCCTTAATTACTGCCCTATTACCTTCAACATTTGCAAACTGAACATCAGGTACCCCCTACACTGATCATCTTCAGGATAAAACATCCAAACAGCATTACCAGACTCAAAACTCCATGTTTCCTCAAGAGGCTAGTCACAGACTCCAGCCAGGCAAGATGCTAACAATGTAGTTGAACTCTTATCTCGAGAAAAGTACTTTCTATTTAATTTCTACACTAAAGCATAACAAAACCAAATGGCTCCCTAACTAAAAGCACTAATGCAATTTCACAATAAGGTCTAACAACAGCAGAAGGCAAACCCTACTGTCACAGCCAGGGACCAACATGGTCTTACCTGCACCTTTGACATGGTAGAACATACCATCCTTTTGACACATCTGATAGCTATAGGAATCAGCACACAGGTTACAGATTGGTTCAGACACTCTCTCTTAAACAAATAATTCATTGTCAAAATCCTCTCTTCTCTTTCTCCTAAAGCCAGCACTCAGTCAGGTGTGCCTCAAGTAACCATACTTGCCCCCTCCGCCTTTTCTCAGTCATTGCCAACAAAATTCATAGGTTAGTACTAGGCTAACTGCCCTTGCGAGCCATTGTAAGCCTAGCAAATTATCCCTTTTGAGACTCAAACCCTGCACCTTGTGTTTCTAAGGCAAACACCTTAACCATTAGGCCACCCTCCCAACCAATTTGACTTACCACACCTTTACATACTGTGAAGGCATGACTCTATAGATCTGACTCAAATCACCAAAACATTCAGGAACAGCTTCGATTAGATCTATTGGCTTCCAAAAACCTCATCTAAAACACTAGCAAATGAAAGCAATGACTTCTGGAACAAAACAAAAACTGTCAAAAATCCCTCCACATCAAGACCTAGAAAATCATATCACAGAAACCACTCCTACTTTCAAATCCGTAGTATTCTGGCTAGATTAAGTACTTAACCTTCAAAACACACACTGAGAAAAACGGTCCCAAAATCAAGCCCCTACTTTTCTGGGCTCAAAAATGATCCCGTTTCCTTTCACTACCTACAAGAGTAGCCAAAGGTAAGGACATATTATTCGCCCAACTGAAATACAGCTTGCTACTATTTACCAATGCATCCTGTAAAAATATAGTGATCCCACAACTGCTCACTAACAAAATCCGCTGACTCATTTCTAACTCATGTCATCTAGAGCATCACTGCCTTTCTCTCCATAAGATCAACGGCTAACTGCAAAGCAAAGTGCAGCTTTCTTCTTTGGTTTCTTCAGGAAACCCCGTCCCCACTTGCTACCCGACTACCAACTAACCCCTCATAACAACAGTCTCCATAGCAAAACCCTACCTGGATCAGTTCTCCAAATCATAACTACACTGTACAGACCACAGCTTCTCGATTCTGTTTTCCAAACTATGGCAAGCACTTAACACAGACCTCACTGATGTCTCCAGTTTCACCATATTTAGATACTTACTCAGAGACATCTCTTTCATACAGGGCAAATGGAAATGCAGTAACACAGAATATCATCTGCTCATTCATCACTTTACTATTACTTCACCTGATAACCCACTCTTTACCTCAGGACTTTCACTTCCACACTCCCCCTATATCTCTAACCCTCTTCTCTGAATACTTAAACACGCCAATAACAATCACCTCAAGACTTCCACTTCTTCACTACATTTATGACACTGTTCTCAGACTTTGTGAACAACGACCTGGCAACTGATGCTTGTCTACAGGCATACACCCTTCTAATGAGATAGCAAATTTTGTATATACAGATACAGCCTTCCACCAAGGAGTGGTTCAATATAGTTACAAAATGTTAATCTACAACAGACTAGTTTCAATTCAGGAGGATAAACCTTGTTATGTGTAACAGCTGTACCCTATTCTACTGACCATGTATTTTTACTCTCTAATGTTTTGTGATGCTTTGTTTGTAATAAATAATCCAGTCTGAGCCTGCAAATAGTGCCGCTTGATCCGTGCTCTACCCCAGTAAACACACACACATGAGGAGTGAAACCGTGTATGTAGGCCCGATCTTTTGTTGTTTACACTGATGACAGAGAGTTTCTGAAAGGAATCAAAGGCATTTGTTCAAAATAAGTAGTGCTCAGAATAGCCAAGATGCTCAGCTGTTAGTATCACTGCCTCACACTGCCTGTCTCTCCAGTTTGGTTCACAGATGGGGTGCCTTCCATATACAGTTTCCATGTACCCTCTGTGTCAGCATGAGTTTTCTATGGGAGCTTCATTTTTCACTCACACTTCAAAGCCATGCTGAAGGTCTAATGGTGATCCTCTAAAAAAAACCCATTAGAGTGCATGTGTTCTCATCTCACAAGAGACTGGCATCCTACATAGGTTTAGTTTCCTGTACTACCTTTAGTGAGTGCTCCCCACTGCGACCCCAAACTGGACAAAGCAAGCAACTGGAGGATGAATAAATTAAATGAATGAACTGAAACTATGGACAGATATGCAGACCATGCCTGTGACCCCACCAGTCAACAGGTGATGATGATTAGTCTTTTGCCAAACTGTTAATTTAACAGTCTGGCAATTAGATAACTAATTTCAATTACTTACCTACACTAATCCAGCATTAATTAAAGTTGGAACCCACAGTGCTGTACGTGCTTCATGCCTTTCCTTGAATATTAATGATATAAACATGGCTCACTGCATTTAGTCTTTCGCATTCTGAATCAATTTTTAAAAACTGTTTATATATGGGTGTGACACAACCTTTTTTTTTTTTTTTTTTTTTTTTTTTTTACAAAATCAAAAGTGTTCACAAGCAAAAATATTTTTTTATACAAAAAACAACAGGTAGCTTTGGGCCTTTAAACATGACCTTAAAGTTTAGACTTTGTTAGTTTTGTAATTTAGTTGTTTATTTTTTGTTTGTTTAGACAGAATAATGTCTGTTTTGTTCATGGTGAATTTTCTGAATGGCCAATTGTGGTCAATGCTTTCTTTAGGATTTTATTCTTTTAACTTCTTTTTGCTGTCATTGCTTTGAAGGGTACAGTTACTTCCTTACATAGTAGTGAATAGGAAATGTGGCCCGTTTAATTTAATTTAGCATTTAAGTGTAGGTTTGGTTTGGGGGTTGTTTTAGGTGGAATAAGGGGTTTTGGGGGTGCAAGTACAATTTCTGTGCAAGCAAAGGGAAATGCCGTCTGTGCTTCAATTTACTTTTTCATTTTTTAGGTAAATTTGGGTTTGGGATTGTTTCTGTGGGAGAGAGTATTTTGTGGACCTCACAATCTTTTTTTCTGTGTGCAGTTCGCAAACTTTTGTTTTACCTTTTTAGCAAGTAATGCAAATATGGCATGCTTAGGGAAATTTTACTATGTTAAAATGACATTGCAAGGGTATAGATAAACTGTTTATGATACAATAAAAATGTATTAAAAACTTAAACAGTGTTGCAGAAAAGCACGTTTCCCACCCATTAACTATGACACTCCGTTAGAATTATTTTTTTAGAAATAATTTGTAATTTCATATATATATATATATATATATATATATATATATATATATATATATACACATACATATATGTAAAATACACACACATACTGACACAAAGATACACACATTCATAGCTACAGTTCCTCTAGACAAACAACTGTTAAGACCTTTTGTTCTGAACAAAAAATAGGTTCTTCAGACATAACACAGTTTATACACTATACAATATAATTTCCTTTTCTTTTGTATCAGGTCAAACTAATAGTTGGAAACTGTTTATACCTTTTTTTTTAAAAAACTTGAATACAGTTAACATTGCCATTCTTATATGTCCCTGAAAATAAATGTAGCTATGTTCACTAGGCCTACACAAATATTTTCAGCAGTAACTTATAATTGTAATAATGTAACCATAAAATATGAGACAATACAATAAAAAAACAATCATTAAAAAGCTGTTGTAAAATTCAATATGGTGTACTACAAAAAACTCACTTGACTATTAAAAAGGTTGCTGTAACATAAGCCAAGTACACAAAGCAATACAATGTTCTCACAACTAATTCTTTTAATTAGCAGTGGATGTCTGTGATAAAAAATGTAGGGCAGAACACCATATACACTATCAGACCTGCCTTTAGGTTCTTCCAGCCACACTAATGCAGGCCCCTTTATCATTTGCAGAGTAACATGAAGGCAGTCCCACCCTGTAGACTGTGTCAGATACAAATACATTTTTTTTCTTTCAGCTCTTGAAACATTTAGTTGAAGGCTCTCTCTACCCTTCTTTTAACAAGACACTCTGTTTACGTCTCCAGATACATATGACCCCTGAAATGAATGCACTTTGTTAAACATATCTATCTAAATGGTCTCTCATGCTCCTGAGTTCTGAAATATTTAAACATAACCACTTCTTGAGCAGTCTATGCATGAAGTAGAAACAGTCACTCTCTTTAACCATTTGTACCCCCCCCCACAGCTGAACACCTTCACTACAGCAGAAAATGTACATTGCAACCTTCACCCTTCACATTCCTTAATACCATACCTCTTGACTTCTCAGAGCAAGAAATGTGGACAAAGCCATAAATAATGTGAGACAAAGGTCCAAGAATAGGGGCAACCTTTAAATATTGCACTTAACAAACATAGAAAGTTGATAAAAGAACAAGTTTTGCATTAGCATGCATTTTTGAAGGGTATAAAGTCTGAAACTCCACTGTCTGTCATTATTTTCGGAGTTCAAACCTCAATAATTTGCCAGAAAAACACAATTTTATGAGAAACAAGCCAAAAATATGAGGTACAAATCTGCAAAAAATCTGGACATTTGAGAAGCATGCTTAATAATCTCAACAAGCTGCTGTCACCATTGATCACAATCCAGTTTTAAAGGTTCTTCAGCTATAGTAATTTGTTTTCCCATTTGCCACAAGACTTTCTCGTTCTCATACCATGTCACACAGTGAAGCAGAATAACTCCAGCTTTCCTGTACTTTCTTTCATTTTAGGGCCAAGGGCAAAGAAATCACTTTCTCAACACCCAACAAAGTCTTTATAAAATTTGTCCAATGCTTATTTTAGCAAAGGCCAGCCAGCCCAGCCCTTCATCGCCTTCAAACAATCCAACAATTATTAACATTTTCCTTCAGGTTTTAGCTACCATACAAAGCAACTGTTGCACAACACTGTCCATCTGTCCAACAATCTCCATTACCTTAAGCCATCCTGAAGCCCAGAAAGAGCAAATCCAGTGTCATTCCCCTATCCTGCTTTGCGATTACCCAGTTACAGAACCACATGGCTGACTTTCAGCTCTACTTGACTATGAAGTCAGTCTGGTTTGGGTCTTGAAGCTAGCTGTCCTTTAGAAAGGCTGGGAGGCTGAAAGGTCTCAAGCCTTTCTTACCGAATCCTCTCCATCACCTTCTCAGATACTGATAAACTGCTAACTGGTCAGCAGATGCCTGCACTGAGCCTTCTAACTCCACTGAAAAGGACCAACCAAACCAATTTACTAGACTTAAGGTACTTCCTCAATAACTAGAAACTGATAAAAGATTTGAGTACATTAGTCAGTGCACTTATGTTTTCAAATAATGTGATAACTGTACGTCATCAGGGACCAGTGCATTGTCCTATAAGCAGTCCAGCTCCTTTATTACACTCTCCCTCACTGCTGGCACATCTGTCCATCTATTACCTTCCCCTGCCTTCTTTCCCTTCCAGTACTTTTTCTGTAAATACGGAGATAAAGAACTCACTCAGTGTTTCAACACTTGTCCCTAATCTCCATTACATCCATTTTTTCTGCCCAGCCCCAACCTTCAAGCACAATGCATGCTCTGTTGACCATTCCTTCCCATTACTGCCCGGATTGCTTGTACCTCATATCACTCCATGGGGTGGGCATCTCCAATGATCAGAAGAGATTAGTCTTCTGGCTAATTACATTACTGGCACAATCTTGGATGTGAGGGTTGACCACTAATAGCTGCCATCTGCCTAACTTTTCTTGTCTAAATCTGAGGTTCACTGGTAGGTACAAGGCTAGCTGCCTTTGCAGGCCATTTTAAACCAAGCCAATATCCCTCTTGGTGCCTGAATTAACTTATCCCATTTGCCGTTAGACTGGCCCTACCCATCTCATGGTTGATAATTATATATTACCCCTACTGAGATCATACAGTAGATAATTTGAGGGGACACATGCATGGGATGAAGCATTTATGAGCTGCTGCTGTCCATTACTAGTAAGGGGGCAGTCCTGAGGTAAAGTTTTTGTTTCCCACCCATATATCCAAGTAGTCCTTGAATACGGACAGGGATGAGCTTTGTTTTACGTGGATGGGGAGTCTGTTCCAGACCAGTGGTATCCTCTGTGAAATACACCTGCCCCCCCAAGCCATTCTGTTGATATTGCAGAAGATCCCTGGACTAAGTACTTCTGATGCCATTTATCCCTGGAGCAACTGGTGGTCCAGTAGTTAAAAGTCTTTGCGTATATGATGACCTGCCATTTCCCTCTCTCTTCAGCATGGTCTGTAAAGGCCACCATGCAAATGCAGCTTAGCACAGGTAAGCACACATCCTCGGCATATATGCTGCCTACCTGCCTTCAACACTTCCCCTCCCTAGGATGGATGAACAAGGTGCTCACTCCCATCCTTCCTCAATAGTTCCTTCAGCGCCTGGGCCAGAAACTGATCCAGGACATCCAAGTCAAGGCAGGTTTCATTCACCTGAGCCATGTACCTATCACTTCCTTTATACCCTTAGTCAACATATTTAAGAGTCTAGGGTAGTAATAATAGTAGCAACTGCTCGCCAACACACCATGCAGATGTAGAGATGAAATTCAGTTTGCGTCTATTCAGACCATTCAGTAAAAAGAAAAACTGTTCACGTCTATTTCAGACCATACTATGAAACGCTAAAAAATATCATATGAATCAGTCCATGGAGCACAAATATATACGTATTCAAAAGGTTCAGTTTAAAAAACATCAGATATACTCATATCAGAGAAAAGTCCACAAACCAGGAAATAATAAATCAAAGAATTTATTCCACAGAACAAAAGGTAAGCGCTTTTGCTAGTAGCTTTTTCAAACCTAGGTTCTTGTTCCTTCAGTACTACCATTTCCACCTGTTTATGATCTTTCTGTAGTCCACAGAGCCATCTTCCTCTTTAGAGTGTCTCCTGCTCTATCTTAGTGAAACAGGCTATAGTACAGTCACTGCTGACGAGTACAGATATGATCCCTACCACCATGAACTTCACCTAAACTGGAGAGGACTAGAACTCTGTTTCCTTCTCACAACAACTAAAGACATCTCTCAGTTTACAAGTGCTTTGCAATTCAGCTGACAATGGCTACTGTCACCAGCTTGGGCAATCATGTCCATGTCACCCCTGCATTACTCTGCCCTCCCCCACTTATGACAGCATCACTATCATCCAGCATTGATCTGACTAGGAATGGTGTCCTGGGCTGGCTGGAACCCATCTCTTTCCTACTGTGATGAGCAGATCCGTCCTCACAGTTAAGTTCCCAAAAGATGGAGTTGCATGGGATGGAGTCAAGGCTTTATCCTTCAGTGCCATCAGAGCTTCTGCTTTTTTCACTGCTTTATTAACACCTAGTTAGGGATTTCTATATCTTGTGTTTTACTGACCTGCTTAGTAAACAAGAGAATTAAAATCTTTCCTTTTTAACAATATCTGACCACAAACACAAACAAACAAACAAGGGGTATGCTACACACAATCTTCTCTAAAGTTATACCTTTTTAAAATAGCTAGCAGTTAGTACCTAATTCTTTGACATCTGACACAAAAATAAGACTTTTTACTTTGTCCCACTTTGTTCTCCAAAAGTTAAGAATTAAAATTAAAAATTAGAATAAAATAAGTGAAAGGATATAACACACACACGTGTGTGTGTGTGTGTGTGTGTGTGTGTGTGTGTGTGTGTGTGTGTGTGTGTGTAACCCCCCAATGTACAGATACAAAAACAAGGTTGCTTTTTTACCTTCTAACAGTCACTTCAAAAGTTAAAAAAAAATAAACAAAGTAGGTCACTTCAATAATGAAAGTATAACCCCACCCAGAAACTGAACACCAACACACACACATGTACACACACTTGTACATGCACAATTGGATCCACCATGCCATCCATCTCTTGTCATCTCCTTATTTCATGTCCCTACCCCATTCCTTTTTATACTTCTCCCCCCACTACTCACCTTTACTCCAGCAGTGGCCACCTCTGCCCATGTACAACCTCTGCTAGACACTGCTAACAATGTGTTTCTTCTACCTTCTTGCCTGACACTCATGACAAAGAAGTCAATCTGGAAGAAGAAAGTTTCAGACACTCTGGCTAGCCTGTGAATGCATGACAGCTCGGAAACTAAAATTGGTGCCTGGGCTGTTGTATTACTTATACTTACCAGATAGTCTTGCTAGTTTGACTTGCATGGTACAACTTTACAAAGGAGTGTATGTAGCATAGCTCCTTATAAAATAGCCCATTATTATGCCTTTAAAAGTACAAACATTTCCTCATCCTTCCAGATGATACTAGAGTTTGTTATAGTCCAGAATGATCTGACATAGCCTGACATAATGATGTACTTTTGTTCTTCGTTCAGCTGTTCTTCTTGCATTCCTATAATACAGACAGACTAAAACTTTTCAGGTGCTTTGTCTTGCATCTGCTTACACCGGTAGTGTTGGGAATCACAAATTTCTCAAACTGCCACTGGATGAAGTGTCAGAGATTTTTTAAACCTATTCACTGTTATTTAAGTTAAATGTAAACAGTTAAATGTCATTTTCTGGTACATTTAAACCTTATAACAGGCAAAGCAGCTAAACTGTAGGTCCTAACTGTAATTTGGAACAACATGAATTACCACCCCCTACAGTGAATTACTACGGTGTGAAGTAGCATCACTCTCCTGGCCTAGACTGCTCAGTCATCTGTGACTAACGGTTCACACTTCACAAACCTGGACTAGGCCTTCAATCAGACATACAGTATTCAGTGTGGACTGCTAACTTCCATACATTATGCAAGTTAAGACAAATGTCTACACAAAACAATGCAAGATCATAGTTGCAGAAAACATTTTGTGTTGTTAGCCGCCCATAGGTCTCAACCTCTTAAGAGGCCAATGTAGAACAGACCCTAGCAATGTGTGACAAACACTCAAAATGTGGAACACCCTTTTTTCGCACTGTGTGAAAACGTACCATTTCCATGGGGCCTGGTTGAAGTAGGCTTTCTGCCAAATGTATAACGTTAGCAAATACTATACATTTGTTAAGATTCAATAAGACACACGTCAATAAATAGTTAGCAGAAACCATTGATAAAATGCAATATGCTCAGTAGAAAATCATTACATAACAATGTTCAAGCGCTCTTAAGCACCTGCTTTTCCAACCCCTCCATATCTTCTTCCAACCCAAAAAAGTTAACTCATCCAATAAGGGACATCAGAGCAGAAACATTTAAAAATATTGCTACCATTACCTTGAGACACTGACAGAATAAGCAAATATGAATTAATATACACTTTCTAAAAATAAAAAGCAGTTTATAATTTATTAAATGTAATGCAACACCTTTTCTCCAAAAGTGACCAGCCTAGCTCTCAAAGAATCAGGGACAAATCCAGAAATAATCAGGGGACACTTATTATCTTGAGATATTGACAGAAGAGAATGTGAACAGAAAATTGCTCTTATAAACTTAGCAAGTTGCTTAAATAACTGAATTTGTTAACATGCATTTTCCTGAAGAATATGAAGTCTATGTCAGACTTATAATAGTCAGTGACTTGCCAGAAAACCACACATTTTATGAGCAACTAATCAAAAGGGAAGAATCTAGACATTCTGCAAAAATCTGTAACTCCATTCCTGTCTGAGACAATGTTTAATCACTCCTACACTCTGCACATTCAGCCACTTACCTCTGCCCAGTAAGGGAACAAAGCATCTGCAGCTCCAAGTTCATCAGTCCACATCCCCCAAATGCAATCAGGGAGAAGAACAAATAAATCAACCAAGATAGAAATATAGTTCTCAGCAACAGCAGCACCACCACAACCATCCCGATTCCCGAATCAAGTAAAACAAATTACAGCCCTTTGCCCTGAGGTTAGTGGCCCAGTGTACAGCCATCACCGTACCTGATGAAATGCACTTCCACACCAACTCTCGTTCAGCTGGTGCCTCCCTGTCTAGTCTCTGTACCCCAGTCCTCTTACCCACGATCATAAATGAACTGCATGAATATTCAAATAGTTCAGTAGCTACAAGATAGCATGCAGAAGAAAACAGACGTAACTCTCAATGTGGTGTTCTTTCTGCACCCTGCAATATGCTTTTTGAAAGTATTGCAGTGGTGCAAAAACTAGTAGTGGCTTGCGACTGGCCACATTTTGTGCCTCCTGACTGGCTCGCTTTGCATCAGGAACAGATGCTTGATTGGCTTGTATATCGCGATGCCGATTGGCTTTAATTACAGTATACAAGCCAGTCAAAAACTGTAAGGTGGAGCCACCACTGTTCAATGCGGAACAGTGGGTTAAATCGATCCCAAATCCGGAGCATTCCGCACAATCCGGAGCACTTGGCTGCCCAGTACCCACCTGTTGCTTCCTGCAATGGGATACAGAAGAATTATGAATTAATTGCAGTATTCCCTTCCCCTCCCCCTTTTCTCTACTCCTTTTGTCTTTCTGGATACACATGTTCCTCCTTTTCTCCTTGGTCTGTTGTTCAGTTCTACGGTGTGTGCGCCCATGCGTCACCTTTGTGTCCTGAAACATGGGTGGGGCTGTGCATGTGGAGTGCGGCGTCCTGGGGGAACCTGGGGTTCTGGTGTGCTGGCAGGACATTGAGCTGTCCTTGGCAGGGGATCTCTGATCTAAGGAATACTGCAACAGTGAAGGGAAGGACATCTACTGTTACTGTAAAATTTTACACAACTGTACTATTTCTAGGTTTAAAAATAATCATTTCAAGTAGTGTAGAAACTGGAACCATAAAGTATCAAAAGACATTCTCACAACCCAACTGCCAGACTGAATGCAGTCATAACCATTCCACGTTCCATTGTACTTATTCAGGCCATCAGGTGGCATTGTTCAACTACTACCTATCTTTCAATACAAGCCAAAAGTACTGTAACTGTTCTATTAATTTACCACTGCCCTGTTTTAGCCCTATTAATACTTACTATATTCTACTAAACTGCTACTGCCGTTTTCAGCTCCTATCCCGTCAACCCTCTGCATTGGCGTATTTAGGAATGGGGTTTGGTAGGAGAATTAAGGTAAGTAGACTGGAAAAGATTAATGCAACACCTCCACCTTTTTTCTTAGGGCAGTCGCATCTAAGAGTGTGAAATCCAGAGGGTAGGATTTCAGAGTCAGAGATGTGGGGTTTGAGCCAAGTTTCAGAGATGGCTACAATGTCAGGCTGATTATGACTTAGCCATGCTTGAAACTGATGTGCTTTGTTGTTGAGACTCTAGGCATTGAGTGTGAAAAATTTAAGAGTATTGTAGGGGGATGAAAGGTTAGAGAAAGGGGAAGGGTAATTGTTATTTATGGATGGGTTAGGTCCGGGGTTGGGGTGAATGTCTCCAGCTAAGACGAGGTTATTGAGGGACGTTATTTTAGTCTGTTTTGGTTTGGACTTAGGGTATTCTGGATGGTCTAGTATTTGTTTAGGAGTAAGTGTCTTAGCATTAGTGGAAATAATTTTAGGATTAAAAAGGTGCAGAGGGTTGAGCTGAAACAGAGAGGAGGAGACGGAAAAGAAATTATTATTTGTGTGAGGGAGGAGATGGTTTTGTGTGGGAGCATGGTAAGGAGTAGAGAGTGGAAGCTGACTGGAGGTATAGGAGCTGGCATGGTATAAAGTTGTTAGGAGTAGTAGGAGGGAGATGGGGGTTCGGAGTGTTAGGGACAGTAAGGAAAGCATGGTTAGAAAAAAGTAGTTTAATATGGGAGTATTTGTAGTTGGAAAGAAGTGCTGTGGGGTGACAGGGGGTAGTGAAAGAGTGATGTATTTAATTAGCGATGCATTTAATTACTGTGGGTGAAAGGAGGAGGGGTAAAGAGGGGAATGCATTGATTGGATGGTTGACTGTGGGTGAAAGGGTGAGGGGTACAGAGGGGAAATAACATCTCAACCCTTGAAGACATACTCCAATGGGCCTCAGCCGAAATTAACCTTGAAACGTACATACTACGCGATGTAAACATCAACTGGAATAAAATCAACAGTCCCATACCTTCCCTTTCCATTAACCTCTTGAACTTTACTCAAGTAACCCACTCCATCACCAGACCCAATAAAACAAATCCCCCAGGATCCACTCTTGACTGGATCTTAGTAACCCATCCAAATAAAATTACCAACTCTGGCACCATCCCTGACTCTATTAGTGACCACATCCCAGCTTTCATTTACCGTGCAACCACCTCCCATCCACACCAACATCAATATATTCAGACCTGCAGCCTTAGTAAATTTGACCCTAAAACCTTCTCTAACTATCTCAACCAAATGAATTGAAACATTCTAAAAGCCATTCTACTCAATAAAGCCACAGACCACTTTAATTCTACTTTCCTAGATGCTCTAAATTCCCTAGCTCCACCAAGGAAAAAAGAATAATCAAAGAAACAAAGCAAATTATGCATCAAAGAGACAAATCCTAGAAGCTTTACCAAAAGATTAAACTTCACGAAACTCTTCTCCAATATACACAGCTCTGTAACTTTGCAAAAAAAGCAAATCTTCAAAGACAAAAAAAATCCTACCACACTAAGCTGCAGTCCAACCACCCCCAAAACCCTAGGCTTTACTGGAACTCCATAAACTCACTCCTCAACCCAGGCTCCAAAAATAACCCCTGTCTGGACCCAAGTAAATCTGACCTCGAATTAGCCTCCCTATTCAACTCTTTCTTTATAGAGTCAATATCCAACCTAATGAAACTTTTTCCCAACAATGACCCATCTCTCCTACATTCCACCTCATCTAATACATATCTTATCCTAATAGAGATAATTTAAAATACCTAGTTAAATTCTTCTGCATATAATTCTAAAGCATCCTACCTAAGGCAGACAACAAGTATTGTTTAAACCGTGAGCATTGCTGAACTGTTGAAACTTGAAGTATGTATTTGTTTAACAATTACTTTCTGGTTACTAATGAAGTCTTGTACATAAAGTCTAAATATCTTATCTAATGCTTGTAACATGTTTTTTTGTATAAACTGTGAAGATTCCTGAACGGTTTAAAATTTGTAGTATTTAACTGTATAACAACTAGTACCTGTATGTTAGTAGTCTAGTAATCTCTTGGAGCTTATCTCCCCGGGACTCTACTGAAAATGGACATAAATCCAGTTAGACTATCCCGGTCAGCAAATGTAAAATAAAAATAAAAATAAATAAAATAAATAATACCCCCCCCTATGTTTGAGCTTAAACCTGTCTCCACTAACTACATAAAAAGACTTCTATCCAAACTTAAACCCTGCTCCAATGTACCTGACAACATCCCCTCTTCCTTTCTAAAGTCTGCTGCCAATGGTATAGCTCTCCAATTAGTATCCTAATTAATAGATCCATAAAGGAATCCTATGTCCCTAAACTCTGGCATTCTGCCTTTATTCTTCCTCTCCACAAGGGAGTCAAAAACACGAACATTTCAAACTTCCACCCTACAGCTCTTCTCTCTCCAATCTCCAAAATCCTAGAAAAATGCATCCACCTCCAACTTATGCCTTTTCTGACCAAGCACCAACTTCTTACAACATAGCTTCTGACCATGAGATAGCACAATAACAGCTCTACTCTCATTCTTAGAAACTGTCAGTCAAGCCCGAGATACTGGGAACTTAGTATCCACAGTGCTCCTAGATCTCTCTAAATCATTAGATAATGTTTCCCATAAGCACCTTCTAAGTCACCTCTCAAACCTAAAGTTCTCCCAAAACACTCTTTCCTGGTTCTCAAGCTGTCAGATAGATCTCAGGGTGTGAAACGGAAAAAAGGCACCTCACCTTTCTTACTCACCCCTACAGGAGAGTACCACAGGGGTCCATCATTGGACCAATGCTGTTTAATATCTTTATCAATAACTTTCACTCTGCTATTCCTAATGCCAAAGTCATTCAATATACAGATGACTCTACACTTGTTTGCTCTGCCTCTAATCTCCCTGAACTCCTATCTAAAACTCAGACTGCCTTCTCAACTACTGAGATCTGGATGCGCCAAAATCGCCTTTCTCTCAATGCTAACAAATCTAAAATACTACTATTCACACCCTCAAAATATTTCTCTTTTGATAAATAATTCCTTCCAAGTCCTCAGCCAAAGCAACTCTCTGATCAAAGTTGTTCCCTTTGCCAAACTACTTGGTGTAACTATAGACGAACACCTCAAGTTCGACATCCATATTCAGCAAAATATAAAGAAAACCCACCAAATACTAGGTATGCTATACAGGAACAACCACTTCCTCTCTACTTCTACCAGGCATACTCTGGCCTCCTCTTCCCTCCTTTCTGTACGGCACCCCACTACTAACTAACCTATCCTCTTCCATCACTTCCAAACTTGAAAGCTGTTATAACAAAATTTCTAAATTTGCCACCAAAGCCAAACATTCAACTCATTACTGTGTTACCCTCCAATCCCTCAACTGATTAGAATTCACAAATTACCTGGACTTCCTCCAGCTCACTACAGCACATAGACTAATATTTAATCCAACCAAATGCCCCGCTCTAACTAACATCCTTCCCCCATACACCCCAAACAGAACTCTCAGATCTGAACACCAAAACTTAATTATTATCCACAAACCTAAACGTTCTGCTGGACAACTTCTCCTCTCCTTCTCAGGTAAGAAATGGAATTCTCTCCCTTCCACACTAAGGACAATATCAAACACAAACAACATCAAAACTCAGCTTTACACCTACCTTTCCTCCAAATGGAAATGTAACTGCATTCTCCCTACCTAGAACTCTTTAACGAAAGCCCCTGGGAGGATATCCTCCTGAGTTCCTAAGCACCTTATAGCTGGCTATATATAACCTTCTATAGCTAATTCCCATATGATCTCTCACACTCCATTGTAAAAAGCTTTTGCCTTTTGACTTTAACTGTGTGAATTTGTTAAAATGTACCTGCACGATATTTTTCCACTACGGGCAATATTGCTCACGCGTTGTATTATTTGATATGTATTTGTACTTGTACTTTTATTTTTATTGGACGCTATCTTTACTGTAATCTGTTTCATGGAGCGTTTCTCCCCAGGCCTCAACTGGAAATGGGGTCTCTGGGCCCAGTGGACTTCCCTGATAATCAAACTGGAAATAAATAACTTTTATTTTTACTCATCGTATCAATTTGTTTCAGACTGACCCTTTTGTACCAATGTTTCAAAAATTGTAGTAGACCTAGCTAAGATGTGCAGAACAGCAGGTAGTCTTCATTTTACTATCATATTAATAGACAGTCCTTACATGTTAGTGGACAGCCTTTACAAAACTGCTGTCTTCAGTTAAGCATCACTTAAGTTGATCCAGGTGTAGACAGTTCATAAACTTCAGTAGTCACTGAACACTTGAGCGACTCTTTAGTGAAGCTACACTGAATTACTCTTGTGGCACTGGGTATGGAAGCATAGTACTGCATTTCTGGAAGGAGTTACAACCCAGTAGTTGTGCACACTTCTCCAAACCCTCCTGTGCACAGCAGAGCTATACAAATTAAAAAAGTGATTTTGCATGGCTTGATTTGTGTCACCATAACAAATGCTAGTGCAGTGACTGCATCAGTTTATCAAAATTCTATTAGCCTGTGGAACAAAATGGTTTTATGGAATTTGCTGACATGACACAGACATTCAGTGTTTTTCTTTGTGGAGGGAGATGCGCTCTCATACCTCCCACAACCTTTACTTAAATATATGGCTAAGCAGAGACAGTAGGGCCCTTCTGAAAACTAGATATAAAGCTTGGGAACTATGGCGTAAGACTAACACAGTAGTTTCTAAACAACAGTATCAATAACTTAGAAATAAGGCAAAAATAAACAAACAAAAAAGGATAAAATAAATTTCTATCATAACATTCAAAACACATATCAAAAAAACCCTTAAAAACTCTGGCCGACTATAAACTCAATCCTTCACCCAGGAAAATCTACTACACCAACCCCAAACATCCACAACAATTGCGATAGCATAGCTATCATTTGTAACAAACATTTTACTGAATCTACAATTGCCCTTTCCAATCAGCAAACCCCTAATCCTGGTACCAAACCAGCCAAGTCTACAACCAGCAATGCCTTGTTCTTTTTCTCTCCAGTTCCTACAGCCACTATAAAAATCTACTCCAGAAACTAAAATCTACTACACTTGCCGTAGATAACTTACCCAGTGAAGACCTCAAAATTGCAGCTGAATCTATAGCCTTCCCAGTATCAATCCTTATAAATAGATGCATTCTCAAAAACAAGGTCCCTCAACTGTGGAAAATTCCTCATGTAATCCCACTTCATAAAGGAGGACATTCCACAGAACTGACAAACTATTGACCAATTGCTATACTTTCACCTCTTTCTAAGCTACTCAAAAGGTGTATTCATCTCCAGGTCATGAAATTCTTACTAACAAATAACCTTCTCTCAAACACTCAGCATGGGTTTCGCCCATCACATAGTACCACTACAGCTCTCTTATCCTTCACTAATACCGTAAACCATCACACAAATAACAAGTTTGTATCTGCTATCTTTCTACACCTATCAAAAGCTTTTGATATGATCTCCTATTCCAAACTAATAGATGTACTAACTGAACTATCCTTCTCACCATCTGCACCAGCATGGTTTCATAACTATTTGTCTGTCAACAATCTGTTCTATGGCAGGGTGACCTATCTCCATACCTTCCTTTATCCATTGGTGTCCCCCAAGGCTCTACCTCGGGCCCTCTCCTTTTCTCCCTCTTTACTAATAATCTACACACAGCTACTCCACATGGTTCTATAATACAGTATGCAGATGATTCAACACTTATCTGTGCTGCCACTTCTCTATCAACTCTTCATTTTCAAACACAGGAATCTTTCACTTCTGTTGAAACCTGGTTAGCCAATGCCCATCTAATCCTGAACCCAAACAAAACTAAATTATTACTCTTCCAACCTGACAAGACATCTACCTCATGCCCACCATTTAACACAATAGCCAAAGACAATACTGTCATCTCCCCGATAACCCATACAAAGCTTCTTGGAGTGGAAATAGACAATAACCTAAAATTTGACTTGCATGTCTCCCTAACTATAAAAAAAGCCCATAAGAAACTTGGGAGTCTATGTAGGCACAAAAAGTTCCTGACCGCAAAGGCCAAAATTACATTAGCACAAACCCAGATGCTCTCCACTCTACTATATGCCTCTCCAATTTTAACTAATCTAAGGAAAACTGACTTATCTAAGCTAGAAGCATGTTATAATAAAATTGCTAAGTTTGCATCTGACTGCCCATACAGAACACATCATCGTACAGCTTTAAGGATACTAGACTGGCTTGAGCTTCCCAACATTATTTTTTATAACCAACTCTCTCTAACTCACAAAACTGTAACACAACCAACAAGATTCCCTGCACTACAAAATCTCATCCTTCCTTACAGTTCCAGCAGACCACTTTGCTCTAACAATAAGAACTTACTCACATTCTCCAAGGCCAACAACACTGCAGGAGAATCTTTATTTTCCAATTATATATCTTGTATATGGAACTCCCTTCCTAAATCCATTCTCTCAGTCTCATCCACTTACCACTTTAAGCCATCACTTAAAGCTTATCTAAAAAATAAGTGTCAATGTTCCTGTACTAACCCCTCATGAGTGCTCTGATGCATCACAGTATACCCCAACCATATCCAACTTCTTCCCCTGTGTTTAATCTTTTATTCCTACCGACCTGTCTGAACATATATCTTAACATAAGTCATACTTTAGAAATAGTACTAGCTATGTTCAAAGCCTAGGTTTTGTTAAGATGTAACAAATTTGTATTTTCTTATGTATACTACATTTTGTTTACTTTATACTTTATTGATTATTGTAAAGTGTGCATTAAAATTTACTGTTGCTCATGGAGCTTTTCTCCCTGGGCCTCCACTGAAAAAGGACCTGTGTCCAGTCGGACTTTCCCAGTAAACAAATGTTAAATAAATAAATAAAATAAATGAAATTAACTGCACGGTCTCACAACCTTAGAGCAGACACAACTTTATAAAGTTGTCACCTCACAGCAAGAGGTTCCCCGGTTAGATTCTCGACTGGGGTGCCTTCTGTGTGGAGTCTGCATGTCCTCCTTGTGTTTGTGTGGGTTTCCTCCAGGTGCTCCGGTTTCCTCCCACATTACAAAGACATGCTGCAGGTGGATTAGACACTCTCTAGCCACCCAGCGGTGTAAACCTTGGCTCCATGTGGAAAATGGGAAAAGGGGGTTTGGAAGGATGGAAAGCAGCGATTAACATTTAACAACCCAAAAGGCAGAAAACCACCATATGACAAAGGGGACAAGAAGGTGGTGTGGCCTTTTACAAGCATAAAAAATAGAAAACCATGTCACAAAATATCTTTTCAAGTATCAACCACAAATTAAGAATAATGAAGTCTGAAAAATGTACATATCTAAATCGTATTATTAACAAGTATGCAATACATTAGCAAACTTCAAACTACTGAGTTATAACTCAACAACATACTCTGCTACCCAACTAGTTTAGAAGTAATTCAGTCAAAATGCAGCAAACATATATTAATAAAAAATCTTTGAAGCTGTAGAACAGCCTTGTTTACAGGTCATTCAACCTTCAGTCTTCATAAGATCCCAAGAAAATAGCCACAGCTATAATTCAAAAGTAACTCATCCTCACCTTTTCCCACAAAAATATAAGTTCAGTGAAAGGCTTTGCTTTTTCCTGCTACACTTTATATGATTTTATGTTTACTATAACTGCCTGATTACATGCCTTACATGTATCATTACCAGGCTTTCAACTGCAGAAAACATGGACTTAAACATCCAAGACCTCAGGCTCCCCAGGTAAAGGATGAATTTTACAATCCTGTTTATTAAACCCTATAAAGCTCAACACTTTGATGCTCTGAAAGTCCACTTAGCTAAAACAGAGGACTGCTAAAGTGGGAGGCTGACATAATGGTTAAAGCGTTTACCTCACAGACACAAAGTACAGGGCTTAATTATCACATGGGGTAATTGGCTAGACTTAAAATGGCCCACGAGGCCAGTTAGCTTAGTACTACCCTACAAACCTATAACATGGGTAGGTCTTCAAGTACACAGACAGAATAGGGCGTTGGTTGGATCACAAGTCAAGAAACAGGAAATTCCTTGCAAAGGAAGAGGGTCAAAGAAAGCCACAGAATTGCAGAAAATGTATACTAAGGAAGACTTTAGCATGTCTAAAGGATGAAGGATGGACTCCCTGGCATGCCAAGTAAAGGAATGACCAGAAAAGTTCAGGAGGGGTAGGAGGTAGAGAGGATGGGTTCTTTGTTCTTCCAGTTCTGGAATATCTTACTGACATCTGAGTGCCAAGTCATTGTTTTTCCAGAGTTTGCTCAGCACCTCAATACATTTTATTCAATAACACATCTTCTGGATGAAGGACACATGGAAAACATTCTTGTATGGCTAGAGGTTGTTATCTTCTCTAATGATCTTTAACCATAGGTTTACTGTACCAAAAAGTACAGTTTTGTACCTACCATAAATGTAGATGTCCGATAGGTATGCATCTGCAGTCATAACATATGGGTTGTCCTGCCTCAGGCAGCCCTTCGGTCGGCCGGATTCCAAAGTCTGGGTCTGGCCTCGGCTGATGTCGCACTTTCCCCAACGTCAGAGCGTCTGGGGTATAAAAGCATCAGCCGACGCCATCTTCCTCAGTTTTTCTTGCCCCAGATGCCAGGTGCCCTCTAGGAAGGCTACATTTGGATAAAATGCCAAAAATTTCCAAACATAATGCAAAAATATATACATATATATATGTATCTATATACAAACAAAAACACCATAACAGATTCCCCCAGCTAGCTAATGAAGGGGTAAACACCCTAGGAATACCACAGAGGGGAAGGAGGGAGGGTAAACCTGACTGCAGATGCATACCTATCGGACATCTACATTTATGGTAGGTACAAAACTGTACTATGTCCTTCAAGGATGCATCTGCAGTCATAACATATGGGTAGAATACCATAGCCAATCTGGGGGTGGAGGTACTAAGAAAATTATGGTGTAGTTAAGAGACCCTGCAGGACTGCTGTTGCAAAACCTGCTCTGGATCTGGAGTATAAAAGTAAATTGTAATGCTTGGCAAAAGTATGCACGGAGCTCCATGTAGCAGCTTCTAAAATGTCCTTGGTAGCCACCCCTCTTAGGAAGGCTGTAGTGGTGGCTGTGGCTCTCGTGGAATGAGGCCTAATATTCACAGGAACAGTCTTTCCATGAAAAGAGTAGCAAAAGCGAATGCAATTTCCTATCCATTTTGAGATTGTCTGTTTGGAAATTGCTTTTTCTTGTGTCCCAGCAGCATAAGCTACAAACAGTTGGTCAGTCTTTCTGTAACTTTTAGTTCTGTCCAAATAGTAGCGTAATTGTCTGTGGATATCCAGAGTGTGCAGAAGTTTCTCCCCTTTATTTTGTGGATTTGGGAAGAATGTAGGCAAATGAATTGCTTGGTTCAAGGATACTCTAGATACCACCTTTGGCATAAAAGTTGGATTGGTTCTTAATGAAACTCTGTCCTGATGAAAAATAAGAAATGGCTGCACTGCCATTAAAGCTTGTAACTCAGATACTCTTCTTGCTGAAGTTATGGCCAGAAGGAATGCAGTTTTCCAGGACAGAAACTGTGGATCTGCCGATGCTGCTGGTTCAAATGAAGGAAGTGTTAGTTTTTCCAGCACAAAGTTGAGGTCCCAAGTAGGTAAAGTGGTCTCCTTGGAGGATTGATGTTTTTGATTCCTCTGAGAAATTGTCTTAAGAGAGGATGCGGGTAGACAGGAGGATTTACATTGTATTCTGCTGAAATTGCTGAGGCATGTATTTTAATGGAAGAAGAAGACAGGCCATTGTGGAACAATTCTGCTAAGTATTCCAGTATATGTGACATGTTCATCACTGCCACATCAAGGCCTTTTGTTGTGCTCCAAATGAGAAATCTTTTCCATTTTGCTGAGTATGCCTTCCTTGTGGAAGGGCGGCGAGCTTCCATAATAATGTCGTTTACCCTCTGGGATAAGCTGTCCTGGGAAGGAGTCATGGTATTCTCCAGGCAGTCAGCTGCAAGGTCTTTAGGTTGGGATGCAGGATCTTGTAATTGTTCTGCGTCAGAAGAGGCCATAATGGGAGAGGCCACGGCTTTGTCTGTGACAGGCTCTTCAACAGTGGGTACCAATGCTGCCTTGGCCAGTCTGGAGCTATCAGGATCACTTTTGGTTGTTCTGCTCTGATCTTCAGTAAAACCTTGGACATTAATGGGATTGGTGGGAAAGCATAGACTTTTCGGGCTTTCCAACTGAAAGAGAGAGAGTCCACCTTCCATGCTTGTGGATGGTATGTCCTGGTGCAAAAAATTTTCAGTTGATGATTGTGGGGTGAGGCGAACAGATCTATATCAGGCCTTCCCCATGTCTGCGTTATGAGTAAGAAGATGTCTGGGTGCAGCATCTATTCGTGTGCATCCATGGTAGTTCTGCTTAAGCTGTCTGCCAGTGTATTGTCTTTCCCTGGCACGAACTGGGCCTGTAGTTGTATATTGTGTTTCAAACAAAGATCCCATAGATTCATAGACAGTCTGCATAGAGGGTAGGAGTGCGTGCCTCCTTGCTTGTTTATGTACCACATAACTGTGGTGTTGTCTGTCCTTATTAGCAGGTGGCCTTGCTGAAGGAAAGGTTTGAAAGCCTCGATTGCATGCATCACTGCCAGCATTTCCTTTTGGTTTATGTGCATTTGCAGTTGCCCTTGAGACCATAGTCCTTGGATACATTTGTCCTCCATGTGTGCTCCCCAACCTCGGTCTGAAGCGTCCGTGGTGATGGTTTGGTTTGCTTTTGGTTTGATGAAAGGCAACCCTCTGTTGGTCTGGCAGGCTTGAGCCCACCACAGGAATTCCTTTTGAAGGCAAGGTATGATTGGAATCAGAGTTTCTAAGCTGTGACTGTGCTAAGTCCATACACTCCTTGGATACCATTGCAATCTACTCATATGCAGCCTGCCTTGTGGAATTAGTATTATGCAGGATGCCATGAAACCCAGGGTCTGCAGGATTTTCCTTGCAGTTAGCTGGGTTTGTCTTGTCAGATTCTTGAAGTAATCTGGAAGTTGGAAGTTGTTTCTGCTTTTCTTATGTGAGAAAGGCCATTTGGGTGGTTGTATCTAGATCTGCACCCAAGAAAGTTATCCTTTGGGATGGTACAAGTCTTGATTTTTGGATGTTGACTGTGTATCCCAAGGCCTGTAATAGCTTGATGGCATAGTCCAAGTCCTTTAACAAATTTGTCTTGCTGTCCGCTTGTATCAGGCAGTCGTCCAGATATGGGTAGATTTGAATCCCCTGAAGTCTGCAGTGTGCAATTACTGATGCCAGGCATTTTGTGAATACTCTGGGCGCAGTAGATAAGCCAAAGGGCAATGCTGAGAATTGATAATGCTCTGATCCTGCAAGAAATCTGAGGTGTCTTCTGCAACTTTGTCGAATGGGGACATGCAGGTATGCCTCCTTGAGATCTAGAGTCACCAGCCAAGACTCCTTGCCCAGCATGGGAAGAAGCTGCTGTAGGGTCAGCATCTTGAATTTCGGCACAATGAGGTAAGTGTTCAGTGCAGACAGATCGAGAATAGGCCTCCATTGATTTTCTTTCCTTGGAACAAGGAATAGCCTTGAATAAAAACCTTGGCCTTGTTCTGAGAGAGGAACCTTCTCTATGGCTTTCATTTGTAGTAATTTGGTGATTTGCTTCAAAGCCTCCGCCCTCTGATTTGGTGGCAGGTCTGGCATTCCTTTTCTTTTTGGTAATGTGTGGAAATGGAACCTGTAGCCTTTGTCTATTATTTGCAGTGTCCATGAGTCCCTTGTAATGTAATGCCAATTTTCTGAAAATAAAGAAAGCTTTCCGCCCAATGGTGCTTCCAATTGAGCCCTGGTTGGCGGAGTCAAAAATAAGTCATTGTGTTTGTCCTGGTGTTGCAGATGTTGTTGCTGTTCCTGCACCACCTCTCTGGTTTGGTGGCTGCCACTGACGGCCTCTGTAGTGGCCTCTAGCTTGCCCTCTACCTCTGGTACGCCTGTTCCTACCTCTCTGTGATCTGTCTGAATCCGGAAAGGACCAATTCTTAGTAGGCCAATTTCTGCTGAACCTCGGTGGTTGTACCTGCAGAAAGTCCTTGACTGTTTGCAAAGATTTTGCCTTTTCTTCAAACTTCAAGACCTCCTGGGCCGTGGAACCAAATAATTTTTGTTTTTCCATTGGAGCATCCAGGGGCTTAGTTTTAACATGGTCCGGTAGAGATTGTTCCTTCAACCAGGTATGCCTTCGTATAACTGCCCCTGTCATTGCTGACCTACATGAAGCTTCCAGTGCATCATAACCACATTTCAAAAAATGGTTGCTAACCTGCTGTGAGTTATGTACCAGATCCTGAAGTGATTTACGGTCAAGGGACTCAGAGGAGGAAAGTTTCTTATACAATTCATCTAACAAATACTCTTGGTACTGAATCATATGGAATTGACAATTTAATGCCCTCATAGAAAGAGTTGCAGAAGTATAAACTTTCTTTCCCCATCGCTCTAAAGCTCTAGATTTCCTTTCAGAAGGTAAAGGATTCTTAGCAGTGGAAGCTGCCACCCCTTTTGGACCCTGAGAAATGGTTTCTGGGTCTGCAGTGTGGGCCTTGTACAGGTGAAAATGAGAATCCGGGACCCTGTAGTACCTATCCGGTTTGGCAGGAGCCGGAGGGAGAGAATCAGGGGCTGTACTGGCATCAGAGTACACATCATCAATAACATTCAAAACAGGAGGTATAGCCAAAGGCCTATGCTGAGGTAAATGCAAAAAGGTCCTTAATCTTTTTCTGGAATCAGAAAATTCCTGGCCCTGCCATTGGAAATGTTCTCTTATAGAATGCAGTGTCTCACCAAAAGAAAACTCTTCAGGAGGGGAGGCCGAAGGAATAGATTCTTCAGCATCCGAATCCTCGTAGGCCGAATAAGCCTCCTGCTGGTGCTCAGACAACACAGATTCATCCGTAGACTCATCTGAAGAGTGGGGGTCAGAGGGCTCAACCCTGGGCCTTTTTTCTGGAGGTGGGAGAGAGCCCCTGTCCGGGTGAGGTTGAGAACCTCTAATTAAGGAGATAAGATCCTCTGCCAGGCTGAGAATTTGAGTGCTGGTAGAAGGCCTCTGAGAGGTAGACTTGGGAGGCAAAGCTTTGACAAGTTTAGCAGCTTTAGCCCTAGAGAAGGCCTTAATGGACATGGATGCAGGGGGTCTGGCTGCACCACATGCAGGGGTGGACTTATCTAAAGGAATGGTGTCGGACATGTCCTGGACACCGGTTTCCGAAGGTAGTTCAATAACCGACTCGGCCGGAGCCTCCGAGGCCGAGGTAGTCGGTAGTAAGGTTTCGGTCACAGGAAGCACCGAGGACTCGGTTTCAGCCGAAACCGAGACACTCGCGGTAGGCCTGACTGAGGTTTCAGCTGAAACCGCGGGCCGCGAGGGTCGGTCCTTGTCCTTCCGTTTTTTAACTACATGTGAAGTCGGAGTCTCCGACGGCATTTTATATGCAAAACTAGCCCCAAAATATTCCTCTGCAAACTCCGACCGACGCCTAAGCGTTCGTCAGTTGAAGGAAGCACAGGGAGAGCAGGCCGAGATGTCGTGGTCCGGGCATAAGCAAGGGAGGCAGTAGGAGTGAAAATCCTTATGAGGTATTTGTTTCCCACAAGTTAAACAATTATTTACTTTATCTGACATCGGCTGAGGCAAGAGAGAGTCCCCAATGGGGTACTTAGCTTTTTCGAAGTCTTCGGTAGCTGAATCAAAGGAACTGGCCGACTGGCACTTGCGAACTGCTTCTGCTTCGGGCACCGCGCGGCAAGAAAGACTGAGGAAGATGGCGTCGGCTGATGCTTTTATACCCCAGATGCTCTGACGTCGGGGAAAGTGCGACATCAGCAGAGGCCAGACCCAGACTTTGGAATCCAGCCGACCGAAGGGCTGCCTGAGGCAGGACAACCCATATGTTATGACTGCAGATGCATCCTTGAAGGACATCAACAGAGAGAAGAAAAAAAATACACAAAGCTGCTGCTATTCCTCCCAAAAGCCCTTACACAAATCAAACAACATTTCTCAACGTCTGATAACACCCCTATACAAGTCATTCCCCATGCCAAGCTACTTGGCACGACAGTTGATAACTATGTACAACAGGCTATCAAAAAAAAAAAGAATCCCAAAAATCACGACACTCTATAGAACAAAAATCATATAGTGAGATACAAAAAGTCATAAAATATCAAGACTTGCAAGCAGAAATGACAGCAATGTGGAAGAAAGATACTCAGAGTTTCACTAGTAGTAGGAGCAATGGTTCTAATAAAAAAATACAGTCATATTTAGATATGCTACTAGTACATGTAACTCCATATGAATTGCAGAAGGAGTGAATTCTGGGCACACTGCAGGTGTTGCAAACAGCACTTCTGGCTAACATCAAAGACTAAAACAATACTAATTTCACAAACTTTAATTATACCTTGACTTGGGAATGGGGTCCATTTCCATCATGGTAGTAGAAATCCAAAAGATTTGGAGAAATTAAACAGAAAACCAACAACACCTAACTGAATCATCCAAGAAACTCCTGGGCTCTACACTCTATTCCCCATTCTAATATATGGCTCCCCAGTGCAGCTTAACCTTCAAGCTTCCATCCAAAATAAATAAAACGAGTGCTGCAAAACAACAGCAAAATAAACTAAACCAGTGCTGCAATGCAACAGCAAAATAAACTAAACCAGAGCCGCAATACGACAGCAAAATAAACTAAACCAGTGCCACAATACAACAGCAAAATAAACGAGCCGCAATACAGTAGCAAAATAAAGTAAACCAGCACTACAAAACAATAGCAAAATAAAACTAAACCAGCACTACAATACAACAGCAAAATAAACTAAACCAGTGCCCCAATACAAAAGCAAAAGTAATTAAACCATCACCGCAACACAACAGCAAAATAAACTAAACCAGCACTACAATACAACAGCAAGATAAACTAAACTAGTGCTGCAATGCAACAGCAACATTTCCACTAACTCAAACAGAACCCATCACTGCTTTAGCCTTTGAACAGTTTTTCTGGCTTGAATTACCTAAGCAATTCACTCACACCCATCCTAGTCCATAAAATGAATATACAAACCAGAACAAAGCAAAGTCCTACTAGACTTATTGCACACACACCCCCACTATATCACTTAAATCTGGAAACAAAATGAACCTCAGTACCTACAAACCACACCTGGCAGCAGGAACCTCTAAGTATACCAGCTACATAGCCTATTCCTGGAACTGTATCCCCTCATCCCTTAAACATACTAGCAACCTTTACAATTTCAAGACCAATCTTAAAAAAATAAGAAATCTGTGCGATACCTGTACAACTCTCAAAACAGTGCAGGACCACCTGCTTACTATAACTATGCCTTTATCTCTCTAAATTCAGTAGTACCTCCTTATTTTAGCAGGTAGTAATGGGCTAATATCAAAAGAAGCTCTCAGTTTAATGATACCATACTACTGATGTATGCTCTTCTACCTCTTCAGCCAACACTTACTATGTACTCTCCTCTCTGGTTTCCTTCCATACATTCTCATCTTTCTAATAGTAACCGACTCTCTCTCTCTGCATGTCCTTAACTTCCCCTCCTGCACATGACTCCTCCTCATCTCATTCTATTCCTCTGTTTTGGCCAGAAAGCTCAGTTATTTCTCACCTCCATACATTATAAGAAATATAATCAATATTTTGAATAACTATACATTGGTTAGCTTGACATAGGTTATCCACTTCTGCAGCATGTCCTGCAGCTTGCAGAACCATAACTGTATTCTTGATTACAATTTATTCACGTAATATTCTGAAAAATGTGTCTCAAGTCTGTGTTTTATCTTTTGTGGGGCTTTTCTCTGCTTATATGTAGTTACTCATCAACTACTGTTTGAAAGTTTTGGAATCTGTTGTGGAGCTTTTCTCCCCTGGCCTCCACTGAAAACAGGCCATTGGCTCAGCCGGACTTTCCCGGTTATCAAAGGACAAATAAAATAAATAACTAGAGTCGGAATGTCATGGAATCCACTGATAAACTGTCAAAGGACAAGGCCACAGGGTCAGATACACACATGGCTAAGTTTTACGTCAAATGCTCCCAATCAGATGTTGAATACAAGTACACACCACATCCGAATATCTTATTCCCATATTAATTAATGACAACCTATGACCTAATCCCAATATTTCCTTTTCCCAGAATGTACATTTATTCATTCCAAATCATCCTTACACTGCCACATACAACAACAAAGCATGACTTGGCTGCTTTCTCTCTTCTGTGACATTTCTGCATTACTCAGCTTCCTCAGAGCACTCCTTACTGTGTATGAAGAAAATGTCAAGATACTTTCTTTAAGAACTTGTCTCTCTTGTTCTTATTATTTTCCATAAAGTTTTACTGGCTGAGGAGATTTCTGCATAGTAAGGTATTTGTCTCCTTTTTTAGCATCCACTGGTGTCACAAGCCTATTGAATCTCTGTTGCAGTATGTACTGTCATTCACCTCTGCTTTAGTTTTTCCAAAACTGCAATTTAAGCACTATTCTGTAGCTGATGAGAAAACTGGAGAAAAGTGGTTTATTGCAGTTATGTTTAACACCTGCCGAAGCAAAATACAAGAGAAAGTTTCAGACACTCTGTTTAAATATTCTCAAAACATGCAGTAATTTCAAGGGTTGCCATTGGAAGTAAATGCAAAGAAGATGTGACATAACATAGCAGGGCATGATAATCTCATGTCTGGAGGGCACAGAATGGATTATGGGACAGTGAAAGACTTACCAAAAAATCATATCTGTATGTCTCTCCCATCACGGTGTTTTGACTTAAAATAAAATAACATATGAGTACTGACTATGTGGAGTGCTGCAGAGTTATTACTATAAGCTTACCAGACAACAAATATTTTATATATTTTTTACATAGTGTGTGTACAACAGTCCATAATTAAGGCACTGTCAAAGGCTGCAGGTATGTTGGTACCTACTACTGTAGCCTGATGCTAACATGTGACACCCGAGTTGAGCCTGGGCTCCCCAACTGATTACTTCAACAAGCACAAACAAATAAATTTAATTCCTTTAGTGTTGATAATTTAATTCCTTTAGTGTTGATAGTACGTATATATATATATATATATATATATATATATATATATATATATATATATATATATATACACACACACACACACACACAAACACACACACACACACACACACACACGCACCTATACAGTCAACTATCTACTACAACACACCCAAAGGAATAACAGTAATTACCTTTAGCACTGATGGCAAGCACAGTAGGTTTATCTTCCTGGAAGCATAGCTCAGCTTACACAGTCATGATAAAGTAGGAATTATGAGCCTTGGATGAAGTCACACACCACATACCACACGTGGCTGAAAGGAAATCCCACACTTTCTGCAGTCAAAGGCCAGGCCTCAGTGTAGAATGAACTGGCATCCTTATCCTCATATCTAGAAAATTAACAGCTTCATTCACTGCAACATTTCCAAACCTAGCATAATATGGCTATAACTGACTAGTCTGGGAATAGTTGGGAAACTAAAACTTGTAACAGGCCTGCTGAGTTTACCCACATTTGATCAAAGTACAATACAACTTATGCTTTTTCAAAACTTCAACTCCAGAAAGTGTAAATGAAAAATGTAAAACAAAATAAGCTCTTCCTTCATGTGTGTGTGTGGGGGAAGGCTTGGTCTCCCCAACAAAAAATGTATTTACTGATTCAATGGTTGCACTAAAGTGGAGAAAAAGAAAAAAAAACACAAAAAGTATACTGCTGGCTCGCACAATCTAACACACTGCAATAAAGTGAACTGCGGCATTCAAAATTTAAGCAGACAACACAAACGCTAAGTAAACCAGGCTGATGCGTTATTCACCTATTACTATACTTTGTCAAAAAGTCACATGCATTAGATACCACTGTAACTACCAGACTTTTAGCTGTAATGAACAACTCCTGTTACACATCAAGCTAGCAGAAAAAAATATAACCTGTGTCCTATCACAAACTGCAGTGTCATATTTTACTACCTACTTAACATACTGTTATTCTTGCAAGAAAACATACTACCCTTGTACAGCCAAAAGGTCAGACTTCAACATCAACCAGCACCTTGGCAATCACAGGACCAAAAAGTGCATCTGCAAATGGAAAAAAGGCCTTTGCCAATTAAAACACCACGCTGCATATTGACAATTCTACAGCACAAGAAACAAATAGAAAAAAAACTCACTAGCAATGTAGAAGTCGTCTTCTAATAAGGTCAAAACTCCTCTAGCAAAAATAAATCATCCTACCAACAAACCCTAAACACGTCTGGTAAGAAATTAAAATTCTAACCGTTACAATGAAATCTTCCTCACATATTCTCTCTGCCATTACCGCCACCAACCCAGCTTGCGAGCAGCTGTGCCCGACACAGTGTTTTTTAAAGTAGCTAGGTAATATGACCAGTAAATATGATCACCTAATTGCACTCCTTGTAGCCTGTTCGGATTGATGCCAGACTTCACCCTTGGTGATGAAATAGTTGTGAAAGGTCATTCCTAGGCTGGACTCTGATGGCTTAGTCTCAAAATTCATGAAGGTGTGCAATACCTTTATCATTGTACCTTTCACCTACATGGCTAACACGTTTACTAAATCAGTTATACAATAGCCACAACTCTCACATTTCCCAAAGTGGAATGCCAAAATTGGTGGATTAATACAACTTCCCTCTCACCACTACAAAATGGCACTGGAAAAGACTGGGTCTACAAACATATCTGCTTACCCACACAAAACTATGGACTTTTTTGAGAACTGACATCATTTTTATAAGAGACACAAGAAAGCAAACTCTTTGTTATTTTTAAAAATGTCATCTACAAACCATAGCTGTACGAGAACTCAAAAGGTTGTTCTAATGATCTTACAATATCTGACTCTATGAAACATTACAGGCTTGTTAAAACAGATAGCCCTACATGGCTCAAAAGTTTCGATTTTACAATACAGCAGCAATGTAAGAAAAATGTTCTTTCAAGGCGACTCTACCAGAAATCTCTGTAAATGATTTCTCAAACTTTATGACCAGCAACCTCCCTACAAGTATCTGGGAAGTATGAACTTTTAAGAATGTACTGAACAATAATGTACAAAAAATATATATATATTTATTTATCTTTTTGCCTTTGTTTTCTGGGAAAGTCCGACTGGGTTTAGTTAAACCTCTTTTCAGCAGGAGGCACAGAGAGAGAGAAAAGCTCCTCAGATTTTATACAAAACATTATCAAGACGACACATAGAATGACAGTGTATAAAAAGATTAAGGATTTGCATGACATTTTAAACAGTATGCATAAGTTTGTAGAGCACATGAATATTTAATCAGTGTCCAATACTCTTCTATTTTGGGTGACATGTTTTGTTTGCCACCTTTATTCACTGTACAAAAATATACGTGGTCTGCCAGCCTAAAAAAAATATAAAACTTCCAGCCGTGTGGGCACATCCATTCTAATAACAACTTTGCTGTAGCAAATGCAGAAATTAATTTTATGCCAGGTGGGAAGGAAGGGCGTCAAATGTCTTCACAAATACCAGCCACATCATGGAAGGACAGCAGCCTCGAAATAACCACTTGTTTCAATCATATGCACAAGAGGTACTTGGCAGAGCTGTTCATTTCTTTTTCTCTAGGCTCTAAACAAAATGGAAATTATTCATGTTCATGAGTTCTTTCTTGCTAACGGATTTCTGTATGACCACTGCCTCTGAAGAATGGCATAACACTAGACTGTACCTACCTCATTCTTAGTTAATGTTTACTAAGGGCACTTTCTTATGGCTATCAAGGAGAAAACAAGCAACCAGGAAATTCTTGTATTTCCAGGCAATCGCTAACAATGGGTTATCCATTCAAAAGACTCACAGTCAGCCCTTCTGGCTTTTAACATACTCATACAGAAACTTATGAAGGTTGAGCAGTTTGTCTCCTGGCTGGGATGTTCTGTATATGTCCATCTCAAATGCTGATAGGTGCTTTGCTTTCCTGGCACATCACAAAACTGATCTTTTTTGTATGTGAACTGTCAATCATCCCAATTACTAAGTAGTGTGCTTGACATATGTGAGTGGCTGAGCGTGTGCTTGCATATGTGAATGTGTGTCTCACAGTTGCCTGGTACTCTATCCAAGATTATTTTCTCTGCCTTGTGTCCAATGACGATTGGATTGTTTCTGGCTCCCCATAACAATGAATGGAATTAAAAGGGTAAACAGAAAATTAAACGAATTAACGTCTGCTATGCACTGACCTCCTCTACAACCAAAGTGATGTCCTTGACTGTATACATCTGGAGTACTACAAACAGAAGCAAATACAAATGACTACTTATTTAAAGGTACAAACATGTGATGTAAGGATACAGCCGGATGTGGAATCCCCAGATGACAGTCACCAGAAAAAACAAAAGATGGCCTTGCCCTGCCTTAACTTCTCAGCACAACTTACTATGTTAAAGATGGACTGCCTTCCCAGAATCTTTGCTCATACACTGTGCTCTTTCTAGATTACTGTGAAGGAATGAGCCCATTCAAAGAACATTTTACTCATCACGGAGTTCTTAGAAGAGGGAGTAAACTGTAAACTTTCTAACAAGCAGTTGTACTATACAGCCACATAGCACATAATTTATCTGCATCTCCTTGGGGGTACTACATAAACTGCAACACTCTCCACGTGGCTTCTGTCTTACTAATAAATGCTGCAGGCGTATATGTTGTCAAACAACCTCTACTCTGTTGTGGGCCGATGCCATCCATCATTTATACACTTTACTACTCTCAGTCAGTGTTCTATCCAAAAAAGAAACTGAGGCTTAGTTCTTGTGATGAATTATGGATTATGTTTTGCAGGTAAAATGGTGTCCTACGGATGAGATGGGCTTCTATGAGGGGATTTTCCTTCACTAAAAATAAGACTAAACAGACAGGACTCCTTTCCTCTGTACCACAGAAAATAAGCAAGCATTACCATTTTTCAAAGTAATGACAGAATTAGCTGCAAAGCCAGTGCTGGATAGAAACAGCTGCGATGACAACAAATAAGTTTAGCGTGAGAGCAGTATCTACAACAAAGGGCTTAACTGTGAGCTCTACATTACTCAGTACTTCAGGAAATGCATCCTTCTCAGGGCTTTCAAGATTAAACCAACTTTTAGTGCTGAAAGATAAAACAGGTGTTATGGGATATGTCATCTACATATCAGGAAATTATCTTGGAGCTAGCTTATATCAGCTTCTGCTGACACTGCCGATTGCCATTACTGCTGATTTAGAATGTGTGGAAGGGACAAGTCACCTCTTTAAACTGCTTTCTGAATGTTAACCTGTATTTATGCTAATCTTACTAAGAATAACAGATGCATTACTGAATTATTCCCTAATCTACGGATCATAACCTAATACTGCTAATGGAGGTGTGGGTTAGTTTAACAGTCATCAGATGCATGTAAAACTGAAGTGAACTAGATGACTTGAGGTTCTGGGGTCTGATGGAGCCCACTGGAGCCATTTACACAAAGACTCCTGTCTGATGACTACTATATCAAGGCTACAACTAATCTTGTGTCTTTACTTTTAAAGAGGCTTCTGATGCCTGCTTGCTTGTAATTCTACACTTGGAGCTGCTAAACATTTTAATTTTCTCACCGATACAAACATCGTTAATCCTGCAATAAACAGCTAACAAAGAAATAAACATTTGTTATGTCATCCCAACGGCCACCATCTAAAGTTTATGGCTCTTTAAACAGAGTCTGCTTCCATTGCAGCTGTTGTGCTACAGACTGCTTTACATTAGCATGTATTTGTGCACTATTTTGCTTGTCCTTTAATAACCAGGTTAACCATGGTGTACTGAGAAGAACGCTACATGAAAGTACGGTAAGCATATGCATGCACATACATCAGTTAAGTTGTAGGTACTTTGTTCAAAATTTTTACAACACAATGATGACTTTGTTTCTACAGCTCAAACATTTTTACAGAACAACATAGCTACATGTCATATAATGCAAAGTGTAGCAATTAATACAGATTCACACCATATGATTCAGAGAATCAGGCTGTGTGGCTGGGGTCCTTTCTTTCCTCAGGGCACAGGAATTGGAAAAAAACAATGTTTATGGTAAATGCTGGATTAAAAAATACCACTATTAATGTACAGGTTTTTAGTAAAGTTTCAGTACTTTTCCAAAGGAAAAAAGTATCACTCCAAAGTTGTAAACTCTTTTACACACACACACACACACACACACACACACACACACACACACACACACACTTTTTATTTTTTTTTTAATCCAGTAGTTGCCATAAACCAATTTTTACCAATTCTTATCTGGATTTTCACAGCTGCAACTCCAATATACAAAAATGTAGTATGGTCAATGGCCAGAAAACAAGATTATCTAAGTTGGTATCGGACGACAATCTGTTTACTACGGAAGAGTTAATGGATATGTTTTTTAGAAAAGAACATAATCTTAGCAAAAAGGTTAGAAGGGTAAGACCAAAGCTGTTACTGAAAAGATTAACAAGTTTCAAATTATTTTAAAATAGTTTTGGTATAAAAAATAAGACTCAGGAAAGATAATTTGAAAGATCCATGGTTTTCTGCTTTAATATACTGATCATAAGATAAAAAATATATATATTTACCCATTACTGGTTACTTCAGATACTTTGAGAATTTAAATGATTTGGGTGACACTGCACCATCTTTTGTTTGCAAAAGGAACCTTAACTTGAAAAATAAACTAGAGGGTCATCAACCACATTTTACTAATGACCCTGGCATCAGAAGTGGCACATGCAACTGCAGGTTTTGTAATCTCTGTACCTTTATAAATATACATGTGTATGGTGTGGCCATCTCCAAGGCTCTATCATTAGGTAAAAGGTTGTTGAATCAGTTGTGGCACAAGAAAGTGGTATATCTTGAATTCTGCAACGTGTGTGATGCATTTTACACTGCTTAAATAGCGAGGACCCTACAAATCCAAGATTTATGAGCATGCCTGCAAAGTTCATAGAAATTATTTAAAAAGTGCAACATTAAAGCATATTCACAAGTGTTCCAATATGAAAAAATATTCCTAGCTTTTAAAAGGGTTCTATTTAATGATAGGGCTGGTAAGTGGAAGACAAAACTGGTATATGGAGAACTGGTTTGGCAGCTTAGACTTGATGCTGCAACCCCCTCTGGTGTAAGTAACAGTAAAAGTATTATGGGTCTCCAGGTATGATTTTTATTGAAAAATTAAAGAATGCATTTTTTTCTAAACGGATCGACCTAGTACAGTGATATGGAATTAAGGTTCTGGTAGAAGGTATAGACAAAACAGAACCTTGGTAACTATAAATTAGTTTAACTTCTCTGATTTTAGCCTCAGAAAAACTACTAAATTGAGCAATAACACCATTTGTATAATAAATGTCCCTTTTTATAAAAAAATAGTTATGCAGTTTATACATTTAAACTGATCAAAATAGTTTGTGGCACCATCAGAACAAAACAATATGCTGTTCGAGGACCACAGCTAAAACCATCAGACACAATGATCATATAATTAACCTTCTAAGATATGACTGATGCAAGGCCTTCTGCCACATACTACTTGACAAAACCAAACACAGGCAAACAGATTTTGATTATGTACACAGATGACATCTCTCTCTATCCCTCTCTATATTATGAGTGTGCTATCTGTAGTTGTAAAAGACACAATTTCAAACTAAAAATTAACAACTGTGAGATCGCACAACAACCTGCACGTTTTGAACACTAACAGGTATGGACATTAACAATGTGTAGCAAACAGCGTAAGAGTAAATAATCAACAAGAACTTTTCACAATCTGCATTTCAGCTCAGTACACACTGGTTCTCTGTAAAAGAAACAATGATAGCTCTATGGATAATTTCAGGCTTCGCCTAATGTGTTAAGAAATAGTTTTGCCGGTTTTTAAGTTGATTTGTGGGGTTGCTATTGTCTTGCTGTGAAGGCATTGAACCTTAATAAGGGATGTGCAGATGTTACATGTTGCTATCTCACAGTTCTTGGTTCTTTTAATTGTTTATACCAAGGAGGGCATACATGTCAAAAAAAAACAACAAAAAAAACAAACTGCAACAGCAACAACAAAAAATAAACAGCCAAAATATAAATAGTTGAACATGTTTCTCTCATCACTCGCCTGTATTAAGCAGATGTAAATATTTTTCAACTGTTTTCCAAATTTACTTTTTACTTACATTAACTCAAAAACAATTTGAAATACATATTTCTTATTAATACAAGTAAGCAAAAACAAGTTCAATTATTTATATGATGGGTGCTTAATACATAACTGACATAGGACAACTTTCCGCAGAAACATCTTTTAGTGGGGCGGCAAGATTCTGTATTCATGCATCAAAACTTGAGTCAAACTGGGGTGGCCCGCATCCTGGTGTATCTTAAGATAAACAATTGTCAATAAGTTAACTTGCGAAACCTTGAGAAAAGGTAAATTTACCTCACAACTATCCCTGATTTTCAGACTGTCTCATATTTTGTTTCATATTGTTGTCCCGTCCCTCATAACATTTTTGATTTTCTGGTAAATCACTGAGCTTAACCGTCAATCAGTCAATAATGCCAGACATAATATTTTCATACTTCCTGTTGTTAAAAAATACATGTTTATGTAAACCTTGTCATTAATTAAGAGTAATAGTTAAAAAATATGTCCCAGATTTTAGACTTTTATTTTTGACTTTGTTCAAAATTCTTAAGCAAAGACGTTGAGATGTATGATGAATTCTGTTTAACATACCTAAGTGAGTGTCCTGCACTTGCTAGAACTGTAGTGAAAAAAGGCTCTCCTACTTGAAAATGTAGCAAACTGCTTACTATAAAATGTAACAACTATCTTGCTACAGTCGGTCTACCGCACACTGAGCACTTCAGCTGTGATTGCTAATGCAATACCTGCATTTATTTATTTCTTGTATTTTAACAAATGCCTGTACTATACTCCTGTGCATATCTTTCAGTTGTCCAGAATTTCAAAGACTGTCTAGATTTTTGCTTTATATTTTTGATCTGCTCTTCATAAACTTTCTGGTTTCCTGGCAAATCTAGAGTTTCAGACTTCACATCCTTCAGAAAATGCATGTTATTGCAAAACTTATTTTAACAACTTTCTGAGTTAATAGGAGCAATACTTAAAATATGCCCCTGATAATGAACCTTTGTCCCTCCCCCCATTACTTCTGGCTTTGTCCAGAATTCTTGTGGTAAGAGTAAAGGATTTGAGATGTACATTTGAGACTTGGGACGCCCTTCCTGAACACAAGTGCAGCTAGGGTAGGGCAAAGGGGTCAGCCACCCTGGGTTCAAGGTGTTAGGGGGCATGCTTGACTGTTGCCGATTGAATGGTAGTGTGATACAGCATTCAATTCTGTACCAGTAGTGAAAAGAATTATGATACTACTTGCTGTCAGCACTGTAGCTGTTCCTTCAGGGCTCTGTCTATGGTATAAATTGCAGCAAAGCTGCTTGCCACAGCTTTTAAAAGTAGAAGACCTTTTTTTTTTTGCTCTCTAACTTAAAAAGAGTTGAGGGGCTCTAGATTGTGCAGTGGCACAAACTGGGCCTCACAGTTGTTAAGGCCTGTTCTAGATGTGCTCTTCATCTCAAACTATTCAACTTGTAATAAGTGAAGAACTAAAATCATTTCAAGCAAACTTAGCTGCAATACGTAATTACTACTATAAAATTTTAGACATCACTGGGTGCATAGTGCCAAACTCCTAACTTTCACTGCTTTAGCATAGCATGATTTTTCCCAACTGATAAATGACCCCACATATGCCAATAACATAACTGGTAGGCATTCACTTCCTGATTGGTTCTGCATAAACCAAACCTCAAGATATTAAACACTATTTCCTGACTGGTTCTACAAGAGTTTTAATGCCTTCAGTTGACTGTCCTTACTTTAAATGAGCACTATATATTATGGTCTTTCTTTTCAGCTAAGAAGAAAAATACATCCATACAATGAAACACTAGATTAGTCTGTCCTCAGAGATAGCTGGAATCACAGCTTCTGTATAAATTGATAGCAAATGACTGATCTTGTGTTAACTATGCAAAGGAAATGTAATGCAGCAAATCATTATTTTCCTAACATTTCCCTTCCAATACAAGTAGAGTATTACCCTTCTAAAAGCAAGAGTAAATGGTGATGTCATTATACATATTTAACATTTGTTAACGGGAAAGTCCGACTTGGAATGAAGCCAATTTTTAGCAGAGGCCTGGGGAGACATGCTTTAGAGGCATGTCTTTGTAACGTGGGAGGAAACCCACACGAATGCAGGGAGGACATGCAGACTCCGCACAGAAGGCACTCCAGACGAAAACCGAACTGGGGAACCTCTTGCTGTGATGCGACAATGCTACTGGTGCACCACTGAGCCGTCATATTGTTATATCATTAATGGGGGAGCAGAAGACAGGCTATTAATTAGAATAGATAAACCTGGACCAAGTAAAACTAAATGGTCTAAATGAAGCCGCAAAGAAATGAAATTGACATTATTTGCAAATATATCAAAAGCAGACTTTCTAAATACCAAATTGTCAAAAAAACGTTGTTAGTAATCCCAGAAGACTCCAGAAAGAAATTAATATTTTGTCTTAAAGGTGAGTAAAAAGCTATCCTTGTAGTTAATTAACAAAGAATCTTTGATATAGTTACAGAAAAGACTTTGCTAACAATAAGTAGGAACGCTGAGGGCTCCCTGGAGTGGCAACAGACCCTAACCCAGTTTAGAAGGTTCAGAGCTGGCTTTACACTAGCACTCATTAATACAAGAGAACGTGTCATACCTCTTACCAAAGTTACCAGCTACCACAAATACAGGTATGCTTTCTACTGATGTTTTTTCTTAATACCACATGGGAGATATCACTAGGGCATAACTCTCAATGTTTGTGAGGGGGTTCCACCACGGGCACAAGTAACATTATTTAAAACAGACCCTCTAGCTGCTGAGGTTAACACTATAACAAGCTTTTCATATGATTTAGCCAAATAAAAATATCTCTTTATGGAACAGAAAGACAAAATGGCTAAACTTAGCAGTGTCCACTCTCAGCTCAGATAAGTACAACCTGTTAAGGACAGAATCAATAAATCTGACTCCTTTCTAAAAATATACAACGGTGCATGTTAAATATGGAATTCAGATCTAGAAATTAAATTGCATCTCTCAACAGTCCAGATTATAACAGAATGTCCAGATTTTTGTCACAAATTTTGGTCTGCTCCTTGTAAAATTTGTGGTTTTCTGGGAGATTACTGACGATTGAAGTCACTAAATAATGACATACACAAGTTTCAGACTTCATATCCCTCAGAAAAATGTATGTTAACATAAACCCTTTTACTCTAGCAACTTTCTAAGTTTATAAGAGCAACACTGAAAATATGCCCCTGTTAAGAGGTATGAATTAAATATATGACTGATTGGTATCCCTGAACTTTGGGACACTAACAAATCTCTTTCAGAAACAGTGAAATCAATATTAAACAGAATTCAGGAAAGTAAATGACAACAGAAATCATAGTAATATAAATACAGGCATTACCCATAGAGTGAGTTCCCCAAAAGCTGGCAATAACAGACCAGTAATAGTGATGTTTCAATCACTGAATGACAGCAATCTTGTCTGGTCTACTGCTTTAAAAAAGGATAGTACAGTTGTGTAAGTAAACTTTCTATAACAGCAGATGTTTGAATGATCAATGGTGCAGCAGCCTGAACTATATGGGCCATCTCCTGCACAAGATATAACAGCCAGCTATCTTCCAAAGTTTCAGGGCACCTTCAACACACCCAAATTGTCAGTCAGCTCGTGCTGAGCTGACAAAAATACAGGTTTGACTTCCAAGCCCTTCAGAGATTTCATGCCAAGAGAGAGAGAGACAGAGAGAGTGGGAGGCTCAGCCCTGAAAGGACAATGCTAGGAACAAAAAATAAGTGTCTACACACTGGCATAAACAACACACCAAAAAACAAGTGGATGGAGGCAGGGAGCATCTAATGAAGCAGTGATCATTCGAACATCTACTGCTGTGGTAAGTTTAGTTACACAACTGTACCATGTTCATCTTACTGACCACTGCTGCAGTAGCCTTAGCTTTATGGGAAAATTATCCTAGCTTACATTTGAAAGGTAGAAGAAGAGTCCCTGGAGAAATGGTCCTAGCAAAGCTTGACCTAGACCTAGAGAAGGAATCAAGCGTATAGTGCTTTACAAAAGTATGTACAGCGGACCCTACCAGCTTTTAGAATCTAACCCTTTCAAAAAAGCCATAGATGAAGCTAAGGTCCTGGTAGAATGGGCCTTAACCCTGCCTGGAACAGTTTTGTTGTGGTGTGAATAATAAAAGGCAATAGCTTTAGCCAACCATTTGGAAATAATCTGTTTTGACACAGGTTGTCTCTTCTTAATATCTTCACAAAAAAATGAACAGTTGAACTGAAGATCTGAGAAATTTAGTTCTGTCAATACAGTACGAGTTGCCTGTGGACATCCAAGGTACGGAGTATCCTTTCTCCCTCATTTTTAGGTTCAGAAACGAAATTGGAGAGATGGACAGTTTTGCTTAAAATAAACTTAGATAACACTGTAGGAATAAAAGAAGAAATACTTCTAAAGAAAAAAAACCTCTGTCTCTGTGGAAAGTGAGACAGGGTTGACTCACGATAAGAGCTTGCAACTCCGATATCCTTCCTGCAGAGGTTAGAGCAATCAGCAAACCTGTTTTTCATGTTGAGACCCTCAAGACAGCCAGGTTAGCTGGTTCAAATGGAGTAAGTGCTAGATTCGCTAACACCCACCAGTTTTTGTGGTGGCCTCTTATGCAAAACCCCCTTTCAAAACATTTTGACATGGGAATGCACTGAAAGAGGAGGATCCATGGGCAGACATGCTGAAATGGCTGATAAATGAACCTTGACAGAGGAGTTAAGAAAGGCCATAGGAAAGATCACACAAATACTGTAAAACAAGAGAACTACTAGTCCTGAATGGGTGTTAGTTATGTTGTTGGCACCAACTACAAATCCTTTTCTAATTACTAATTTATGATTTTCTAGTAGCAGACTTTCTTGCCTCCATTAGTATCTGCTGCACTTCCTCAGTAAACAGGTGCCTAAAAAGAAAAAAAAAGACACTATCAGGCACTCAGGGGTCACGGTGCATCAAACACCCCTGTTCTTGTGTGAGTAGATCCAGTCTGTGAGGAAGCTTGTGGTAATTGGCTCTGGCCATTTCCAAAAGAAGAGAGAACCACAGTTGTCTGGGCCAGAAGGAAGTCACCACGATGATTTAGGGAGATTACTTCTGAATCTTTAGAATTACCAGTCATACCAGTGGAAAGGTTGAAAAAGCATACAGGAACATTCCTGTGCAAGGAAAAGAAATGGCATCTGTCTTCCAGGATTTCTTGCAGTCCTGAAGTAAAATCTTGCCAGCTGATTGTTCAAAGGGGAGGCAAAATAGGTCTACTTGAGGAACACCCCACAGATGGATCAAACCTTGGAAGACTCCCTGATCTAGTTTCCTTTTGTGAGGGTCTGCCCTTGAACTGCTCAGCTTGTCTGCCACACAGCTTTGCTCTGATAGAATGTATAATGCCTATATAGTGAGACTGTGCTGTGAAACTATATCACAAGCTAACATGGCTAGTCTGTCAAGGGGGGTACAACCTGGTTCCCCCTTGCTTGCTGATGTACCACATGACTGTGGTATTGTCTGTAACAACGTGAAGAGGTCCCAAAGACCAAAGATGATTAAGACAGTTGAATGTCTTGATCAAGGCAAGCAAGCACCTCTTCTATATTTATGTGCTTGCATTTGTTCTTGTTATCCCACACACTATGCACTTTTGTCCCTCCTGAAACTGCTCCCCAAACAAACTCCAAAGTGTCTGTGATGACATGACTGGTTTGGAACAGGGAGTGAGAAGGGGAGATCTGGACTTAAGGATATTTGCAGTCTCTACCAATTGATTTCTATTCTGACACCCCCTAGCACTGGGACTTGAAAAGACGAAAGGATGTTGGTGCCAGAACCAAGGAACTTTCAAATACCATTATATCTTGCTCTACTGTGGAGTCTTGCCAGAGACATCATTAGAATTACAACTGCCATGAAACCCAAAAATTCTGAGGTGCTCCCTCACAGTGACCGAAGTCCGAGTAGAAAACCTCAGAAATAGATCCAGATAAAGATCTATTTTTTACAGTGGAAAAAAAACTCTTTGAACTGAGGTGCCTGGCTGACACCACAAAAACATAACCAAGTGTGAAGCTGTGAAAAAACGACATTTGAATGCTCTTTTGTTAACACAGCTTGTGCAAGAGATCTCTCACCCAAGTGAGAGATTCATAACACTTTGAAAAATACTCTGCAAAGATTAGCGAGTCATTTACATTTGGAAAAATGTGAATACCTTGTAGCTTGCAATGAGCTACAACTGGAGGTAGATACTTTGTGAACACTCTTGGAGCAGTAGCTAGTCCAGCGGGAAAGGCATAGAACTAATAATGTGTTCCAGACACACTAAACCTTAAGAAACACCTGAAGTTTGGATGAATAGGGTTGTAACAATAAGCATATTTTTAGTGTAGTATTATCAGGCAATATGAATGAGGAAGATGATGTAACAAGGTTGTGAACAGACAATTTTGAATTTGGGCACCATTACAAACAGGTTTAGAAAAGAAAGAAAGATTCAGAACTGCAAACATTTTCTTTCTTTGTCACTAAAAGCATCCTTGAATAAAAAACTTTTCCCACCTGGGAAGTAAGAACTGGTTCTATCACTCCCTGCGACGGCATGTGATGAAGGACAGGTGGAAATAAGAGTCTGGTGTGCTTTGGCAGATGAGGAATTGACCCTGGAATGTGGAAATTTCCACCCACTTTCATCTGTAACTTTGATGAATGATCTTCAGAACCCATTTGTCTGAAACTATCTTTTGTCAAAGAGAAAAGTCGAGATTCAGACTTTCTGGAAGGGAAAGGGGGCTGCTACCAGGTGGGAAGCAGGGACAAGGTCCTTTAATCAGTCATTCTGACTTGTTGGACTGTCCTTGGGTTTGGGAGGTTCCAGAATATTTTGAACCCCCCTTGCCATTTCTTCTTAAACATTTTATATTATTCCCCACAACTCCTAATTGATCTCTTTCTCCACTTCTTATACTTTTTTTCCGTACCAGTACTGTACATCTGTATGTACCTCTATTACTAACCGATCTCTTTCTCATGTATCAGTACTCTATAGCTGTATGTACCTCTACTATTACTCTTACTACAATGTTTTTGTAGCTTTAGCTCCCTAAATTACTCCACTATTTTATATATCTGACTCATGCAACTAAATGATGCATTAACTTACGTTTCAAATTACGTTTCAATCTGTGTATTTTCAGAATGTTTGTCAAGCAATGGAGATTTTCTCCTCAGGTCTCTGCTGAAAAAGGGCTCAGGCTCAGTCAGACTAACCCAGTTAACAAATGTCAAATAAATATAATCTGTTTACCTGCATTTTGTGAAGAGTATTTACTTTGTTTTTTTTTTTTTTGCCAACATTTGATGAAGGGATACATAATCTCTTTAAATTTTGGAAAAGGAGGGCTGAAAAATTTTAGAGATTCCCTGAAACTTATCCCTTTCATCACATTTTTGATCAACTCTGCAGCAGCAGGGCCAACAACTAAATCTCTGTCCAAAGGAGAATTTAAAATCTCATTTTTATCATCATCATCTGGCTGGTTCTGAGAACACTGCCAGGCAAACCTCCTCAAAACAGTACCAGTAGCCATAGCCCTGGAAGAAGTAAAAACTGAGTCATACACGCACTGGAGACAATGAGTAGTGACTTGTACAACTGAAGAAACTAAATTATTTACAGCACTCCTCACAAGAAGAAACTGCAGACAAAACATTCCTCATACTTTCACAACCAGAAAGAGCAAACTATCATACGAACATGACAATTCAAAATTCAGAAAATCAAAACTGCAGAAGAATACACTTTTTTCCCACACTTATGAATAATCTTCCCATCCTTATCAGAAGGTCTCAGAGAAAGAAACTCCCCACAAGGAGAAGTAGAAACTGGTCTTTCGTCTGAGTCTGAATCAGAAATTTGAGGAGAAAACCTTGTATCTGTCCCTTCATCTTTCTATCCAGATTCAAAATTTTGAATCTCTTCAGGAAAAGAGGTACCTTTTTTATTAGAAACTACATTAAAAGAAGGATCAATAGCCTGAATTAAACCTCGAGCCAGAACCAGTAAACTACACCTGTCTAACGAAATTTGAGTAGGAGTAGAAACGTATTTAGTTTTCTGTTTCTTTTTGGCACAAAACAGTGGAGCCATTAGTGTTATTAATGACAACAGCAGCTGCCCCGGGGATGGGCACAACATTCTGACACAACAAGGAAAGCATCCTTCTTCCCTCTCTCAGGACTGACAACAGTGACTCTTCCCTTGCTGAATAAGGGGACCCCAACAGCTGCAGATGGTGTGGCTAACCCCTGGTCCACATATGGATGCTACACCTCAGGGATCCAGGGTAAAAATAAGTGGTCTGAGGTACAACTGACGATGACAGCAAAGCCAACTACCTGTAGCTGAGGGAAATTGCCAGCCTGCTGTGGTAGCAAAGGCTGTTTGCTTATCTTTTTCTTTTTTGTGGCTGCAAGGACAGACCATGGGGCCAGTAATCTGTTTCATGGTCAAGCTGAAAATTATATCTCTTTCCCATGGAAATCAAGCAGCAAAATCTAATAAAACTTAAAAGCCTTTAAAAGTCGCTTTTTCAGATAACAATACAAAAAAAAAACACTTTATTTTACTTTTTGGGGTTGGCAAAGTGTTTTACATACAATTCTTCCATAAGAAAAAAAATTATTTTCAATTACTTTCAACAACTTTTAAACTGACGTGAATAAAGTAGACTCTTGTTTAAAAGTACAGTACAATCTCATGGCAGTCTATTAAACACAAACTCCTAAGTTTTAAATAATTTACATGAACAGGAAAGTAAACATTTTTTTTTAAAATGGAGAACTTATCTACCCAGCAAAGGAACAGCACAAGCCAACTGTTGATCCTCAAAAAACGCAGAGGAATGTATTCTTCAGTGGTAGGAAAGCTCTTAAGGGCTTGGTGCCCAAATCCATCTTTTTTGTCAATGATCTGACTGATTGTTTGGACATGTGGAAGGTGCCCTGAAACTTTGGAAGCTGTCCGCCTGTTATATCCTATGCAGGATATAATCCATACAGCTCAGGCTCCAGCAGCAGTGATCAATATGATAAACAGCTCTGCTTATAATAAAGCTTTTATTTCAGGGTTTTCCACCAGAGGTTTTATGAAACAGAAAGGATTTTTGCTGAAATTAGAAAGTTTCTGTCACAAAAGAAAATAAATTCCAGGTTTATTTTTCCAGCAGTATTACAAATAAGCTATAACAATCTTTGTAAACTAAATTTGCCATAAGAAGCTTGAAAATATCTGACTGCTACCCAAGTGCTGTCACACATCCCAGCTCAAGGAATCTTCAGGATTAAAAGACAATGGACACTTTCTCAAGGGAGGGGGGGGGGGGTTCTCCATCAGGTGGATGGCAGGTTGGATAAGTATCACAGTAGTAGTACTGGGTATGAAAATAGCTTTCCCTAAATGTTGATGATCTAAATAACCCTATTAAAGGGGCAAACATCATTAAATCACTGAAACATGCAAGATCCCACATTTCTTGCCTGTAAGAATTACACCTGGCATCTGACAACCATAAGGCTTTGTCAAAGGCTAAAGATTTTTCTCATATTTATTACTAAGTCAGTTGATAAATCATGGGATGTTAGCTATTTTGATCCATTCTAACCAATACAAGACTAATAAAAGTGCCAAGAGACTAATGCAAGAATTTTATTAGTTAATATTCAATTTCTGCTTTTTTTTTGTATGCCAATGTAACAATGCAGTTCTGTTTCTATCAGCATATCACTTGAAAAATTAGCCTTTGAAACTGTTATGGAAAAATATTACATCTCATGTTTATTCTTCACTAAATAAATTATTACCTTGCAGTTTCTTTACAAAGTAGTCAAAACAAAATTTTAATGATATGTTTATGTCAAGATAAAGCTGAAAAACAGATGCATAATTAGGCAAGATATATTTTCATATGAGCAGTAGCCTTATATTTTTAAGTGCCTTACAACTGCATTCTCTTTATTAGCAAACTATAGCGTACTGACAGATATTTGAAGGCTAAGTAAGTGCTAAAGGAGTTAATGGATGTTATGTTATTCACATAAAAGTCTAGTTTCATAAAGTTAATTAATTGTGGTAGGTATCTGTGGAAACCAGATTAGTCAATAGTTAGGCTCTGGCCTTCTCAAGCTGGGGGATGTCTCTGCAAGGCTTTCTGTGAGAGTGCTGACTGGTATTGAATGTTACAAGGTTGAAGGACAATACATTTTAACACAGGTGGCTCATGCTTTAAAATACATATTTGTGAAGTGTTCATGTAAAGCTCTAAGCGAGAATCACGAGGATCAAAATTATTTTAAAATGTACTGATTTGTTAAAGTAATGTAATGTCAAAATTCTGCACGCATGCAGCTGATAAAAAAAAAAGTGTTTTCCCTTTGTTTCTTGAGACTGACTCTGAAGATTTAGCAGGCAGTCTCCCAGCGCTGTTTATGGAACATATGAATACTTTGCACACCCTGAAGTGTCATTCTTGACTGAGTTAAAAGGTAAAATTCTTTTATTATTTAATTTCTATTTTAACAGAACTGAATTATCCAGTAATGGCAACACTTCTTAAGATTGTGATTCAGTTGTAGAATTCTTACCTTCAATGCAGGAGTCCTGCATTTGATTACTGGCCAATGTTGTGTCTTTTGGCTTTTCCCGGTTAGGGGTCACCACAGCGGAACTCCGGTCCGCTAATGATTGGCAGTAGATTTTTACGTGCCGAGTTGCCAGCCCTGACGCACAACCTTCAACGAACGTAAGCCCATTCATGCATGCCTCCACACAGAAGACGCTCTAGCTGAGAATCGAACAGGACAATGTCTTACTGTGAGGTGTATTTTGGAAGTTGGGAGTGGCATAATGCTTAAGGTGTTTTCTTCACAGACGTAAGGCACAGGGTTTGTTTCTTACTTTTGAAAGGGAAACTGGCTTTGTTTAAAAATGGCTCACAAGGGCAACTACCCTAGTACTTACCAATGAAGCCATAATACATACATAAATACAATACACTAAAATAAAAATACAGAATAAAACTTCTGACTGCAATTTTTGGTCATGTCTGTGTTTGTGTGACTGTGCAGAGGGCATAACTCTCAATTGTCCTTAATCCCGATTTGGACTCATATTTTTGGTCTGATCTTCATAGAAATCTGTGCTTTCCTGTCAAACTGCTGTTGATTGCAGTCATCACATAATGACAAATGAGAGTTTCAGACTTTGTATCCTTCAAAAAATTATTGCAAATTCAAAACATGTTATACAAGCAACTTTGTAAGTATCGAATACTTAAAATCTGTGTCTGATTTGGGGTCTTTGTTCGAGATTACGGAGTTAAATGGTTGGAAGGGTATGGGATAACCGTGAGTTGCACTGTATAGCTTTGACAGTAGCAACCTGAAATAAATTCCTGGCCACTATCATCTAAGATGCAGTCATACAGGTGATGGCTACACGTGTGTGTAATTAGACATGGCAAAACTTGTACAATGTTATGATAAGCAGAAAGGATAAAGGGCTATGAAAACTGAAAGAGCATTTACAGGCAATATTTTGATGAGATGGACAAATGTTGCTCTAACTGAATCTACTTGTTGTTGTTGTGTCTTTTGGCTTATCCCGGTTAGGGGTCGCCACAGCGGAACTCCGGTCTGCTAATGTTTGGTAGGGGATTTTTACATGCCAAGTTACCAGCCCTGATGCACAACCTTCAACAAAGGCACACCCATTCACGCATGCCTCCACACAGAAGACGCGCTCTAGCTGAGAATCGAACGCGAAAAATGAGCAAAGTCTTTTATTTTCTGGAGATGGAAGATATCACATTAAATATGGCCCAGATGGGAAAGAACATTTTAGGCTGTGTGGCTTTTTAAAAATGCTTGGAAGTTTAGTTTATTTCTATGATAAGGTGTTCATAGGTGTGTACTCGGCTAATGGCCCTGGAGCCTTTACAAGCCTATCCCATAGGATTACCATGGCATCGTGTCACCCGACCTTAGTTCCTAGTGCCTCTGTCGAGAACCGCCACTGGCGTGATCCCCTGGGTGAATTTTCTATTTCCCATCCACTCATCAAGATTTCTCTGGAAGAGGGCCAGTGAGGTGCTCTGCTTGACATGTATAGGAAGTCTATTCCAGAGCATGGGCAGTCTCTGGGTTATGAACCTGTCCCTCCAATATGTTCTGTTGATTGTGGTAATGAGGTTGAGGTCTCTGGAGCGTGTCTTCTGTGTTTTTATTTTCTGCAGCATAAATGTGTGTTTAGTGACAGTTCCACAACTGTGTTGTGGACAAAAAAAATACAAAAATTACACTAAAATCTAATAACTAAACTACAGTTATGACTGGCACATGTATCAAAACAAGAAAACAAGCATGTGTATCCTCTGATGGTGCAGTAAGGATATACTGTCCTGCTAGAGCTATGTGGACATGCATCCATTAACACAAGTGATCAACTTTTACAGGTGGCACCTGGTAAAGAAGTAAATGTACACATTTGTGCTCACACCTCAGTGGTGCAAATCTGCTTACATACAAAATCTGGGTGCTGCTATTTTTTTAATGGTCCTCCTGCTATGATTTTGAATGTTGGGAGGTATGCCACTGTGAATAAGGACTTTGCAGATCACCAACAGCATGTACAAATAAAATCCTTATGGTAGTGTGATGACCTGACAACGCACATTGTGACATAATTAGCAATCACAGAACACTTCCTCAAACACGGACTTAGTATAACTACCCCCCCCCCCCCAAAACAAAAACTAGCCTTAAAGTACTCAAAAATGCTGAAGTTGTGAGCCTACACTCACACCAGAAATTATGGTTTACAACTTTGCGAGTTTCTGAACAGTTTGTTCTGTCCTTTTTTACATCATGAGTGTAGTAGTTCTCCCTCCCAGATGCATGTAATGCCTTTTTGCCGCATCCAGAGGTACTTGTGCATAACCAATACAAAACAATCCTTAAGGGGTTGAACTTTGGAATGTGGGGGGGGGGGGTTGAATGCATTTCTAGGTGGGAAGTATTCCTCTGAAATGCAATGAGAAGTAAAGCTTGTTTCATTTCCTATCCTTGTTTCCTCCTGTGGCTAATTATCACAATATAAATATTCTCTTAATGCTTCATTCAAGCATCTATGCATTCAATAAGCTTACAACAAGCTGGTCAAAGGAGGTACAGAATGACTGACTGTCATTAAATTGCCAAAAACATGCAGTTCCAAAAAAAAAAAAAATGCAGGCAAACAGGCACATAAAAAAAACAACAGGCTTTACTTGTGTCATTCAATTTTCCTGGACTTGTACAAAAACAATCTTACTCAAGGAACCACACAAAAAGAAACAGACGGCCTGGAAACTCCCAAAAGGAATCCTAGAAACGATATATAGCTTATATATAGAAATATAGCTTTTCGTCAGTCCCAAGACCAACTTCTTCAGAAATAGTTAAATGTATCTACATTTAACTATTTTTAACTATTTCTGAAGAAGTTGGTCTTGGGACCGACGAAAAGCTATATTTTTAAGGCTTAAATAAATTGGTGGCTTTTTACAGAGACTTTTATTTGACTTCGACTATTTGGATTATTATCTGGCTGACAGACTTGCTGCATTGCAGTTTGGTTCGTTTCTGGGATTCCTTTTGGGAGTTTCCAGGCCGTCTGTTTCTTTTTGTGTGGTTCAGAAGTTTGTTTGAGTTTTCATAATCTTACTCAAGGAATCAGGCTATGAAACTGAATCACTGCCTAGCTTACATAAGGATACACATTTGCTTCTCTCTGTTGCTCATGATCTCCATCTCTAACTGTAGCAAACATCTTTACTCACTTACATTGATGACATGCAGTACTGCCCTGGACTGCTGCTACCAAATATGCATGTTCATTAAGCTACCGGAGGCTGGGTTCCTGCATTCGTTCCTTGTCACTTACACCTAACCTTGGCAAAAAACAAAATGGAATCTACTCTATTAGTACAGTGCATGTGAATTTATGGGTACAGCTCTTCACATTTTTTTTAGAGATGTTATAGTGTTAAAAACACAAGTATGATAAAATAACTCTGCCACAGTTTGACCCGCTTTTAATATTTGACCACTACAAAGAAGTTCTAGCCAAAAATGCCTATTAGATGACTAACTCCATATAAGGAAATATAAACCGGACAAAAGAATCTCAAAAGTTGACTGGTCTTTAGCCCGGATGACGTCCTCTAGCATAACCACAGCTGGGAAAACAAACGTATATTCAAAGCGTGGGTCCAGTTTATAACTGGAATATTACATTCCAGGGTAAGCTGCATCATAGCACACTGCCACTTCCCAGGTGCACAAAGCACCTTTTGTGTCTCACAATGCACCTGAGGGGAAGCAGTATCACATTACACAGTGCTTCCTGTCTGTATTGCTCCTTAACTAGTCAATATTTTCTGGAACATATCCACAAGACAAAACATTGTGTCCTCCTCCTCCCTCTCACTTTCCTTTGCTTAACCAACCCCAACTAAATTGGAGCCTGTTATTCTCTCAGAGACCTTCACCACCCTGTGTAGGGCTTTTTAATCTGCAACTGAACAGCCCCCATACCACACCGTGAAGTTGCTCATTAGGATGCTTTCTATGGCACCCCTGTAGAAGATAAGGATGGAGGGTGGTAGATTAGCTTTCCTTAACCTCCACAGAAAATACAAGCATTGGTGGGCTTTCTCTATTATCTGACTGATGTTTAGTGACCAGCAGAAGTCCTCCGCAATGTGGACTCCCAGGAATTTTGTGCTACTTACTATTTCCACCCGTTCTCCATTAATCATGAGAGTACTCCTGAAGTCTGTTATGATCTCCTTGGTTTTGGTGACATTGAGAGCCAAGTTGTACCTAGCCCACCAGTCTATCAATAGAGTCACTTCTTCCCTGTACGCTCCTTGATCTTCATTACTGATGATGCCCATGACTGTGATGTCATATGCAAACTTTGATGTCACTGGTATTAAATCTGCCTATACAGTTGTGAGTTAGTATGGTAAACAATAGTGGACTCAACACACATCCCTGGGGTACTCCTGTGTTAATTGTGATGTTTCTTAAGGAAGTCTTGCACACACATACTTTTTTTTTTTTATTACGGTGCTTTGGACCTCTAACCAGCTAACGTTAATGAAGGAAAAACAGTAGTGTGTTTCGTAGGGGTATTTTTGCAGCAAATTTGGCAATGTTATTGCAGTGTCATTCAAGTTAGTTGAGGTGCAGGTTTTGAGCGCTGATCAGGGCTGTTGAAGTATGCAGTAAGGACAGAAGCACAAGTGTTTGTGCAGACATAATTAGAGTCTTCTGATAGGTATGGTTTAGATATAAATAGCACTCAAACGTTTTTGACTTATTCTGTTCAAGACATGGTCAATGTGTTTACCAAATCTACACAATAATCAATGATTACTTCCCCTAGTTTAGTTTGATACACTTGTTCAATGTAAGTGTCTGTAGTACTTGTAATCAATCCATCAATCCATAACTCCTTCCCCCCCATTTTGCACAAGATGTCGGGGCGTCACTTCAACAGTGGCACTCATCTAGAGCCAATGTTCAGACCGCCAGGCAGCTAGCCCTGCTGAAGTTGTTCTTCTATATCACACATACAGTCACACCTAAGGCCAATTTAGTATGCCCAATCCACCTACTGCATGTGTTTGCAATGTGAGTGGAAACCAAAGCACCTGGAGAAAACCCAAACAAAAAGAGGGCGGACACGCAGACTCAGCACTGAAGGCACCCAGGCCAAAAAATGAATCAGAGAACCTGTTGCTGCAAGAGGACAACAATATCTGCTGCACCACTGTGCAGATGTAATAGAAAGTACAAAGTTTGTTCTGAATGAATGGTTGGGGGGGGAGAAGAATAACTATGTCTTTTACAGCATTTAATAGCATCTGAAAGTTAACCAGATATTATTCAAGGCTGCTAAAGTATTGTTGTGTGATAGGCCACTGCATATTATGAGCGGAGTTACCTGCATAATGTACTAAAGTACAAGTTGTAACCATTTTCTACATGCTATTGCTAAAATGTTAAAGGGCAGAAGACCAGGAATGGATACTGTGACTGGCTTAAAGGAGGAGAGACTAATATGTCATCAGACACATTGCACTCATTGAATAAGGTAGCTTTTGAACTAGTTAACTCTCTATTTGTATTAACATTTACTAGTCTATGTAGAAGTAACCAATGTGAGACTGTATGAAATGATTTAACTAAATCTAAAAAAATGCTATGGACAACAATGTCCCTATTTTTTTTTGATTATTCATACAAAAAAATGGGCAGATTTGGTACTATCATCAGGTTGGAAGTCATGTTAAGTATTAGGAAGTAATTTAACTGTTTTGTCAACTGACCAAGAATCTGCATGTGCGAACATTTTTTCAAAAGTACTTGAAAGATGAGATAAAGTAGCTATAGGCCTTGAGTACAACAGTTTTGCAGAGGCTCCACCTTTGTGAAGAGGTATTACGTATTCGCATATTATTCTTTTATGTACAAATTAATAACAACTGCTACAGGCTAGGCAGTTCTGTTTGTAACTACTTTTGGATACACAGATGTTACTTGGGGTTGGAGTGGCATTTTTTAACTTGTTTAATAATCTGGCTAACTGATAACGAATAGCGACTGAAGTGAAACAGGGCAGTTCTTTATTAGTACTGTTGTAGGAAAACTAGTGTTAGACTAGGGAAACAGCAGCATTTTTGCAGGCAACATTTTGTTTTGATTTGCCTGGGAAAGGATGGCATTGGGATTACCTGCAGATTTAATCAATGTACTGTGTACAAAAATGATTTTGCATTATTTTAATGGCAGTCTGTATGTAAACAAAGTAATCAGCTCTGTCTTTTTTATACCAGTGACTCCACTTGATTTAAAATTGTTCTGCTGTCTCAAATATTTCAAATTGTGTTAGATCTGATTTCCCACTTTCTCTAAGGATCATCATTAATTTTGAGTTAAATGTTCACAAAAGGTCTGGTTTAAACGTGTTTAAGGTGAAGTGTCAATGACTCTAGGATATTAATAAATGTCTGGATAAAAACAGTAAAGCTTCAGTTAGTAGAAAATGTTTGAATGGAGTACAACTACATTACACTAGCAAATTATTAAAAAGAGATGCTTTGATAGGTCTTCTAGAATGAAACCAGCTGAGAACTGGCATCTTCTTTGATTTCATATTTTTCTAAATTACAGAAGTGGAGCGGTGTCCACTTGCAAAGTAGTATATCTGTTGAAGAAAAAAAGTAGGGGTTATTACCAAGTATCCAGTCTAATATATTTTGCTTACCTGTTATTTAGGGGTGGGATATTAGTTGTGTCAACTCATATAGGTTTGTGTGGGTGTAAGACGTTTGTCTGGAGATCTAGTAGGTAATCAAGTAGCCCAATCTATATTTATACTGCTTGGTATTATACACTTTGTTTTAGGTTAGGCATGACCGAAGAAAAATGCCTTCTAATACTGACATATTCTGGATTGCAGAGTTTGGGCAGTACAAATAGTAATGACGTGATAAACTTAATGTTTATTTGATACTTAGTAAAAGTACCTCTGATTTTCCAAAAGTAGATAAAGACAGCTGGTTCAGTTTTAGTTGGAGTTAATCTAATGATAAAATATCTAACTCTGCTTTTATAGACTCTTTTCTTGCCAGATACCCAGGTGTTAAAATTCCTTCATCTTTTACTGCAGGTGAAGCCAGGTTTCTGTGGTAATTAGAATGTCAGGTTTAGTGCTGTCAAGCCAACTGTGTAAGCCTGCTGGTTTACTTGTGTATATTTCTAATGTTGATATGACAACATTTTAGACCTTAATTATAAGTGTCAGATTTCACATGAAAAGACTGCAGAAAGGTAGAATCTGAATTTGGGTTTAGTCTCTACACAGTTAAAAGACTGCTAACACTTTGCATGACATTTTGAAGCAGAGAATATCTATGTTTTTCTGTGAGTTTTAGACCTACTTCAGATTTACTGTGCCTTTGTTTTGAAGCTTGCTGATATATAAAAGAACCGGAGTATTTGTTTGTTTGTTGTTTTTCAGGCGACAGAACACTGAGTAATAGATGGTACGGATCCATTATGATGTTTGAGTAGCTGTAGTGGTTGTACATTATGTAATGCTGTGAAGACATTAAGAAAGCTAAGACTGAAAGAGATATTTTTAAACTGAAAAAGATTCTGCAATTAGTGCTTGGATAAATAACATGTTAGAAGTTTTACTTGTAAAATTTACAAGAGTAGAATTACAGTGGTACTTCTTTGTAACAGGCCAATTATTTGGTTAAACAGGTTTTTAGCACACTTATTGTAGATGTATTATTTGTAAGGCTTACCTTTTTCTAGACTGGTAGTGCAGATGTTAAAACATACTGCATATTAGGTGGGTACGTCAAATACATTTAATGAAATTATACGAGAAAATGTTTTGAAACTTTAGTTACTTTACTCATAAATTGAGTGTATAAGTTCAAAAATGATAAGTTATCCTTGTACAAATACAAGTTTGGAATGGATTGTTTTAATAGTTGTACATAACAGATGAATACTGTTAGTTTACTAGTGTTAATGTTAAAAATTTACAGTTTTATTATTAAATCTATTACAGCAAATAATCAGGACAAGAATATGGTGATGTACTACAGTTAAGCAAAGTGATAAGGAAAGACAATAACAATGATCATGTCAGTCGCCCTGCTAGACAGGGGTCCAGGGAAGTAAATAATGTGGGAAGAAATAACCAGGGAATTGTTATGGCTAGGCTTGTATAGGCCCTAGGGCTAACAGCCTAGTACCAACCTATGTACCTGTGGTAGGTACTAGTGAAGTCTAAGTGTAAGCAGCCACTGGGGTGGCTAGGGATGGGGGTGGAAAAAAAGCATGCACCAGTCAGTGCACATGCACTACAAATAAAGTGAATGCATCTGAGGAAACTGGAGCATACAGAGATATAATGTTGTAAGCCCTTTATAGTGTAGAAAGCAATCATATGCACACCACAGTGTAGAAAGCAAAAAAGAACTGTGCACGCTGCAGGCTGTCTGTGTCTTCTCATTGGCAGTCTGTAGCTAAGCAGAGAAGAAATATGGCAGGTAGTCCACAAGGACACTGTGAACACAGGGTCCACAGCCAAGTTACAAACCATATGATGTTTTACCATTGATACCAACATTTTAACAGTCTGCCAACTACCTGGCCAAAGCCGCAGGTGTAACCCACTAAAGTGTTGTCCTGGCTCTCGGGAGGGTGCTAGAGTAGAAAACCAGTAGAGGAGTGTCAGCTGGAGAAGGTAATATTAATGGCAATCTATAAAACACTCCTCAGGGACCACAAAGTTATGTTTAGTTTGCTTAAAAAATTCTGGTTACTACTGTGTCTTTTCAGAAGGCAAAGAATTTGAGTTGTCTCCCAATTAAGTGGTTAAACGCACACAAAGAATGGTAATAAATCCACTGCATAACAGTACTCATATTCTAACATCCTTAGTGCATGGTCCTTTTGAACTGTTTTCTGGACAACAATTTGCTACCATGTTTAATCAAGCAAACAGGAATTTGACCCTAACCCATTCTTGCAAGCTCTAGCACCAAATTCCATGGAGACAAAAAACATGCACCCTGTACTGTAATGCATCCATCACATTCATTCTTGCAGTGTTAAAAGGACACATTTCAAATAAAACCAAGTAAGCACCTTTATAACAGCCCTGTATATGTATGTTTTATATGTCACCAAGACAATTAAGAGAATGAGATTTCTTCAAAAGCAAAGTAACAAAGACAAACCCATATAAAATTAAATATTTCACACAGCACTTCATCAGATGACTAAGGTGTCTAACATTAAGCTTAAAAAGCAAGTTAAATCAATGTTTCTAGTAGGCAATGGATACCCCTCTAATGCAGAGGATGCACCTTAAAAATCAGCATTTCTAACAGACAGTGAAGCCCCCCTCCAAAGCAGAAGGAGGTAGTTTTTTATCCCCCAAACAATGCATTCAGCTCTGAAATTGCTGCATGTTAGGGAACAGGGACACCTTACACCGCTGGAACGACCACTCGTAATCTGTAGAGCATGTCACTATAAAAATATAATAGCCTGGACATCTGTCAGTCCTGTAGTGCTAAGAAAAAGTATTTACTTTCTCCCAACAACACCTGCATCACTTCTATCTTTGGTAGTGACTAAATGTGGAATATTCCCTGCTCAAATGTCAATGCACTACCTCAAAATACAACTCTTGGGAAATGCCTTTTGCATGTAGAAATGTATGCAAGTATTGTTATTTTTTTACAAACAGCAACCCCTTCAACCCCCAATGTATGGGCTAATACCACACTTATATATTCTAAGTCTAATGTAGTTAGACATTGGAGACCGGTGCAAGACTGGTTTTCTTAATAGGTTGCATCTTTTATCCTAGATGGAGTAACCTCAGAGTTACAACAGTTAAGTGGGAGGGGATTGGACTACAGCCTCACCTGGGGAGTGTGTGGGGGGGCACACAGTACTACCTCACCTATAGACTGGTAAGCACTGCTCTGCAATGCAACTTGTTAGTTAGAAGCATCATAATAGACGGTAGCCTACTATAAAAAATAATCACCAAAAAACATCCTGTGCACAAGGCAAATTTGTAATTTCACATATTCACTTATTCAATAAATGAAACACTAACTCGTACCAAACCCAGCGGCTGCACAAAGTAACTTCAAACTGTCAGACTCACTCATTCACTTTTACACAGACACACACACACACACACGTGTGTGAGTGTGTGTGTGTGTAATACGCAAATAGGAACACACAGAGTCTGGAATATACTATAAGAAATTACTTAGGTTTACAGAAAAAGTTTCTTCCCTTGTTACAAAACATGTCCCTTAGTCATTCAGTGCAAGATACTTCCTGTATCAAACAACCACACACCACATATTCTACTGACTTATGTTATATTAGTGCTTACCACTGACTTCAACTGGCTACACTAACTGCCAACATTTCTACACAGGAGGGCTTTAGGTGGTTTGCTGAGGCTTTTATGAATGGAGTGTCCCACAAGGGTATGTTTTTCTGTTCTTACACGATAAATGTTAACCCTTTTTCTAATATCATATCATGTTTTAGTGATATAGTGAAGGTTATATTAATAATAGTTAATTTTACAATTTAGTTTTTTTTTTTATTTTAGACAGGCTTAGTTCTGTTTCAGCTTCTTTTGGTTAGTGTTACATTTTTTGGTAACTCTGCTCAATCTTTTTTCATTCTACTAGGTATGAATGTTGCTCATAAGGTTTGATTTAAGAGGGCCCTGTTATTTTGTGGGGTTCTATATAAGAATTTTGCATGTACAGTGTGTAAGGTTAAATGTTTACATGGTACTGAATGCGAAATGTGGTCTAGGTTTCAGTTTTTTCTTACATTTTTTTTTTATTAAACAAAAAGTAGGATTTGAGTTTGAGTGGTCTGTTTTCAGCATGCTATGTGTACCAAAAAAGAAGTTATGTCTTACCATAACTTTCCAGCTGTGTTGTTCATTTTCTTTCATTCATCACTGATGGGTTTGCTTCCGAGCTCTCTGAACCAAGTTGGCCTAATACCAAGCTTGTACCAGCAAAAAACTCTCTAGCGAAGCTTCTACCCAGAATGCCCTTCTCCTTGTTACCTCAGATCAAGTTTGCTGAAGATAGAGAAGTAGAGCCGAGGTCACTTCTGCGCAAATGCCCTAGTACACCATTAGGACCCAGAGCATCCCCCAGGAGCCTTTAGCGGGGGAAGGGGGGGTGGGATGTGATGAATGAAAGAAGATGAACAACACTGATAGAACTTCTTTCCATTCATCACTAATGGGACAGAATCCCAAGCTACCTTGAGGTCCATGGGCGGCCCTTATGGAAGAACATTCCTGAGTACCACTGAGCCGAAGGCAGCTCTCCCTCTGGAGACCAGGTCCAATTTGTAGTGATTGATAAAGGTATGAGATTTAGTTCAAATGGCTGCTGCACAAATTTCATCCATGGAAGCCCTGGAATGGAAAGCTACAGATGTTTCCATAGATCTAGTGGAGTGAGCTTTAACTTTTGGTATAGATTCTTTTGTGAGGGAGTAGATAAAATGAATGCAGTCCCTCAGCCATTTTGATAACGTAACCTTGGAAACAGAATTTCCCATTCTAGGCCCAGAAAAGGAAATGAAAAGCTGTTCAGACTTACGGATAGGCTTGGTCCTGGAATCTCAATTGCCTATGTACATCCAAGGAATGCAGGCAGTACTCTCCTTTATTGGAAAATTTCAGAAAGAACACAGGTAGGTCAATAGTTTGGTTAATAGAGAAATCAGAGACAACTTTGGGGAGGAAGGATGAGTTCGTCCGGAGTGATACCCTGTCTTTATAGGGCCTCTTGATACACAATGTCTGCAGCTCTGAGACCCATCTGGCTGACATGATGGCTACTAAGAACAAAGATTTCCAGGACAAGAACTTTAGGTCACACTTCGCTGTGGGTTCAAAGGGGTTTTGAGTCAAAGACTGAAGGACTAAAGTGAGATTCCATGGTTCCACAGGCTGTCTAACAGGAGGCCTGATGTGAGAAGTTCCCTTGAGAAAGGCTTTACATAGACGTAAGGAGATGAGGGGAATGCCATCTACACCATTGTGGAAATTAGAAATCGCTGCCAGGTGTACTCATACAGTAGAGGCAGCGGCTCCATTATCAAAACACTTAGCCAGGTATTGTAGCACTGCAGTCACTGGAGCTGAATACAGGTCTAGCATGTTATCCTTAGACCAGATGGAGAACCTTTTCCATTTATCCTGATATAGTCTTCTGGTGGATGGATGGTTTATGAGAGGCCAGAATGATGTCCCGAACAGGTGAGGTGAGATTAGCTTGCCTGGCAACTAATGGAAGTGGAGAAACTAAGCCGTTAGCTTGAGACTGGACAGATTTGGGTTGCTCAACCCTTGGGGGGTGAGTAATCAGATCTAGATGAGGGTCCAGAATCCACGGCAGGTACACTAGTTGAGACCAGAGGAAGGGGAACCAAACTTGTCGAGGCCCGAACAGAGCTATGAAGATCACCTTACATCTCAACCAAAGAGCTTTCTTTAAGAACTGTGGGATAAGTGGGATGGGGGGATAAGCATAAAGAAGTCCCGTGGGCCAATCGTGGATCGGAGCGTCCCTTGGGGACTACCCCTCCAGGGGGAACAGGGCGAAATAGCTGCTGCACTTATTGTTCGATGGGGAGGCAAAAAGACTGCAGCAAGGCTGGCCCCAATGGCTGAAGATTTCTGTCGCCACCTCGAGATTGAGGGACCACTCGTGAGGCAGGAGGGTGCATTTGCTTAGTTTGTCCGCAATTACGCTGGAGCTCACCAGGATATGCATTGCTATCAGAAAGCGGTCGCTATCGCTCACTGCCACATTCTCGTGGCCTCTCGACACAGGGGGTAGGACTTAGTTCTTCCTTGCTTGCTGATGTACCAGACCACTGACATATTGTCTGACTGAATTGCAATCGTCCCAGAAGGGATAACCGGGTGAAATGCCTGCAACGCTAACAGCACCGCTCTCAGTTCTAGTTGATATGCAGGTTGGCCTCTAGGGTGGACCATGTGCCTTGTTCTGGAAATGGCCCCCCCACCCAATCAGGGAAGCATCCGTGGTCACAATGACCTTGGGCTGGGGAGACTGGAATGGGTGACTCCAACGTTCTGCATCTGACCTCATCCACCAAAGAAGGTCCTGCTTGCAGAAGGTGGTTACATAAATCTGGGAAGTGAGAGGATGATAATTTGGGAACCACTGTGAAAGAAGTAGCTACTGCAGAATTTGCATGTGCAGCTTCACAAGGGGCAATGTCGGGATTGAAGCTGCCATGGATCCTTAGGGCCTGAAGAACCTCCCTTGCTGAAACTTTTGTTTGACAGAGAATCACCTGGAGCTGGAGCCTCAATCATTGGAGTCTGTGGGTTGGGAGTGACACTAGACAGGACCGGGTATTGAACACTGCTCCAATGAATTCTATTTGCTGCATAGGAGTAAGGTTTGACTTCTCCCAGTGTACTGTTATGCCCAAAGTTTCTGCCAGAGAAAGAGTGTAATGCAGGGCTGTTATCAGAAGACGCTTGGTGGGGGCAGTGAGGAGCCAGTCATCCAAATATGGAACACTCGAACTCCTTGTAGTGTCAAGTGAGCTGTGACCACTGCCATACACCATGAACACTCTGGGGGCTGTAGAGAGACCGAATGGCAGGGCATGAAATTGATAGTGACTGATTCCCAGCCGAAGCGAAGCAGACCCCTGGAGCGTTTGTCCATTTTGATGTGATAATATCAAGAACATCCAATCTCCTTCCCTTAAAAAAGGGAGAATGGACTGAACCGTGACCATTCAGAATTTGGTAGGTTGAGACCTCCATCGCAGAAATGACTCCTGAAAAGGGAGACAAGTAACCCTTTCAGTGTCAATTTATTCTTGCGCTCATTCAGAGTGCGTGGACTGAAACTTTGACAAATGCCACGGGAAGGTTGCACTGAAAGACAGGGCACCCCCAAACAATACAAACAATCATTGTGAGAATCACTATTATTTAACTTGCCATTACATGAACTACAATGCTTAAAACCTGAAGTACCCCTTCTTATCCGACATCTTGAAACACAGACACAACAGGCTAGCACTTCAAAACCAAATCAAAACAAGTCTGCTTTAGCAATTCAGACAGAGTTCAAAAAGCACACAATAGTTATAGATACACAGATAACAGAAACTTACTATGAAAGGCACTAGTAGATTAGGAAGGAAAAAGAAATACCAACTATGGTATGGAGGAATACCACAAGGGTAAAGAGAGAGGGCCATACCAATAATGGTACTTGAAAGGTTACCAACGGCTAGAGAAAGGAAGAAGACGGAACAAGATCTAACTGTAATTTAACACTAGAAAGGTTAACATTCAATAAAGGAAGAAATCCTAAAGAGTTTTTCACACAAATATCAAAAAAAGTTTTCACTTAGCTGACAGCTCGGCTGAAACACGGCTTTATGGCTATGCGGCAAATGAGATCTGAGGTAACAGAGAAGAAGCTTAACTCAAGAGTTTTTTGGCTGGCGAGAGCTTGATAATAGGCGCGGAACCGAACCCATCAGTGATGAATGGAAAGAAAATTAACATCATCAGATTATGCATTTCTCACCCCTCTTCTCAGCTTACCTCCCAAATGTCCCTTATTTTCTCTCATATTTTTGCTTTGTAAGTTATACAGTTTTTGATTTTCTGGTAAATTCCTGAGGATTACAGTCAGTCAATAATGACAACACATTAGAGTTTAATATCGGCTTTGTATTAGAACATTACCCCACCATCAATTTCGTGCAGGAATGGGCGTGGCCTGCATGATTGACAGGGCAATCCTGTGTGATGTTGCATGGTAATCACGGGTGAGTGACAAGCCATGCAGATTATCAACTGACCTGGCGAATACTCACCATATGATCGTACTTTGGCGCATACCTCAAATCTGGACAAAGCCACCAATAATGGGAGGGCAAAGGTAGCAAAATAGGGATACTTTTTAAATATTGCTCTTACCAACTTAGAAAATTGACAGAATAACAGGTTTTGCATCACCATGAATTTTCTGAAGGGTATGAAATCTGAAACTGAACCTTCTGTCATTAATTTCTGACACTAACCCTGAATAATTTGCCAGAAAGACACAATTCTATGAGAAACAGACCAAAAGTAGGAGGCAAAAATCTGGACATTCTGTGAAAATCTAAACAGTTGAGAGGTATGCTTTTGCATTCTTCAAATAGGGCCATTCCAAGGGAGTTTTCAGTATGGAGTTAAATTCAGTATGTACTACATGTTTGTACAGGAATTGCTTTAGCAGGGGAGGCGAGCCCCCCTGCACCCCCCATGTTTCTTTAATATACTGTTGAGCAGTAATTGCTTTTGGGGAGGGGGGGTGCTTGCCACATTACAGAAGCAGCATGAAAGTGCAGTTTTCTACCAGATGTCACAGCTGCTTAGGTTCATGCCTCATGTGAGTCACACTCAGGTTGTGTGTTAAGAAGCGCGAGGCATTTAGTGTTTGCAATGTACAGTGAACGGTGATAGAATAGCAGATGAATCATTGTTAAAGCGTATTTTTTATAATATATTGCATTCCGTTTCTGTTTTTTTTTTTATGTTTTTGTTATGTAGGTACCACCAACAGCTAATATGTGCATACATTTCAACATTCTACACTTTGGATTTACATACCACACACTTACAGCAGCGCCCAGATTCAACTATTTAGACAGTCTTGCATATTCATTCTAATGGCGAAGATCTTCACATGTTTATTCAGAATAATACCAGTAAAAACAGTCATATGCACGGTGGTGGGCGGAGTTTGGGTGGTCCTTGCTACTGTGCATCTGGTGAGGTAGTGTTCTAATACAAAACCGTAAAACCTGCTGTTCTACTAAGTGAATTACAGTAATTAAGAATATATATTCCTGATTTTGCTGCCCCCCCCCCCGCCCATTATTTTAGGTTTCTCCATAATTCTTGAGCAAAGAAGTTCAGAACTACAGTATACAGACAGAATAAATATACATACATGTGTGCATACCTTATATGGTTATTTCTATTGAAACTGCATGAGCATTCCTCAGCGAAGCAATGCAAAAAGTGTGAGCAGGGAAAAATATTCTCAGTCCGAAGTGGTACACCTTGAGTATTCCTATCAGACTGAGGTACAGCCAGCTATCTTTACAGCTAATATATGAAAGTAGCAAGGGTATGGGCCAATGTACTGGGGCAAAGCCCCAACTCCTGTAAAAATACTTTAATGATATTACAGCCAGTTTTGTTGTAGCTCACTGTATTTCTCTGCCATTTGTTCTTTAATTTCTGTAGTGGTAAGACTTGCAATTACAGATCTTGCACTTCAGACAGGTTAGATATCTACAGATGTCTACAGGCACAAACATAGCAAACAAAAGATTGTTGTTATAAATTTTCTTCTTACAAACATTAGTCTTACAAAAGGAAAACAGCAATCACTAGACACACTTAACTAAGGTTGATTATGCCCCATAACAAACAAGAAGAGCAAGCTAAATGTCTGACTTGGGGAACTAGTTTTGCAACTCAAACCAAACTCAGCATTTTTTTAAGTCTCTTTAGTCACCATGTATCCATGTATTACTGAGAATATTATGAATGGGGTGACCTTTCAAACAGGATATTCATCCTGCAGGTAAGTATGATGCCCCAGTGGATTTTTTTTTTCAGATCCAACATGGGCCACCGACAAATCACAACATTATATGCAATCAGCAGATAAATGGATGCCATGATACAAAAGGAAATCTGTATACAGTTTAGTATTAAATAAAGAAAGCACAGGTGCAATTATCTGTGGTGAGTGGTAAGCACTAGGTAGCCTATCTACCACAAGAGGAGTGGTTCTGGCCCAGAAATTGTAGTTTATTGGCCGTTTGGGCAGTTTTTTCCCCATCTCTCTCAACTTTCTGGATTTTAAAGCCCGTGTTTGTGCTTGATCCCCACCTTTCTCGTAACTAGTCTAGTCCAGGTACAGATTTGCTGTATCTAGGACTGCCTGTAAGCTTCTGATCCCCCCCAAGCCTTTGTGTTGGAGTGCAGCCTTCTAGCATATCAGTGGTTGTGGTAAGTACTAGGTAGCCTGTCTACCAAAAGAGGAGTGGTTCTTGGACCAGGAACTGTAGTTTATTATAGCAATAACCCATGCCTGAGTGTGGGTAATGCTGGATTTACCCACGGTTGGTGTGGTTTGGTCACGAGGGCCAGTGGCCAAACAAAGTCAACCGTGGGTAAATCCAGCATTACCCACACCGAAGCGTGGGTTATTGCTATTATACAATGACATTATTTAAGAAAAAAAAATAAATTACTTTTCTTAAATAATGGCATTGTATAATGCCTCCTTGCTGCCCTTCCGCAGCTGTCTGGTATTCTGCGGCAGTTCTGATGTACTGCGCATGCATGTCTCGCGGTACATCAGAGCTGTGGGCAAAAGCAATGGAGAAAGCAAGATCTCCATTGCTTTTTACAAACTGTTTCGCTATGTTAAATGGGTTTAACATAGCGAGACAGCTTTAATAAAAGCAACGAAGAATCTCTGTTGCTTTTTTTAAAAGCTGTCTCGCTATGTTAAACCCATTTAACATAGTGAAACAGTTTGTAAAAAGCAATGGAGAAAGCAAGATCTCTCTTGCTTTTTTTCAAACTGCCTCGCTATGTTAAAGGAGTTTAACATAGCGAGACAGCTTTAAAAAAACCTATGGAGAATCTCCGTTGCTTTCTTTAAAGCTGTCTCACTATGTTAAACTCGTTTAATATAGCGAGACAGTGTGAAGCAATGGAGATCTTGTGTTCTCCGTTGCTGTAAAAAAAGAGTTATAGTATTGGAAAAAGTCCGGACGACCGGACCTTTTTCCATTACTATAACTCTGATTTACAACGTGCACGCTGACCAATCAGCGTGCATGTTTTTGAATATTAATGGGGGGTCGTTGTATAATGACCATTTGGGAAGTTGTCCATCTCTTTCAACTTTCTGGTTTAAAAGACCACATCTGCGCTTGTTTCCCATCTTTCCTGTAACTAACCTACTGGAAAGCACTAGAAAGCCTTAAACCGATATAAGCCTTCTAGCTTAAAATAGAGACTCTGGAGTGATTGAGTATCAGTTTTCTGTATTTTCTTGCTGTACTTAACTGTTTTCCGCCTATACGCTGATTTTCCAGCACTTGTGATTTAAAAGCTTGTTTTTTTTCACATATTGTACTTATTTGACTGCCTGCACTTTTAAAAAGTTGTTTTTTGTTTAAATAAATTAACTGTTGTAGGCTACACACTAAAGTGCGATAGCCTTTTCTGATCGCTTGTAGTCGTTTAAAGCTGTTTTAAGTGTACTTTTTACTGTTTTTGCTTTATCTTTTCAAAAAAAAATAAATAAATAAATTTCTTGTTTCCCACCTTTCTAAGCTAGTATAGACCAGTTTTCAGGCTAGTGCTGAATTCAGGGCTGTGTTACAAGTTTCTGAGTTGCCCATACCTTACTTGGATAGAGGGAAGTTTCTCTGTTCACCTGTGAGACAGGGGAACTTTGAGCAGCCATCTGTCCCTGGAGGAGTGGTTCCAGCCCAGAAGTTAGTAGTTTAAAAATGCGTTGCATGGTTTTGTGCATTGGGCAGCACCGGTTAGCCAGGGTTAAATTATTCCTAGTTCCACTAAGTTTCCTCTTCAGTTTTTCACTTGAAACTAGTCTAACTCTCAACCTAAGCACTCAAAAAGCATCCTACAGTCCAGCACTTGTTCAGACCGAATAGCAAGCACTAATATACCCTGACACGACTGCCCAGCAGGGCAAGGCTCTTTATCCACCCCTCACCAACCAAGCAGCTCACCCTACTATTCAGGCATGACCAAAGGGCAACTTCAGGTGTACTCTCCAGTCCAGCTGGTGAATCTGGGTATCCTGAGGCAATGTTACAACTGCCTCATGTACACAGGCAGCCCTCCCCTCTCCTCCTACCACAATACACTAACATATGTGAGAGATGCAATTATACAGCCAAACTGGAGGCTAAGGTATCTCCACCCAAGACTGGAACAGACAGTCATGAGGAGAAGGTTAACACTTGCACCACACCTCCAGCCTCACACAGACCTACTAAACCAGCACTGGCAAAAAATACACATAAATACACAAAATCATACTCGGAGGCTCTAAATAAAAACCTGCAAAAGCATCACAGAGCTCCAAAGCAGACACCCACAAAACCTGCACCTCCCGTCACAAACCACACAACACATAAAACACAAAATAAATGTGCCGTAAAATCACAGCCCTTAAGGCGAAATAACATACCAAACACGCTAGTAATAGGTGACTCAATAGTCAGGCACACTGACGCCCCACTCACTAGGCTGGACAAGGAGGAGGTTACTGTTGGCTGCCTGTCGGGAGCCAGAATCCGCCACATAACACCAGCACTCAGGTCACTCCAGAAAAAGTACAAACATGACTGTCATTGTTCATGTTGGTGTGAATGACCTGAGCCGTACCTCCCTGGACTACATGAAAAGAGACATGGAAGAGCTCTCTGATCATGTAGCCCAGGCGGGTATGACCCTGACCCTGAGTAGCATCCTGCCCTCACCAAGAATGATACCTCAGTATAAAGAAAAAAATACCAGTTTCAACAATTGGCTAAGCTTCTGGAGTCATTCAAAGGGGATCCAGTGTTTGTCAGCCTGGGATGACATGTTCGACAAGCCGTGTTGCTTCGCAAGAGACTGCTTGCACCTGTCACCCCTTGGCTTTCGAATACTGGCCAAGTCTCTTGCTGCCCCCATAGTGCCTTTTTTAGGCAAGGCTCAAAATTCAAACCCACCTCCGTAAACAGCACAAGTAAAAAATTGAGGGTTATGCTACTCAACGCCAGGAGTTTAAATCACAAAATGCATGTGCTCGAAGCACTCCTAAGTATGGAGAACGTCGACATCTGTGCAGTAACTGAAACCTGGTTCAAGGCTCCAGAGAGCACTCCAGCACTACTGGGCTACAACTCATACCACACATTTCGGCCACAGAACACGGACCGAAACACAAAAGGAGGGGGTGTATCCATATTCATCAAGGATACCCACACCTCCAGGTTAGTGGCGCAGCATGACACCTCTGAGATCATCCATGTGCAAATAACATCAGGCAAATCTGCAATGCAAATTGTGGCCTGCTACAGATCACCCTCCATGACCCAGGACCACCACTCCACCTTTCTGGAGACACTGGAAAACATGAAGGTCCTACCGAACACCCTGATCTTCGGAGATTTCAATTACCCTACCATTAACTGGGAAAACTACTTGAGTACAAACTCCCAGGCTCAGCGCTTCCTGGAATTTATCAACTCAAATGCCCTGGATCAGCTGGTAAACTCCCCTACCAGAGGCCACAACATATTGGACATGATCATCACCAACATGGGCGACAGGTGCTCCGTACCAGAGATCAACCCGTCACTGGTTAGATCAGACCATAAACGAATACCCTGGATGTCCACACCCCACCACCATCCCCAACCAAGGAAACCACAGTAAAAACTTTTCTAAAGCAAACTTCACCTTACTTAAGGCAGAGGTAGGAAGTTTCATAGCCCCCACGCTAAAGGATAACACTGCCCAGGATGCAGAATCCTTTACAATTGCACTCTATGAGCACCTACAAGGATGCATGGATCGTGCCATCCCTAGCAAAACTAAGACCCACTCCCCTAAGAGAAGGAAACCAGTCTGGTGGACCCCTGCCATAAACAGGTTATACAACAAAAGGATTAAACTAGCTTAGAAAAAAAGCAAATCCCAAGAAGGAAAGACATCCCTGATCGGTACCAGTAAGAAACTAAGGTCCCTCATAAAATCATCCAAGGCTAACTTCGAAAGAAAAATAGCCAAGGATTCAAAAGATAACCACAAAGCCTTCTTTAACTATGTCAAGAATCTAAGTGGCAACTCACAGATATGCTCTGAGATAGTGCAAAATAGCACAAAATATACTGAACCTACTGATATTGCCAACATACTGGCAGATAGATTCAGTGCAAACTTCACCTCTTTCTCACCTTCAAAAGGGCCCACAACAATACCGGAAAAGTGTAGTGTCCCAGAAATCACAGAGGCACAGGTGAAAACAGCCCTTTCAAAAGCCAAAAACACAGCATCAATGGGGCCAGATGGTGTCCCATGCTGCGTCTTGCATGAACTACAGAACGAACTAACCCCCCACCTAAACACGCTGTTCAACCTCAGCCTCTCCACAGGCTACGTGCCCATAAAATGGCGCACAGCAATGGTTATTCCACTCCACAAAGGAGGGGCCACAACTGACCCTGGTGACTATCCCCCTATAAGCCTGACTAGCCTGGTCTGCAAGGCTATGGAATGCATTATCATGGAACTCATTAACAAAGACATTGGGAACCTCCAAACACTTGACCTGACCCAGTTCGGCTTTGTTAAGGGCAGATCATGCCTACTAAACCTAGTTGACTTCTTCAAGACAGTTACCAAGGCCATAGACAAGGGAAAGGTGGTTCATACAACCTACCTTGATCTCTCCAAGGCGTTCAACACCATTCCTCACTCGGGTATTATAGAAAAACTCACCAGCCTGAACATAAACCCCTACGTCACAAGATTGGTTGCCAACTGGCTTACAGACAGAACTCACATGGTAAGAATAGGGGGCTCCAGGCCTGACTCTAAACCAGTCACAAGTGGTGTCCCGCAAGGCTCATTTCTGGGACCCCTACTGTTCGGCATATATTTCTCAGAAGTACAGGCAAACACAGGAGGACTATGGCTAACCAAGTTCACCGATGACTGCAAACTGGGAGCCATAATTGTCTCTCCAGCTGACACGGACATCCTCCAAAAAAGCCTTACCGAGACAGACACCTGGTGTCAAAGTCATGGCTTCAAGCTAAATGCCAAAAAATGCATAGTTATCCCGTCTGGGAAAAACAAAATGCCTACGAATTACCACATAGGCGGCAGCCCCCTTAATACAGAAGAGGTAATAAGAGATCTGGGGACCCAGGTAGATAGTAATCTCTCCTTTGACAATCATATTGCCAAAGTAGTTAAAAATCCTTCTATGTGGCCCATCTAATTACTAAGGGGTTCACATCTAGAAATAAAGAGGTTATAGTGCCCCTCTAAGGTAGAGTACGATGCTCCATTTGGGATGTACCTCACAAGACACTTCCAACAGCTTGAAAGACCACAAAAGCACCTCACCAAAAGGATTACTGACCTCAAACATATGTCCTATGCAGCCCGACTGAAAAAACTCCGGCTGTACTCCGTGACATATTGCTTACTCAGAGGTGATCTCTGCCTGACTTACAAAGCCATGTCCAACTCAAAATTGATGGACATGCTCCATATAAAGAAATCCAAGTCACTGCGAGCCATGCGCTCTGGTGAGCTAAACCTCGCCACAACAATAAATAGAACATGCTGGAGGAATAGATTCCTGTCACAGAGACTCCCCATGCTTTGGAAATAAACTCCTAACTGTATTAGGCAGAGCCCCTCACTAAAACTGTTCAAGAGAAGCCTTGACGAGTGGATGGGTAACAGAAAGTACACCCCTGGGATCACTTCATTGGCTCTGCTTGACAGAGGCTCAGTTAATCAATGGGGCGGCGAAAGCCAACACACTCCAACTAGGCTTATAAATGCCCTCGGGCAGATAGCCTACTACCTACCTATGAACCTATCTGGCACACGTACTCTGTCAAACAGTAGCTTTTACAGTGGCAAGAAAAATGGGTTTAAGAGGTTGCAAATGAAGTTTTAGAGTATAGGTTGTGGATAATTAAAGGTTACGGAGAATACATAACACTCTTAACAGTAAACATGCTAGAAACGGGAATCTGTACTATAAAATGAAGATTAAAATTTTATGAACATACTGAAAAATACAAAAGTGTCCAGTTTAATTCAGTACTAATAAGGCCTCCCAAAGCGACTGACGTTTTATCTAAGTCACTTCCCCGTCTGTAGCTCCTCGTGCTTAATCGTTGACATTCGGTTTCCTCTTACTTTCTCTCATGGTAAGGTACATTGTGTGTGTGTGTAACACCCAATCAAACATCACTCGGTAAGCTCAAAAAAAAAAAAAAAAAAAAAAAAACTGGCGAGGGATCAAACGGCCCTGGGAACCGCCTTCTACTTTCTTGGCTACTGCTCTGCAAAGATGCTCATACGACTACAGCTGTAAAAGTTAATTGCCGCCTTTATAGAACCGAGTAATTTCTGACAATAAGGAAATAAGTGTCTACACATCTCAGCCCGCTGTCGAGGCGAGCACTGTCCTAAAAACAGATAATTAACCACATAAAGGGTGGAACGTGGAAAATGAAATACAAAACACGTTGCATGCATAACTAAACATCCTAAATTATGTAGTTTGCATATTAACAACTAGTCAGACTTTAAATTACGAGTGATGTGCATAGAACCTGGTGCACAGAGTAACAAGTGACAGTGCACTTAAACAGCCCTTTTTAGTAATGACGGTTGTCTACATTATTCAGATGCCCGGGCCATATTTAGGATTCCTGCGCCGTCTGATGCCACGTCATAGCAGCATATTGTGAGAGGAGCTGCATACAATATAGTGCTCTTACAACGTACTTTTAAAGTGATCTTAATACTTAAAAAACAAAGCTAAAGCGATATTAATTTAAAAAAAAAAGAAAATATTCTCATGCCCGTACAAGCAGACTAAGCATGCCACCCAAATGTCATAATTACAGCAACAGCATTGAGAGAATTACCTGCACAAGACTGTGTCTTCCACATCTTCGCCAACAAGATAATAATCGCCAGCAGATGGGATAAATCCCCGCAAAGACGAAAAACATTCATTTTGAACTAGTGTGTGTAGATAAAAATGAAAACAAAAACAGTGTATAAACTACGAAAACGTCTTTTTCATCGAGTGCCCGTAAATTAAAATTTTAAGACTGTTTCAGTATCATTAATGAGGTTCTTTGTTTTCCTTTTCTGGGTGTGATATGCAGTTTACCAGCGATGTTTCCGATAATTTCTGTACATCAGCGAGCAGAAGTTGTTCTAAAACTTGTCTCCAACTCAACACAAGTTGTGCTGAAGCACATCTGGCCTGGGTGACGTGGCTTCTATCAGGATTCAGGATTCCTGGGAAGTGTAAAAGGGAACATGTACAGTCCTACAAACAGTCATTTTATTGTTGACACTACTTTCTCAAATTACAGAACAGCCCTCAAAAAGAAACGTGTTAGAAAAAAACTGAGTGATGAGCTGGCCGTAGCGCTGCCAGCTGATCTTGTGACCAATCACAATACTAGTCTGATATTACAACAGCCTGTGGGCTTCTTCAGAGAAATATCCCAGGGCGCTAGACAGTAACGCCAGCTGTTTGCACAGTAAATATAAAAGTTACTGCACCCATAGCGATGTTATGTCTCTCGTGTACCTCATTACAAGGAACGTACCTCATTTGGGGTCTTAAAAAGTTCATGTTCCTCGTAGTTCCAATAAGTTCCACGTCTAAACGGTCTGTAACATTCAGTTTTGGGAATTTTTTAAGTGAAATCCATGGTAAATTGAAATGAATCATATTAATTCATTAAAAGAGCTTCTTTATAAGTAAAACCAGCATATTTTAACCATCCTATGACCTTCCTAGCTGAAGTTGTTCGTAAGCCATTAGTACGTGTTCCACATTTTGCCCATTTGTTCCACATTATGAGGCTAGTGTTCCTCATTTTGGAGATAGAAGGGTGAGAGCTATGAGCGATGCAACCATTACATATGCCCCAAATGGGCATTTTTTAATAGAACAAGGAGATTTTATAGGACAAACCACATCAACAACCAGTGCAAACGACCGGGATTCACTTTCCCCCCAGAATAAAAGCTGACTTTTCAAGAAATTGAGCGTTTCAGATACAGACTAAACTGTTCTGCACTGTTAGCAAAACATATATTTATTTGCATTTAGTTAGGGAAGGTCCGACGTTGTTCATGCAAACGGAGGCTCAGGGAGAAAAGCTCCAAAAAACATATTTAATGGGAGAAAAGCATGCAATGAGATTATAACACAACCTTACAAAAATATTTATTGCTTTAAAAACTCAAGACAATTGCCATTTTATTTTTATTTTACTTTTGTTTTTATCTTTATGCAAAAGAGCCCCTATTTGGGCAGCTGTATGGGGGTAGGGAGCACGAAAAATAGCAACTGTCCTGAGATTTTACACCAAAAAGTATTTCTTAAATTTCCTCTAATAACTACTTAAAACATTTATTTCTCTTTGAAACACCATAATATTATATGAAACAACAGATACAGTGGAAATTCTACATTACTGAGCCATTATTCCGGCAAAAAGTGAACTCCAGTCATTTGCACTGGTTGTATGGATATAGTTTGTCCTGCAAAATTTCAAATTTCCATAAAAAAGTATCTTACTTTGGGTATCTGAAAATGTGGCAGGCATAACACAGTTGCCTAAATAGGATCTGTGGACAGGCAGGAACCATACTAGCTTGTTGGCTTTGTGAGTGGAAATGCATTCTTGAGTACAATTGCTGGTATGTTTCTTCACTATTTCTCAGTTGTGCCTCCCATTTCCAGTGTAATGTACATATATCTGTAATGCCTTAATAAAAGACAATTTATTAATGTCTTTATATATTTTTAACAACAGGTATATCAATTATTTCTCCACACATATTTTCTAATGTCTTTATACACATTTGACAGCAAATAATATCAATCTTTTGTGCATAAGTGCATACCTCTTATCTGTCCAGAAATTTGCAGAATGTCCACATTTTATGCTCCATATTTTTGTTTGTTCCTCTTAAAATATGTGCTTTTCTGACAAAGCATTGAATATTAAAGTCACTAAATTAAACAAGTCATTTTGAGTTCAGCCTTCGTGTCCTTCAGAAAATGCATGTTAATTCAAAATATGTTGTTTTAACAACTTTCTAAGTTCATAAGAGCAATAATTAAAATCTGCCCCCCCCCCCCCAGTTTTGGCCTTTGTCCCCAATTGTTTTTTACTTTCCCAGAATTCTTGATGCTAAGAGGTTGAGAGATATGGATTAGAGACCTGTAAAGATGGAAGTGGAGTTTCTGGTAGATGGTGGACAGTGCTAAGGTGCAGGACAATGAACAAATTTTGCAAAGTACTCTCGTAAGTTGGGGCAGTCAGCTTTTATAGTGCATGGCACTGCCATTGTGTTCCTGATATAAAATGTCAATAGTAGCAGCAGCAGCCATTTTATATAGTATACAAATGTTACACAGAAAAGAAGTGTTAATTACATTTAGAAATTTTACCCACCTACATCTCTTCTTAACAAAGACTTATACAGGCATGTTGATACATGCCCGTTGCATTATACTTTTAGATTATCTTACCTGCAGAGGTAAGATAGTAAAACTAAAACAAGCTTTGTGAAATATGCAGCACAGCAGGAAAAAAAAAAGCTGATACTCAGGTTGATTTCCATATCTAATTTGCCTCACTGTACAGTACAATTCTGTTTACTAGTTAAAAGGTCCTGTTTACTACAAAAGTGCTGCTGATTTTTCTGTAAAGGGATGAAATTTTAATTAAAATGGAGGATTATCATTCTCTAAAACAAGCCAATCATTCATAACCATTACTGAATTTATAACTTCCACTGGATTGTTCAGTAGCACAACATGAGCACAACATGAGGAAAAAAACACTATATCTACTTTTAATTTCAGTGTAGTCTTAAACCATAGGCATATGTCAGAGGAAATTGAAAAATTAAACTCCTGCCACAACAATTGGCATTAAATTGCCATCAGCAGTAAAGGAAAATGTTGGACCAAGTGAGCAGTAAGCTTGCATAATTAAAAACCTACACTGACAAAATTTCTTTGTCACTCATGCCATGTGATTGCTAAACAGTATGCAGTTGTGAATGTTCAGTATTTACACTACTATAAAAATACAAATTTTAATTATTTTCTTTAATATAATTGCAATGATACTTAACACTGGGAATTAGGGCCAGGGTTAGCATTTTGGGGACCCCACCAAATGTCATGTTGGGCCCCCGGGGCACTTCATGTTCAAGTATCATCCTGTCATTCCCACTCCTCCTAAGTAACCTTGAAGTACATGCTGCAAACTTTTAGGAGTAGTATGCACAGAATGACCTGCAGCTACAATGCTCTTACATTAAAACAGGACTGTGCACCACACAATGTTGGCCCATCTCACAGAGGAACATTCACAGTTGCTGGCATTTAGTTGCAAGAATGATATATTACAATGACTCAATGTACAGAGTTGAACTTAGGTGAAATGGAGGCATAGGCACTCCCTACTGTTTCATACCCCAACACACACACACACACACACACACACACACACACACACACACACACACACACACACTCCGGTGTCCTCTCTGCCCCCTCCATCTTGGAGTCCACATGTCATGAGCATTACTTTTTCCTTCCTTTTCTCAGATTTTGCTTTAACTCTTTAGCATCTTCAAGGTCATAACTTTCTATATGCTCTGAAGTGCATGTTATTTTATTTTTATTTTTACACAACCTTTTCATCCAGTGATGGCTTGAACAGAAATTATGATCAAGGAAAGAAATGTGTGTATGCTGTGTTCAGCTTTAATTTTCCTTGCATCCTTTCAGCACAACTTTCCTGACCAAGACAGTACATTAAATTCAATAAGCAAGGGCAGAAACCAATAAAGTTATAGGTACTCTGGGATGCATTTTTGTGCATTTTCCCAACATTTTAATGCAGTGGTGGCCTAAAAAAATAATGAGTAAGAAAAAAAGTTTGTCTTATTTTTTTTTTTCTTTTAAGGAAGACATAAGTTGTGCCCAAGACGTAATGTTCAAAGCTGACAAAAATAGTAGCTTGCAGTAAACAAGATATTGTGAAGCAACATCAATCCTATCTGGGAATACTGCCTGCCTCCCTACCCCTCCCAACCTCAAAGGCAGCCACCTGTATACATGCCTGATGTGTGATTGTGAAGAAAGTGAAAAAAATGATTATAGTAATGTATTCCACTTTGTTGCTCCTAAACAGTACACTGCCCCTGCACAAGTTATAGTAACTTTCTTTGTACACACTAGAAACTGTGAGAAAAGTAAAAGAAGCAATGACCTTACCGTCCCCAGCCAAAACACAGACTATAATGACCTCCTGTGCACCCCTCTAAGTTTTGACTGGGATAAAAATTAAAGTAGTAATGAACACACAATCCCCAACACCCACAAAAGCTTAAGCAACCTTACATATACACACATCTGAGCAGGGCTGGTTTTAGAATGGGTACAGTTGAGAGCAGAAGCTACCACTAAGTCCAGGTCAAAATCAGTTTATACAGTCTGAAGAGTGGGGACCACTAGACTCCTAGAAGATCTAAGAGTCTGAATGTTTTGTGATATATTTTATGCCTTACTTTTGAAATATATGAACTGCATTTTTGTACTGATACCCAGAAGAGTAATGTCCCCGCATTATTGGGTGTGTGCACAGATAAAAATCAGTGTTTTTTTTTTCACAAATGTGCACACACGGATACACACACACATGCACTGCCACACACACACACACACACACACACACACACACACACACACAAACACACACACACGCATAACTCATAGCAATATTGGTTTTACACATTTCAGCAAATAGCAATACATTAACAACACTGATATTGCTACACCAAATCAGTGACTGTTGTCTAGCAGTTATCAAGTTGCAGCAGAGGTAAATCACTTTTATTTACCTCATTGAGGAGTAATGCGTTCCTGTTACTGTCCCTGATTTCACAGACTGTCTATGATTTTGCCTTAATTTTGCTCTATCCCTAGTAAAAAGTTTGACTTGCTAGTAAATCATTCAGGATTATAGGCAGTCAATAAATCCAGAGATTAGAGTTTCATTCTTCTTATTGTCCAAAAAATGTATGTTGATGCAAAATGTGTTATTCTATTAACTTTGTAAGAAAATAGATGTGTTCCTAATTCTGAGCCTTTATTTTGGTATTATTTTTGGCTTTGTTCAGAATTATTGAGAAAAGAAATTGAGAATTATAGTATCTGGTGTTCTGTCAGTAAGTATAAAACGCCCTGAATGAGAAAACCATCCGTGATGACTGGAAGCATCAGCTCTTCTTAAAATTCAAGGTATGCATTAAGATCAGTCACTCCACTGATCTCTGCAGTGCTTACCTTGCTCATCTTCATTACCAGCTTTATCCTAACAGGTTCACATCCCAGCCCTGTTCAGGTTAAAGAACATAATTAGGAAATTGGTACATTTTTTCCCCAATCAGCCACAGCTTTTGAGGGGCCCCACACAGTCCAGGATGGTTAATCCCCTCACTCATGCAGCTACAGGTGTTGCAGGTACCTGAACCTGTCTATGTTGTTAGTTTTAGTGAAATGAATGTCCATCAGTAGGATTTAACTAAACAGGGGCACAATGTCAGTGGTAAAATATTAATGGAATTGTGAAGCCTGTTACTTGACAAAACAATGTTATGTAACCAGAGATATCTTTGAGTTTTAAAAGATAAGAGTTATTGTTACCCACTTGGCTTGACAGACATCGTTGCTCGTCTGGTCAGGATAAAACAGATGAACATCTGTGGGTTCTGTTCAAGCAGCTTTATTATGTACAAACATCAGGATTGAGGCTTAATAACTTTAACTTAGATAAACTTATAAACAAACTAGCTATCACACTCATACATGCTCACTCTTTAGCTGCACTCTCAAAATGGCACTGAAGCTAACACGTGCTTGCTATTTATATGCACGTGCTGTCTTTGAAATGCTTCTTAAAGGTACAACACACACACACACACGCACTATTCTACATCCTCCAACTTTGAAAAATGAGTCATGCATTACTGACGACATTGACATGTAATTGATACAAAATAATTCTTTGACATGCAGTTATACAGAACTAAATGCATATAGAGAATTATGTCTAGGTTGCTGTGTATTTCATACTAGGTCTCAAAATGCGACCAAATCATGTGACATAGAGATTAGAACTAGGTCTTGCAAATGGGACTGTGTCTGCTGAATATTCAGCTTTGGGGACATCAGGAACATCATCAGGAATGGAAGTAGAAGTTAAGACACGTTCTGCAACAGCAACATTGCCTGGATTGCTCTGAGATCTACAGTCTGTATCATAGGAACAATGCTGCTGTATCATTTCTGATACAGTAAGAAGATGTCTGCAATTTTTCCTGTACTCCACACCCTCAGATTCTATGAAGTAGGATCTTGGCTCAGTACATATACCTGTTACTTGTCCAATCCAGTCGAAACCTTTCACTGTTTGTATCCTCACTTTCACTCCTTTTTTCAATGGACGAAGAAATCTGCTCGATTTATCAAAGCTGGACTTCTGGAAAGAACACTTTCTGACTAGCTGGGCTTTGATTGTTCTGTTGTTCTTAGCATTAGGCCTCAACAAACTGGAACTGATAGGCAATGTTGCTCTGTTTTGCCTAGATAGAAGTCTCTGAGCAGGCAAGCCAAGTATATTGTCACAGGGTATGTTTCTAAGATTGAGTAAATTCAAAAAGACATTGGTATTATCTGCTTTGACTTCTCTAGTAATTGCTTTGCACTCTGTACTGCACATTCTGCTAGTCCATTTGACTGTGGGTATTCTGGACTACTAGTAACAGCACTCTGTACTGCACGTTCTGCTTGTTCATTTGACTGTGGGTGTTCTGGACTACTAGTAACATGTACAAAGTCCTATTCTTTTGCAAATTTCTGAAACAACTGACTGGTAAATTGGGGGCCATTGACAGAGATAACTTTGTGTCGACTACCATGGACTGAGAAATAACATTTCAACTTGGTGATAACAGCAGTGGATGTTAGGTTAGGTAGTAAATTGATCTCAAACCAGTTCGAATAAGAGTCTATTAACATTAAGTAATGATGATTGTTCCACTCAAATATATCAGTGGCTAATGTTGACCAAGTTAGTTGAGAAACTTGACTTAGCTGAAGTGGTTCTTTTTGGAAACGCGGTTTAGTACTGTTGCATACTGAACAAGAAAAAAGTTATTTAGCGATGTCTTTTGCTAGAGAAGGCCAAAATGCTAGTCCTCTCACCCTTCTTTTGGCAGATTCAGAACCTGGTGACCATGATGCAAAATCTGGATGTATTCACATTGTAAGGAAGCAGGAACAGCAATTTTAGGATCTTTGAAAATCTTCCATCAACATCTCATCTCTGTAAGGAAAATAAATTTGCACTTCAGGTTGTACACTAGATTGCTTTGATGGCCATCTAACATTAATGTATCTCTAATGCCTTGTTCGTTGCTAGTGCAACTCCCCTGTTTGCCTCTTTGTTACCCAACCGGTATTCCTTCTTTGACTGGTCTGCCTTTTCTGTCTCCCACTTTTTCCTGCATTTCTTCTTTCTTTTGTGGACTTCCTGGGCTTCTGCATTCCACCACCAGCTTTCTGTATGTACCTCATTTCCATATCTGGCTCAGCCACATATCTGTTCTGTAGTCCTGACACATGCTGTTTTGAGGAGCTGCCTTTCTTCTTCAACACCATGTATTTCCTCTTCTTCTTAACATGCTAAAGCTCTGAGTAATTCCTTGAACTCTTTTGTGTTTTCTCTCCAGTCAAATTCCAGGTCTTCAGTCTCATCTCTGTTGACCTTAAAGCCTTCTCTGACTACTGCTTGTAACTGATTGTGGCAACCAGTGGTTTATGCTGTGGGCCAACTGTTTCACTAGGGATGAGATTGCTATAATCTGGGTGTAGTTTTGCATACATCAGTTTTATATTTATGTTTGTCTTATCACAACCCATAGCTGTGGACCAGATGCCAAATCTTTGTCAGTGCCATGATCTAATCCTCTCATGGGGTTCCACTGCTGCCAGTTCCTCTGACTTATTATTCTGTTTCTCCTCCACTGCTGGCACAGGTATGTCAAAGAGTACTTTTGTCTCCCCATGTTGTAGTCATTTTCATAGCACTGTGTTGTAAAGTATGGCACAGGCCACAGATATCTTGTACTACAGTGCACCACCAGATGTATTCAAGCAGTGGAAGCAGGTCTTCAGTAGTCTGAACACATTTTTAGTCATGACAAAAGCAGGAACACAGGCAGGGCTTCAAATTCCAGTATATCCATTTCATTCAACAGACACAAGCGCTATAAATAGAAGTGGTTGTGGTTTACATATTACATATTCAATCATGTTTAAATATCTGTGACGGTATGGTGTTATATACTATCTCCACTATGGTCTGGGATCTGAAGATGGTGATCATCAGCCATGGTTCCAAAGTATATCTGCACCACCTGCAGCAAACAGCCATGGACAGTATTACAAGTGTTTTGCTACCCACATTCCTGGGATCTGACTACTTGGGGTTTTATGGGTGGCAGTATGTGCACTTACTGACTAGATGGCCCTGTGGAAAATCACCCTATATGAAATACTGGTAGAGGTTGCACTTTTCAAAGGTGTGTGATGCATGAGAACTGCCTGCATGCTGTACAGACACATTGTATATATTAACCTGTGCATTGCAGACACACTGTATATATATTAACCTGTGCATTGCAGACACATTGTATATATTAACAAGTGCATTGCAGACACAATGTATATATTAACTTGTGCATTGCAGACACATTGTATATATTAACCAGCACATTGCAGACACATTGTATATATTAACCTGTGTATTGCAGACACACTGAATATATTAACCAGTGCATTGCAGGCACATTGTACACATTAACTTGTGCATTGCAGGTACATTGTATATATTAACCTGTGCATTGCAGACACTGTATATATTGCATCACAGACACTTTGTATATATTAACCTGTGCATTGCACACAATCTAGCAGCTGATGAAGTGGAAGCCCTTCTGGTTGATATACAGGATATCTTGAAGGCAATCTGAATGCAGTCAATGGCCACTAGGGCCTCAGAGAAATGGTTTATGTCATTGAATGAATGTCTACATTATGGAGGTACCATCCTTTGCTGTCTGTGGAAAGAAAACATGCTCCTCCTCATTCTGCAGCATCTCATCAAGGAATTGTTGTAGGATTATTGAGGCTGATGCCTGCAAATCCCCTAATGTATCACCTTTCTGACTCTGAAAGCTCCCCATATCAAGGATGATTAATACTACACAAACCTTTGGGTCTACTGAGATAGGAAGTCTTCCTTGATTCCATGTGAAGTTGGCACATGTCTACTAAGTCCGTGTAAAATCTCTGTCCACATGGTAGTGATCGGTAATGTCTCTTTCATGGAGGTGGTAATATGTTAGCTGCTGGAAAACTTTTTTTGACATAGAGGGAAGTGATGTGCAACATCATGGACATGGGCTCCCATGGGGGAATGTTAACACATGAGTGATGTGTAACATCATGGACATGGGCTCCCATGGGGGAATGTTAACACATGAGTGATGTGTAACATCATGGACATGGGCTCCCATGGGGGAATGTTAACACATGAGTGAAGTGTAACATCATGGACATGGGCTCCCATGGGGGAATGTTAACACATGAGTGATATGTAACATCATGGACATGGGCTCCCATGGGGGGAATGTTAACACATGAGTGATGTGTAACATCATGGACATGGGCTCCCATGAGGGAATGTTAACACATGAGTGATGTGTAACATCATGGACATGGGCTCCCATGGGAGATTGTTAACACATGAGTGATGTGTAACATCATGGACATGGGCTCCCATGGGGGAATGTTAACACATGAGTGATGTGTAACATCATGGACATGGGCTCCCATGGGAGATTGTTAACACAAGTGATGTGTAACATCATGGACATGGGCTCCCATGGGAGATTGTTAACACGAGTGATGTCCTACAGGCAATAATCTGCGCACAGAAAAATGATGATGTGCAGACAAGCTATGGGTCATCACATTCATTTTATATGTTTAGGAATTGTGCCACCATGTTTGATTCCATCATTTGCTCACCCAATTGTTCTTAAAAAGCGACACTTGTTTTTATGTCATTATGCGATTATATGTGATGCGTACTGTGCTGACATTCATCATGCTATTTCACTCACAAAACTGATTTTTGTTATTTACTCTACAATAATTCAAGACTGCAATATATTCTGTTACTTGATATTACAATATTTTACAGTTTCAGCATTTTGGATTTTATTTCTTTTTTACTGTTATTTTATTTTATGTTATATACTCGTGCTGTTTTGTTTCATAGTAAATCCTGTCTGTAAAAACAGTTTGGTTTTAGAAAACTGACTGCCAGTTGTTTTAAAGCATCTAACATAAAATGAGTCTAGTAATGCATAAAGCAGGACTGACACTGATAATCGCAATAGCTGGTGTTGCAGAAAAGTTATCACTGAATTCTTTTTATTGGAGAATTGAATTTTTAGTTATGACTGAGTAGTATGAATTGAGAATTGTGATGTCTAAGTGCAAAACAGTATTGACATTAGCATCCTTCCCTGGCTGTTTTCATAACTGTCTGTGTTGCATTGCAGCATAGCGTATAGTCAGATGTACTGTAAAAGTTTCAATAATTTCTGTTTACTCTTTACAAAACTCTTGCTTTCTGTCTTTATGTTAGTATGTAGAAAGTGAGCAGTTACATCTTCAAGCAGCAGCCAGGAAGGACTCTTGTATTTCCAGTTATACATCTTTGCTACAGAACACAGCATCCTTTTAAAGGTGTTACTCAACTACCTGCAATGACCAAGTAGACATATGTTAGATAGGAAGTAAGGAGAAGCAGTTTGCAAGGGAGCTTAAGTGGCCTTGTTTTCTATACTCCTTAATTTTATATCTACTTTATCATTAGAGACAAAGCCTATCTCATCATTCAACAGTGTAACGCAAAGAATGAATCACGAATGGGAAACCTGCTCAATGCAAGTTGTACACACACACAAATGCGCGCACAGACGTGTGCACACACACACACACACACACACACACACACACACACACACACACACACACACACACACACAAATAAATACATTGTGTACATTAAGGGAGGGCATGCAGACTGCACACAGAGAAAGTACCCCATGCGGGTACCAAACCAGAGAACCGAGCACTATAAAGTGGCAATGTTAAATGCTCCACCACTGTGTCACTATAACTTTTTTCTATTCTTTTTCCAAAGTGTTGACTTTAGGGTTAGTAAGTGACCCTCTGGTGTCAAGTTTAGCTTAAAGAAGAAAATAAAGAAGGAAGAAAATGTGTTTCATTCAAGAATTTTGAAAATGATACTAATGTTACTGTACGCTTTGTAGAAATTAGGTGTTAGATAATTACTTCTGTGTTCATGTATCTTGTCAGGCGCTTGTTAAGGCATCAGGCATCTGCTCACAACAAACATGTAAATAAGCAAATAGTAGTAATAAAATAACAATAATAAGAACGATGATGGTAATGATGGCTGGGAGATCATCTCAAACAGCTTCGCTACGCTTTTGCATACTTTCTTCTGGTATTTTAAGCATTCTGGCATGTCCCTGGAATCACTATTCTCATTTTACATGTTCATGCAGTAAATCAAGGCAAAAATTAGACTTTCACATATTCTTCAGTTTGCTTTTGTACAGAAGGATTTAGACTCTGTGGGTCTTACAAGTGGTTTCCTTTCTCTGTGCAATAAATGTAAATGGGGTATTTAGATTCTTAGTGCCACGTTTATTTTAGAACTATACCACAAGATTATTTATTTATTTTTGCATATAAATAGGTTAAACAAGAAATGTAGTTACAGTATAAGGAAATGTATTGAAGAATGAAGATGGGATAATGGAATAAAACCTGGCAGACCAGAAATAGTTATGCATTGAGTTCTAACCCAGTAATGGCAGATAACAGGAATACTACAGCATATTCTGCTGGTACCCACTTTGAGGTCTACCTGAGGGCAGGCAAAGAGAGATGCCAATGACCATGCATTCTCCCAGATCCCCACACACTACTGCACCATGTACACAGAGGTGTTGAGTATTAGTTGCTGGCCTGATGGTAGCTGGTCATAGGATTCTACAAGTTGATTTCAGCGGTACCTCTTTAAAGTCTGTCTGACAGTGGTCATGGTGATTTCTTCTCCTGCACATTATTTAAGGCAAACACATTGCATTATCTCATATACTATGCCTCTTAATTCTTCTTTTGACACTATAAAAAGACTGGTTTGGAATCTAGCAAGACTAGTGTATGATAACATTTCATAAGTAATTATTCTCCACAGGTGGGGCCACAAATTACAAATGTCCCATTGTGACAGTGTATAGAATATGAAACTCCATTCAGAGATAAATAGGAAGTTTCATGGCACAGACAGTGTTTGTTATGGAGCTGTAAGACAGATTGTTTGAAGAGGTAGGACAGTATTTATTTATTTACATTATCTATTTGTCTTTGTTGACAGGGAAAGGCTGACTAGGACCAGGGAGAAAAGCTCCATCACAGTGCAATGAATTGCAGGCAGTTCTCCGACAATACAATGAATTTCAGGCAGTTCTCCAAAAAAAAAAAAAAAAAAAGTTATATTTCCTTGAAAAAATAACAACATAATTACAAAACAGGTATATGCCGTAAAGTATTTACATCAACATGTATGCATCTATACAGTTCTGGTAGCTCTAAACTTGCAGGAAGGAAATAGATTTATACTTTAGGAGGGAAAACATTTTTGTGAAGAAGTTTAGTGTTCTTACATTTTAGTACAGAAAAGTTTGTAAAGAGTTTAAGAGATACAATGAAAACTATAGTTGAAAAATGAGTTATAAAATTATGTGGGAGGGGATATATTTGTATTGTATAGCATAGTGCTAACAGCATTTGAATGAGAGAGCAGGGTATAGGATTAATTCTATCTAGGCTACCTGTACCTACTTGGTGTATCTTGGATGTTTATAACTCCTGTATATAGGGAATGCATGAGGGTGTGGAGTAGTGGATGGGAGCAGTTAGAACAAGAGAACGATGAGAAGTAGCGTTCATATGTTGCTCAGCTGGCAGTGTTCCCCATCTCAGTGAGCCATTCTGATTCTTAGACTATCCTACCACTGAGGTTTTCCCCTGGTGGGGCCTAAATGAGAAGGACAGTCGAATGGCAGAGCTGCAAGATAATTTGGGTCTATATTAGCTGAATGAAACACAATAAGAGCGAATGCGCTTTGGGCGACACATACATCTCGAAGTATGTTAGAGATGAACCGCTAAATGAGCGAAAAACAGAAAAACAAACTGTCATACTTGGCCAAATGCTGTCTGTGACGTAACTCCGTCAAGCAGCAAAAGGTATAGACAAGACTGGACTTATTCAGTTAAGAAGGTTACGGAGCACATAGTACAAACATCATACATTGTGCACCAATAAAGGATAAGTGCTGTTAAATGTGCAAAATACTGTTAAAACTGCAAAATATATTTCAATTAACATGCAATATCCCGCCAATGCAGGAAGTATGTGAATATAAACATACCCTACTTCTAACCCTAAGGTGTAGGCTGACTGCATTACTATATATGCACTTACCTTAACCCGCACTCTAACCCTAAGGTCAGTAACTATTGCACATTTACATTAGTGAGCTATACCAGATGGAATCTCAGAATGTGTTAATGTTTACGTTTTGTTATGTAGACACACATTATTTTGTTTATTTTAGGTGTTTTCATGTCACAGTTAGTCACATTTACGGTTTATTAGGATAGGGTTTGTATATAGTGAGGAACTGCTGCTTTATGCATATAATCACGTTAGAAGCTCAGTGTTGAGATTAACTGAGGGCATTAGTGACGTTTGTTTTACATTGGTTATCACACCAGGTTTCCGAGGTTGGCCAAACAAAACTTTTCGATATTTTGAATTTCGGCGGAAAAGCACTTCGGCATTCACTGTGTTCGCTGCATTTCTGTCGCCCAAAGTGCATTTGCTCTTATTGTGTTTCATTCAGCTAATATAGACCCGATAAATTGGCAGTCAGAGGGAGCAGCTAATGTTGGTTAGCCATGTGCTCTCCACCATAAATTTGCATTGCTCTGCCATATAAAACTTCACTGCTGGAGGAAAAAGTTATCACCACAGAAACATGGCAGTCATCCATTGAATCCTATGGGAGGAGTCACTGTGAGGGTAAGTTCAGCAAAGATGAGGGAGTATTACTGCATGTATGTGTGTGTAGATATACATGTGTGTATGTCTGTAGGGGCATGAATGAAGCTGCATAAATCTGTGTGTGTGTGTATGTAAGTATGTGTGTGTGTACATAAGTATGTGTGTGTGTACATGGGTGTCTGAATCTGTGTGTGTGTGTGTGTGTGTGTGTGTGTGTGTGTGTGTGTGTGTGTGTATATGCATGTGTGTGTGTGTGTGTGTGTGTGTGTGTGTGTGTGTGTGTGTGTGTGTGTGTGTGTGTGTGTGTGTGTGTGTGTGTGTGCGTGTGTGCGTGGTTGTTTAAGTGTGTGTTTATGTAAATGTGTAAGGTGTACCTTTGCAAACACAATGCATGGGCTGCTAGGCAGAACATTACCACTCTCAGATCTGATGGCACTAGTATGGGCTAATGTGTGATTCACAGACATGCTAATCATATGACAATGAAGTCTTTCTTTTTGTAGCCATAACTGTCTCTGAATTGCATTTTTTCACTGTCATAGTAGCTGAGTGACCTGCATTGGTCAATCATCTCTACTAATGAGCCTTTTCCTGAATCCCAGCCATAGTGTTACTGGAAGTGTGCATGAATACGAATCACTTAATAGTAAACTCTCACCTTATCAGTACAGTGTAAGTTTTACTGTTGCACCTTAAATTATGAATTTCACTCAATGTTTAAAAAATAGCAAGTTGTCCATTATAAGTGATGGATTTTTGCACAAAGTTATAACTTTTTAAATATATAGACTTTAGGCATGAAATTTCCAGGATAGTCATTTTAGGGACTCTTGTCTAATTGATGTATACTTTTCCTCCATGTTACACACACACACACACACACACACACACACACACACACACACACACACACACACACACACACACACACACCCCCCCACAAATTTAGAGCTACCGGCCTGCCTACGGTATGTCTTTGGAATGCAGAAGGAAAGCCCAGTCAGACACAGGTGAACATGCAGACACCTCACATAAGGAATCCTCCCAAACAATTTAGTCAATACTAAGAACTTGAAGCATTTTTGGGGGGCTTCTTCCATCTTGGAACTCTACTAACTGGCTGTCCCCTTGGACCCACAATCCCCACACTTGCTACAAATCCCCTTCCCATTATTATTTCATTCTCTAACATTTGAATATACAGCCGGGCTTCTATAGTGAGAATGATATGAAGTGAGAGTGGTCATTAAAACTACTACTTTTCCACATTTCTGTGGGAGCAAGGAAATCAACACTAATGTGATACTGAGTTCTCTTTGCTTATGGCATGATCATGCTTTACCATTTCAGTCTTCCCTGCAAGGCACTGATGAACCATCTCATTTCATGATCTCAGACTTTTTCCCCTGGTTAGGAAATCTGCCCTCAAGTTGCCTGATGCCATCCTCAGCCTCTGTAGATTCCCATTTGTTGAAGAACTGAGATAATCAGCTTTATAGACATAAATAAACCATGCAGCGGTGAGTTATCTGCATCGATCTTTTGTTTTGATGTACATTGCAACCACTAGTTATGGCTTTGACCATACCACTCAAGTGTCCCAGTTTACTTGAGAGCATCTATTTTCAAAGGTAGTCATAACAGTAGCTCTGAATGCCTGATTCAGGTGCTTGTAGACCTGCTATTTACAGTAAAGTGACCTCTTTTATGACTACAGATGTCTCAGGCAACTGGAGTATCGTTTTGCTGTAACTAATTTGCATGATACTGGGTGACCTCTTCCTTCTTTCATTTCTCTTGCCTTCTTAATATGCAGCAGTGGACACAAGATTACTATTGCATTCTGTTATGTCTGCTTAGTCCACCAGGAAGAGGAATTAGCCATTTGTTGTTTGTAGCAGAGCAGCAGTTGAACTGCTGACATTTTCAAGACAGGAGTGTAAAAGCAGAAGCCTCATGAAGGAGTGATCTGTGGAAGAGTGCTGCCATGGTGGATTTGGTACTGGAGGGAGCAGACATCACTGATCATTGGCCTGGGGTCTGCTGGATGGAAGAAGTAGTAGCTTGGAAGTGGTATCATCAGTCACAGGAGGTATCAGATTGGTGTAGCACCTTCCTTCTTCTTGTGCTGTATAGTTCAGCTTCTCGAAGGATATGTCCCTGAGTTTGCTATTCTTAATAACTGTTAGTGCACAGGGGAGAAAATGTCCAAGAGGTCTAAGCTATGTTTTTTTGTTTTTTTTTTTGCTTTATTTTGTTTTGTTTTGTTTTGCCAAAATGTTATTTTGATTCCTTCCAGCTTAATTTTTTTTACTGTGACTCAATCAAGCAGTGCTCCTTACTTGCACCTGAAAAGGGACATTTATATATAGTGGGTTTATCTGGCAAAAAAATAAACAATTTTCAGCATATCTCTAATGTTCAGAATGTTCAGGATTTGTCTCATAGTTAGTGTTCTTCATAAAGTACGTGGTTTACAGTCACTAAATAATGAGAGATATTAGAGTGCTGTTGTTGTTGTTCTTTCGGCTTTTCTATGTTAGGGATCGCCACAGCAGAACTCTGGTCTGCTAATGATTGGCAGTAGATTTTTACAGTGCTGAGGTGCCAGCCCAATGCCCAACCTTCAACGAAGGCACGCCCATTCACGCATGTCTTTCGAATGCCACTCGACCGCAGGGAGGACATGCAGACTCCACAGAGAAAGCGCTCTAGCCGAGAATCGAACGGGAGAACCTATTGCTGTGAGGGAACAATGCTACCACTGCACCACCGCGGCTTTTTAGAATGTACCCTTCAAAAATGAATATTATTGCAAAACCTGTTATTCTAGCAACCTTCTAAGTTTATAAAAACAACAATCAAAATCTATCCATCCATCCCTGAGTTTGTCCCTGTTTTGGGTTGTTTGAAGTTGCAATATGGTGATCTGAATATGCATGTTTACGTTAATTAGGTATCCCTGACTGTCCCTAATTTTAACATCCTTTGTCCCTGATTCACTCGTCTGGAGGTTGACAGGTCTGGCTGTGGCTTATTTGTTGTATGGGAAACACCATCTGCCAGCCCTATTAAATCTACCCTTAAATGTCATGAGATTTTTCCCTTGCAGGAACAGAAAAGAATATGCCCTAGCCCAAAGCAACTATAATTACCAAAAAGAGGTACTCAAGTGTAGTTTTTACCAGTTTTGTGTGGCTTATATGCTGCTGAGAATTATTACTTCAATAATTGTCCTGTATAGCTTTTAATATGTGTTAATGTCAAATAGACAGATCAGTGGCCTTAGAATTTATACTGCATTTTTTAGAACCAGTATTTCATGTAATGTATACAAGTCAGTAAACAATGGAAAGAGACATTAAAATGAGATTCAGGGTTATTCATGGAAATCCACTGGTAAGTGCAATTTACTAGTCAGCATTCGTGCTGTTACTTAGGATAGTACGGCTGTCTTGAGTTCATAAGTTTGTCACATACTACACTATAGCTTCCTTTGATAGTCTAGGAAAGACAATTTATGATGGGATGCTTTTACTCTTAGGCTAAAGATGTTGTCATTATCTCTCTTCATTTTAGATGTTATCAGAATGGACAGAAATGAAAGGTGCTAGGCTTGTCAGTGAAATGTTTAAGGGTGGGATTTATGAACATTGTGCCCCACAAAGTAGAGTTGCCACACACTAGAATGGTGTACCAAAGCCTTTTGTGAATTGTAAAGACTACTTTACAATGGGCTCAGACCTTGACTCAGTAATAGTTGTGCACTAGGATAATGACCACTAGTGCTTTTATAAGCCTAACTATGCATCCTAAATCTCTGACAAGTTCTGGTTTCCTTGATAAGTATGAGCAGGGGCTTGGGAACTTAAAGATTTAAAATGAAGGCCTGGAAGATGAACCATTTACAGGCTGCCTGTGTCCATTAGAGACATAGGTGCCATATGACCTGTACAATTATCCAACCTACTCTTGAATTCAGAGGAACTCTGCTTCATGGATGGGGAGCCTGTTTCAGAGAAGTAAGTGACTGCTAGACTAACAACCTCAGGGGGGCTTCTTAAGTCTAGCCATGCTTCCCAAATGTGAGAATCAAACCCTGCACCTTGTGTCTGCAAGGGAAACATCTTAACCATTATGACAACACCCAACTCACAAATGCCATGTTGCATTGTCCAGGAATCAAACCTGGACATCCCGCACAGCGGGCAAGATATCTACCACTGAACCACCAATATTCACTTATTTAGCCAAAGTGCTCCATGCATGGAACTCACATGCAATGCAGCCCCTAATTCTCATTTGATTCACAGATACTCTACCAGCTGCATAAGCTACTTGACCAAAAACTATGTACCGACATTTGGAGTAGTGCATCTGGCCTTAATGATCCCCTTTTCCTGTGAAGTTATGCAGAAACACTGGCATTTAAAATAAACAACTTCTTTTTATAGTAGAAAACCATATCTAAAAAGAGTTCCCTATGGTACAGCAACCTTGCAAACATAACCACATTTATCCCCACACAGAGACACTGCCAAGCTGCCACCAATGGAAGCAAATGCAGACCTAGGTCCCTATCTTGCAAATTATGTAAATGACCCTTGTTCTGCTTTCATGGCTAGTGTCTGAGAAAGTTTTATAAATCACTGTTTGGCATGAGAATGAATACAATGCAGCAGGAAATGGCTACACTATGAGCTATGATCTATCATATTCTACTAAATAGGTTCTCCCTGGTGCATTGTACTGTGCTGTTATGCCATAAATCATTCCTCCCCTTCTATCCATCCATCCCTGAGTTTGTCCCTGTTTTGGATTGTTTGAAGTTGTAATATGGTGATCTGATTAAAGTACACCAGTGAGTATTACATAGCCTCTGTACACCACCCATCATTATCACAATCCATGTCTATGAACAGCAGTTATGACAGGTGGCATAGTAAACATGGTGCACAGAATGCATTTGTGCAACTGCATACTATGTTTATGAATGCTAAGACCCAGTACCACTATTTCTATTCAAATTTAATTCTGTTTGTAACAAATTGCTGCATTTAATACAGCTAATATCTGTGCATTTTTTCTCATGTTGAGTAGTGTATCCCTTAAAAATCTGCCACAAAATTTGTAGTTTCATTGATTTTTACATCAAGAAGTTTTACCAGGAAATCCTAATGGACTGTAGGGGATATAGATGGTATACACTGGGTTCTTAATATATTATATTAAAATTATTTATATTTAATACCAGTGATATTAGTTACTGTATGAGCAATTTCTAGTCTCAAGTTGCATTCTTTGCTGCTGTCTTTTAGCTGTCCTTTTGCAAATTTGAGACTGTACCACCTACTCTATCAGACCTTCAGTAGTGAAAAAAAAAAAAAAAAAATATATATATATATATATATATATATATATATATATATATATATGGGTCTATTCTGATTCACTGAAAACTCATTTCACTGAATTTTAATTCACCCTCAAAAAATCGCTGAAAGCTGAAATCACTGAAAACTCATTTCACTGAATCACATTTCACTGAATGTAAGTACTGTTGGGCAAATAAAACATATATGCGCTTTTCCCCACTGTAGTGCAATCCTGGAATTAGTATATATAGTTGGGGGTGTGTGGGGGGCATAGTCCCCACCTACTTAACTTTTATATTTATGAATCTCATTTCACTGAAAGCTAACAATATAAAACCAAAAGTAGGTTGGAAGCTACACACCCCACACCCCCCGAATGTGGGGGGCTGTGCCCCCTAACTATATATACTAACTCCAGGATCGCACTACAGTGGGAAAAAGGGAGTATACATTTTATTTGCCAACAGTACTTACATTGAGCGAAATGTGATTCAGTGAAATGAATTTTCAGTAATTTCAGCTTTCACCAATTTGGTGTGAGTGTTTTGAAATTCAGTGAAATGAGTTTTCAGTGAATCAAAGTAGACCCATATATATATATATATATATATATATCTATATATATATATATATATATATATATATATATATATATATATATATATGTGTGTGTGTGTGTGTGTGTGTGTGTATGTATATATATATATATATATATATATATATGTATATATATATATATATATATATATATATATATATATATATATATATATGTGTGTGTGAGTGTATATATATATATATATATATATATATATATATATATATATATATATATATATATATATATATATACACACACACACACACACACACACACACACACACATATATATATATATATATATATATATATATATATATATATATTTTGGAAAAACCCGGTTCCCATGAATTACCACATCGATGGTAGTTCACTGAACCCAGAAGGCGTTATAAGAGATCTGGCAACACCGGTTGACAGCAACCTCTCTTTTGAACACCACATTGCCACTGTGATCAGAAAGTCCTTCTATGTGGCACATCTCATTACTAAGGGTTTTGCATCCAGGAAAAAGGTGGTCATTGTCTCCCTATACTCTTCCCTCATTAGACCAATCATCGAGTACAATGCCCCATTTGGCATGTACTTCACTATACCCCTGCAACAACTGGAGAGGGTCGCAAGAGTACCTAACAAAGAGGGTCCTAGGCCTAAACACTTGTCCTATATGGACAGACTAAAAAAACTCCAACTATTCTCTGTCTCATATCGCCTACTTAGAGGTGATCTCTGCTTGACTTACAAAGCCATGTCTGACCAAGCTCTGTTAGAAATGCTACATCTAAAAAATCCCAATCCCTCCACACCATATGCTCCAGAGACCTCATCCTCATTACCACAATCAACAGAACAAGCTGGAGGGACAGGTGCATAACCCAGAGACTGCCCATGCTATGGAATAGACTTCCCATACATGTCAAGCAGAGTATTTCACTGGCCCTCTTCAAGAGAAATCTTGATGAGTGGATGGGAAATAGAAAATTCACCCCAGGGATCACTCCAGTGGCTCTTGACAGAGGCACTGGGAACTAAGATTGGGCAGCACGATGCCAGGGTAATCCTATGGGCTAGGCCATTAGCCTAGTACACACCTATGAACCTATGTTTTAATACACTTCTCATTCTCAGATTACCCACCAGTTGCAAAACTGATTCATCCCAAATAAAAGGTGTTGAAACAATGTTACAGTATTGATATCTAGGATATTGGATGGTGTTCTTAACATTTAGTTATCACAGTGACAAAGCTAAAAACAGGTTGGAGGAATTTAGTAAAGTCAACAAGGAGTGATTTTCCATGTAGATATAGTGTCACAGCCCTAACATGGAAAATGTCAGCCGTGCGATACAGTAAATAGAGCAGAGGAGGGTGCATGAGCGTGCTGATGCAGAAGTGTCCGTGGAATGCAGAACACCTCATAAGGAGGTGAATTTCATGCAAATGAGGTCAAATGAGGGTGCTGGAGTGATCCAGCAAGCATATAAATAGTTGTGCAGACCCTGTGTAAGTGTGCGAAATGTACACGGAAAATAACCATTTTCAAGAAAGCAATAATTTAACAGGGGCTGTAAAAGCCCTTTTAGAAGGTCAAGGACTGCATATTAGGGACAGATATGTTAGAAACTATGTCCCGTATGTGTAAAAAAATAATGCAAAATAATAAAATATATATTTTTTTAATAGCCACGTCGTGTTTGCGAACAGCGCAGTGGTGCACAAATGTGCCATTATGCAAAAAAAAAAAAAAAATTAAAAATTGTAAAATCCAAAACCAAGACGTATGTGAGAATAATGTATTATAAGGCTCTGCAAGCAGTATGTACAATGGTAGATTTCAGTGGATGCTAAGGAGGCAGGTCCTGGAATAGTAAAATATCCAGGCTGTGTGCACGGATCAGTATGCAAATGAGCTGGGGATACTGAAGCAAAAATGGGCTACTGTGTCTGTACACTAAACTGGTGTAGCCCCTGAACCGTGTTTGTGTCCACAGAAGAGGGAGCTGACATCAAAAGGCTGTGTGTCACATTATGTTTAAGTGGATTGGAGCTCAGCGGCACCCATTTGCTCGCCGCCCAGCTCAGCTAAGCAAGGGGGTGTTGTCTAGTGCTGCTAAGCTTTGTTAAGCTGCAGGGCACATGTTTTAGCTGGTTTAAGCTATGCTGAGCATACACATGCATGGGGATGTGTCCAGACTGCTGAGCAGTGTTTATATTAGCATGGCGGGTTTACGTTCCATGCCACAGTGCTTAGCAGGGAAGGTATTTAAAAAAATAATAATGATAGCCTGGGAAAGCCAATCATGTATAATGTACTGTTAACCCTGTTCCACAGACACTGGACCATTCAAACCCCTCAGTGATCTACCTGACAGTGGGAATGTATTATAGTTAGCCAGTCACACAGGCTGCATATATAGCACACCACTATAAAGTATGCATACACTCTACAATCTGATTTTTCCCACATACTCTGCACCACTAGAGTACACACTTGGGAATTTTAACTAAAAGAATGATAGGGGCTGCTGCTGCACTGCTACATCTGTATGTGCTAGAGGCTGAGGGCACTTATGATGGTGCCATGGACAATAAGCCTAGACTGAGAAGGAGAAGAGTGTTCAGGCCCAGGGTAACCTTCCAAGAGCTACCCGAGCAGGAGATTGTAGATTGCTACAGGGTGGACAGGGTCATACTACAAGAACCCACTGAGTTTTGCTGCCCACAATTCAGACCCAGAGCCAAGAGAGGGGAACCCATCCCAGTGGAAAGAAAGGAATATGTAGCCCTTAGAATATTAGCTACAGGTACTTTTCAAAGATCAGCTGGGGACATAATGGAGGTCTCACAGGCATCTGCATCCAGTGTACTCCACTAGTTCCTGGATGCCATGCAAAGACATGCCAGTGAGTACATTTATTCACTTCACACCCCTGAGGAGAGGGCCAGCAATATGCATCTCTTCCACCATGTAGCACACTACCCTGAGGTGCTGGGTGCCATAGGCTGCACTCATGTCCACATCAAAGCACCACCCGGTGAGGAAGGTAGAGTCCACGTCAACTGCAAGGGGTATCACTACATCAACTGCCAGGTCATGTGCAATGCCCAGGGCATTATCATGAGTGTGTGTGCTGGTAGCCCTGGTAGCTATCATGACTCCCATATCTGCCATGCATCACAGCTGTACCAGACGTTTGCCAGGGGGAACATCCCATACAGCCATCTACTGGGGGATGCAGGATATGCACTGGAACCATGGATGATGACACCCATCAGAAATGCACACACACCTACTGAAGAATGCCATAATCAGGCACACACACAAACTAGAAACACCATGTAGTGTGTGTTTGGGCTGCTCAAGTCTCATGATTCCGGTGCCTTGATATATCAGGTGGAGCCCTGCAGTACTCTCCAGCAACATGTGCGCAGATGTTTACAGTGTGCCATGCTACACAATATGATCCTGCAGAAACAGCTGCAGCAGGAACATCACAGAGAAGGGACACACAGCCCCCCCACCAGAGCCTAAGTCTCCATAGTCACAGGCACAGGGGGACTCAGAGGAGGAGGAACCCCCTGAGCCTGTCCCTGTAGGTAGATGTAGGCATGCCCAGGATTCCCTGGCCTTGGCAAAGAGGCAATTCATAGCACATGCACTGACAACCTAGGGTCCTAGGGACTGACAGCTTACTCTGACTCATATACATAGTAAAAAGGATGCCAGCCACACCACACAACCTCTACCTTACCATGTATCGGCTGTGTATTCTGTGCATCAGACAGAGCCAGCTCTGAAACATAGGTCTCTTAACTGCTGCATCCATAAGGGAAGTCACTCTCCTTTACTACAAATGTATGGGGTACTAGACTATGGCAGCATATGTGTGGAACCGCTGCACATATGTAAAGGAATAGAGTGGGTTGCTGGACTACTTGCAGAAAACTAGCAGCTACTTGGGACAACAGGCACTGTGTCCAATACTGGGTTCCCCATAATATGCATGAGGTCACAGGGCTGGAAAACCCACAGCAGTATGCAAGGGGAATGCCAGATAGTGGGGTCATAGGACAGATGCAACACTGTCAATGAAAGAGTCCACTACCCCCAACACCCCAGTGTTCCCATACAACTGTAGTAACAATCGTGTTTGCAAGAATATATCTGCAGATCACACAATCCCAGGGCGGTCACAAAGAACCTGCTCAAATTTCCTATTTTACGCAAAATGCTGCGGTCACAGTAGGGCTCACACTGTGTATGTCTGTCTGCTGTTGATAGTGTGTGCAATTAAACTTCATCTTCTGGTGGATCACTGGGCTAAGTACATTAGCATGGTTAATGGTGTTGATGGTTCGAAGATGGCTGCACCTACAGCTTTTGCATGTGAGCTACTCCTATGGTAGGAGTCCTACAGACTGTCAACATGCCTTAATCTGTTCATGCCAGAAAGCTGAACAAAGGCTGAGACAATGGGTGGCAGAGGGCCAACAGACATTATACATATGTTCTTAGTAACCTAGTAAGTGGCTACTATAACATCAGGTTGCAACAGGTCAGATTAGCAGCAGTATGTAAAGGCCATCACTTAACTGTGTCAGTACTTACAACAATTCAGTGGACTGTATTTTATAATATTTTACTGGATAAACACAACTGTATGAGGAACAGAGCAGACATACGGGGCAGATTGTTGGACATTCTGCAAAAACATGTACAGTGAGAGGTGTGAAGACTGTCACCCTGTGTGTGGTGTTACATCGTGTACCCCAGTCACATCATACCTCTCAACCAGTAAGAACAGGAATTCTGGACAAAGCCATGAACAATGGTGGGATAAAGGCCCAAATACAAGGGGAAGGGATAACTACTAATCAGACAAATGTATAAAGTGCAGAGAATAACAGGCTGTGCATTAGTATGGGTTTGTTGATGTGTATAGAGTTAGTAAGACAAATGTTTGTCAGCATGTCCTAATGTCATCCTATAATGATTTGTCAATAATGTGCCAGAAATCAACAATGCTATGTACAAAGTAACATACATATGCAGAACTCTGTACATTTAATTACAATTGTCACACTTGATAGGTATGAGGCATATATTATGTTCAGCACACAGCCAGGGAATGCCTTGGACAAAATATCAAGGAGGTGACTGTTAAATCAGGTGCAGCAGCCAACTGGCTGCAGCACACAAAATCTTGGATTGGAGTATAGGTAGGTCTGGCCTGGAGTTACCTTGTAAGTACTGACAGTCACACTGGCCATGCTCCTACACTTAGCTAATTTGAGACTTTGCTGATGCCTCATTTGCATGAGGAACTGCTACATGAAAATATGTGTGTGCATACAGGCAGCTCTGTATATGTATCTGTCTCTCTCTCTCTCTCTCTATCCCCCTCACACATGATTAACCAATCTATCCGTTTGTGGCACAGATATTTTATATATAAGATATATGATATATATATATATATATATATATATATATATATATATATATATATATATATATATATATATATATATATATATATATATAGTGATGTAGACCCTCCACATATATCACATATATCTATATAACACAGTCACATACCACACACACAGCTACAGTTACATCCCATATATCTTTATATATATATATATATATATATATATATATATATATATATATATACATACATATATGCCTACCTGTCATCCTCCCAATTGGCCTCCTTTACAAGGGCTGGTTATGTAATTCACCTTGACAGCACTGGCTGATACTCTTAAAACAGATAAGCTGTGTGGCGCATGCAATAAGCACATAGTATTATAGTGTACATAACCAGATAGGTAGGGGCTCTATTCTCATTAAGGACAACTCTGCATGTGTGTGTGTGTGTGTGTGTGTGTGTGTGTGTGTGTGTGTGTGTGTGTGTGTGTGTGTGTGTGTGTGTAAATATATCCCCCACAGCAGTGTGCCTCTGTTGCCCATCTGAGTGCAATGATGTAACATTTTAAGGCCCTGTGCTTACCTGCCAACCTCCCATTTGGCCTTCTTTACAAGGGCTGCTGATGTAATTACCCTTGACAGCACTGGCTGACACTCTCAAAACAGATAAGCTGTGTGGCACTTGTGATAAGTACATAGTGCTATAGGGTATACAAATAGATAGGTAGGGGTTCTACTCTCAGTAAGGGCAACTCTGGCAGTGTGTGCGTGTAGATATATCCTCTTGCAACAGTGGGTCTGTGTCACCTATCTGTGTGCAATGGTTATACATTTTCAGGGCCTGTCAACTCCTCTCCCCCATTGGCCTCCTTTACAGTCCCCTGCTGATGTCATCCACCTTAACAGCACTGGCAGACACTCCCACAACAGACAACCTCTGTGGCACATGTGACTAGTACATAGTACTATAGTATTTATAACTAGGTAGGTAGGGGCTCTAATCTCAAGAAGACCAGCTCTGTGAGTGTGTGTGTATGCAAATATACCCCCTTGCAGCAGTGTGTCAGTCTTGCCTATGTGTGTAATGGTTAAACAGTTTAAGGCCCTGTGAGTACCTGCTACCCCTAAATAGCCCACATCTACCTAGGTATAAATGCTGTCTGCCACCACCTACATTTGTAGGTACACAATACTCAGGTGACATGTATTAAGGGTTGCATGCCTTGTCATGGGGTATGCATGCAGGAGTATGCTGTCTGCCCTTGCCCCTGACACACTCCTCTACACAGATCCACCTAGGTAACCATGCACATATATAGCCTTACCTTGCTGATGTCATATGTCTGCTTTGGTACCATGCCATCCTGAGCGGCTGTATCACTATCAAGTCTCCACAGCATAGTCAATCAAACCCCAGCAACAGAAACATACAAAGTTCTGAGAGACACCTGTCATTCTGCGACACCTCCACCAATCTAACATCATGCAACAACGGAACAAACACATTCATGTATACTCATGACACATGCCAGCAGACAGCACCTGTCATGACATAAAAGAACTACAGTAAACAATGTAATGTAATGTACTATAGTCACCCTTTGCATCAGACCCGTATTTGCATGTCCATGCATCGGTGTTATAGATGGAAGGGATGTGGTACAGGTATCATCACATGCACAGGGTGTGGTGTGGGGGTGGCAGAGGCCTAGGCTGTGCCAAACAGTTGACATCGTGTGTGGGGTCAGGAAGGAGTGGTGGTCAGCTGGGTCATGGAGAGGTGCTGTGTGTGTCTGTTGGTGACCTGTATGTGACACTGATGTATGAGTGTGTGCATGTACACAGCCAAGCCATGTGCTAGCCCTACATGTGGGTATGTTGGACAGCAGTGGACCGTACATAGCAGACTGGACAGTTCACCATCTCAGGCCACAAATGCAGGAACTGGCTCTGCCAGGAGTGGCACTGGCACCACCATGCCCAGGGTCAGATGCAGTACTAGTTGCTGATGGTGACTGGTGTCTGCTGGGACTGTGTCCCTCAGTGGACTGCCCAGGACCAGGTGCCCAATGGCCTTCCACATCATGGTGTGGACAGCACCCCCCCTTCTTTAGTGTTAGAGGTATTGCCACTACGGAAGCATGAGTGTGCATGGCCACATGGACTCTCAGGGAATGTTGTTGCTGACCTATGGCCACGTGTCCCACCACATGTTCTAGCACAGACAATGAGTGGTCAAGGGCTGACGATGTCTCACCCCACTGTCTGTCCACTACATCAGTAAAGCGATGCATGATGTCACCAATGTTGTGGATCGAGTCACAGATGCCAGACAGTGATGCATCCATGATCCTGAGCATCCATCTGTTGTTGCATTCAGAATGTGCCTGTGCCTCCATGACAGCCCGAAACATGTGTCAAGTGACTTGTGATGTGACATCTGTGACAGGTGGCGGATGGGCAGCAGTCCTCCTTCGAGCACCCCTGTCAATCTGCCTAAGTGGGACCTTGCCAGCTGTATGGCTATGGCTAGTGTCGACAGTCACTGATGCCATAGTCTCCACACTCTCCTGTTCAATGCCACAAAACTCTGTCCATTATCTGTGGCCACAGGGGACTGGGTATGTGTGGGCATACTGACTGTGTGTGGGGACATTTGAGAGGGAAGTGGGATGTCAACCCATGGGACAGATTCAACCCCCAGCAACCCACCTGTGCCTCACTATGGCCACCATCATCTTCAGAGTCTGATGAGGCACTGACATCAGGTTGTGAGGGGGACACACTCCAATCCCCAAAGTCACCTGTGAGGAGGAAGAAAACATACCTACATTAATAACTGTCCTGTTATGTCTGCTGATCCACACACACACACATACAGGTGAGGTGCCACAACTGCATTATACATACCATGTCTTATTTCTGATCCTATGCACAACACACAAGAAGACCACGACATACACAGACAAGACAGGCCCTTCATAACACGCACTGCAGCTATGTCTGATTAATGTTGGCAGTACTATACATGTGTGAGATAAGCGATATGTCAGTGTATGTGATGGACCTACACCTACAACACAGTGCATCTGTCTTCACCATACTACTGCCGCCAGTACAGCAGACTGCATAGACCTTCACAACAATAAGTGCAAATATGTAACAGCTCCTGAAAATACACTACTGTGATTACCAATTCAGCGCACTGCAGTGAACCCCTGCAAAACTGAACATAAAAGTATTGTACTCTGGCTAAGCTTAACAGTTGTGTTTATGGCAAACTGACTGCCCTTACCAGTCTTAGGGTATATGTTAGCTATAACAAAAGAGTTTCACACTCACCGACTGCAGGATTCTGGACTCTGACCACACCAGATGTACCTATGGAAATGTGAGGGAGAGGTATTGTCAGCAAACACAAATGTGGCATTGTTACAGGATAATATGTGCATATATCAACATGTACAGTAGGAACTTTGATACTGCCCACATTACTGACATTCTGAGTATGTGTGCACATGTGTGTGTTACAAACACCCCCCCAAATGCAGATTGACCTGACATCTGTGTACTGGTATGCAGAGGCTGCCATAATGACTGCTGCAGTATTACAGTGATGAACACAGGAGGCTTACATGGATGCTCCTCTACTGTGGAAGCTGTGCTACCCACGTCCAAGATGTATAGGATGATGGATGCTTGGGAGATGGTGGTTGATGCTAGGTTTGCCAGGAACTCCTCTGTAGCTGATATTGGTTGTTTTGCTGCAGACCCTCCAATGGTGGCAGCATGGTCCCTGGCCACAGCAGTGGCCCTTTGCCATGCAGCATTTATCATATCAGTCGCCCGGTGTTGGACATGCTCATAGCTTCTCTTCTGTAGCCGTACTTGGTTGATTGATGTGAATGAGGTCAGCCCACAGTGCAGCAAGTTGCTCCTGATTCTAGCAACTCCTACAAAGCAGGATATTGTGGTGAAGTCTGAGGCCATCTTTGATCATTTCGTTTTTGGCAGCAGAAAAAGGTGGGTGCCTCTGTCTGTACATGGTTTCTGAAAGACAAGAAGAGGGAAACACGTCACAGGACCACATACATTGCTCTCCACTATGTACACACCCTGCACATCCAGACTGTCCAGCACTATCCTCTGCTAACTACCACATGATACCCTGCCATCTATCAACAAAAATGCATACAATCTCCACAGCCCTCCACACCACATACCATGCATAGTCCACACACCTGTGTCTTACAGCCACTAAGGCTTCACCATAAATACAGCATATTAGTCATAGTAGACTCTATTATGAGACACACAGATGTGCCTCACAGCAGGCTGGATAAGGAGAAAGTCATGGTTATTTGTCTGTCAGGTGCCAGAATCTGCCATATCACATATGCACTGCATTCTCTCAACAACAGATACTGTTATGACTCTGTCATAGTCCATGTTGGCATGAATGACATGAGACGTACCTCCCTGGACTATATGAAGAGTCATATGATTGAGCTCATTGATTATGTTTCCCAGGCAGGTATGTTCCTAGCCTTAAGCAGCATTCTGCCATCACCCACAATAGTGCCTCAATACAAACAGGAATTGATTGATTTTAACAATTGGCTGTGTTTCTGGTGCCATTCCAGGGTGAGCCAGTATCTGGCAGCTGGCGAAAATATGATTGACAGACCATGATGCTTTGGCAGATATGGCCTGCATCTGTCTCACCTGGGCTTCAGGGTGCTGGCAAAGGTTCTTGACTCCCTCATAGTGCCTTTTTTAAAAGTACTGATGAGGTTAAGACTACCAACATAAAAATGTTAACAAAACACAAAGTAAAAGTCATGCGGTTGAACGGTAGGAGTCTGAACATGAAACTGCACTCATTGCAAGCATTCTTAACTCTCAAAAATGCTGACATCTGTGCAGTCACAGAAACCTGGTTCACAGTTACAGGCAGCTTCCCAGCCTTACCTGGTTAGTCATCCTATCATACATTTAGACCCCAAACTGTGGGCAATAAAGTCAAATGAGGTGCAGTTTCAATTTACATTAAAGACATACACACCTCCAGAATGGTCAAACAGTATGATGCACAGGAGATGCTCAAGGTGCAGTTAACCATTGACAAGACCCTTATTGAAATCATAGCTAGCTACCGGCCCCCAAATCTGACTCATGATGGCCATTTCACCTATATGGACCTGTTCATCTCTATCAGAATCCATCCCTTCACCCTTATCCTGGGTGACTTTAAGTACCCAAACATAGACTGGAAGAACTACTCATGCCAGGATAGAAATCCCCAGAGATTCATAGATTTTGTCAATGCAAACACCTTTGAACTAGATGTTACCACCAGAAGAGGTGAAAATATCTTGGACATGGTATTAAACAACATGAGTAACCACTGCAGCATCCCTACAGTATCATCCTCCTTGGTAAGATCTGACCATAAAGCAGTCACTTTTGAACTCACCATCTCCCACAATATCCATCTAGCTAGGGTCAGACATAACAATGTCTCCAAAGTTGATTACAGGATCCTGAGGGATGGTATAAACAGCTTCACAGCCCCCTAACCCTCTGTAGAACTGGCACCAATATCCAAAACTGCACCAAAGCAGTATAGGAGCAGTTATATAGATGCATGGGATCAGGAATACCCGACATAACTACACCATCCTCTGCAAAGATAAGTAAACCTGTCTGGTGGACATCTGCAATAAATAAACTGCAGAACAACAGAAAAACATCGCTGTTCAAAACCAGGAAGGAGCAGGTGCCCAATTGGAAACAATGTCTCCTTAGCCTGAAAAAGCAAATAAGAGCCCTACCGACATCCCTCAAAGCAAACCTCGAGTCCATATTGGCAACATCTACTACAGACAATCATAAGTCCTTCTGCACATATGTCTACACCTTCAAAGGAACCACCCATATCTCTTCGGAAGTGGGGATCATGGACACCACATATACAAATGCCATAGGTACAGCACACTTGCGGGCTGACAGATTAATTGAAAATGTCACCTCTCTGTCCCCCCCATCAGTAGATCAGGACATCCCCAGTACCTGCCCCTTCCCCTAATATCTAGCAACAGGTCATCATCTCTTGAAGGCAAAATATACAGCCTCCATGGGACCCGATAACATCCCAGGCTGCATCCTAGATGAACTCAGGCATGAACTTGCAGCACCATTAAGCACCCTATTCAACCAAAGGCTGATTACTGGCTTTGTCCCAGCTGAGTGGAGGACAGCCACCATTAGGCACCCTATTCAACCAAAGGCTGACTACTGGCTTTGTCCCAGTTGAGTGGGGGACAGCCACTGTCATCCATTTGCACAAAGATGGACCTCCACCAATCCAGAAAATTATAGACCCATCAGCCTAACTAGCCTGATCTGCAATGCCATGGAAAGGATTATCATGGACCTCATTAACAAGGACATTGGCAACCTCCACACACTCGATCCCACACAGTTTGGCTTTGTCAAGGGGAGATCATGTTTGTTAAATTTGGTCGACATCTTTGAGATAGTCACCAAAGCCAAGGATAAGGGGAAAGGGGAAGACAGTGCACACCACCTACCTTGACCTGGCCAAAGCCTTTGACACTATTCCACACTCAGCCATAATAGATGAACTCTCTGAACTGGGCAGCAATCTGTATGTTACCATATGGGAAGCAAACTGGCACACTGATAGAACCCACCTAGTCCACCTCAAGCAGTAGACCCATAACAAGTGGTGTACCCCAGGGTTCTATCTCGGGACCTCTTCCATTTGGGATATACTTTTTTGAGGTGCAGGGTAACAACATTGGGCTAGGGCTGACCAAGTGTGCAGATGAATGCATGCTGGATGCTGTCACCAAATATACTAGTGATGTGGACATCCTCCAAGAGGGTCTTACTTAGACAAATTACTGGTTCCAGAAACATGGCCTCAGGCTGAATACCACAAAATGCATCATCATCCCTTTTGGGGAGAGTGATATCCCCACAAATTATCACATTAATAACAATGTCCTAGGTACACAAGCAGTCGTGAGGGATTTGGGTACACAGGATGATAGCAACTTGACGTTTGACCACCATGTTCCATCTGTTGTATGGAAAGCCTTCTATATGTCCCACCTCATAAGTAAGGGTATCTCATCCAGGGACAAGAAGGTCATAACTTCCCTGTATTCTTCCCTTATAAGGCCCATTATTGAGTATAATGCCCCTTTTGGCATGTACCTCGCAAAGCACATGCAGCAGCTGGAGAGACCACAGGGGTTCCTCACCAGGAGAATCCATGACCTCAAACATCTACCATACACTGACAGGGCTACAAGTCCTATCCCTCTACTCACTTTCATACAGACTCCTCAGAGGTGACCTCTGCCTGGCATATGAGGTGATCATGGACCCCACCTTGATGGGACTGCTGCATATCCGCAAGTGAAGCTCCACTCGAGTAACCCACATGCATGCCCTCAACTTGCTCTGTGACATCAACAGGACTTGGTGGAACAGATTTGTGTCCCAGAGACTCCCTCATCTGTGGAATAGACTCCCTCTCCATGCCAAGCAGAGTACCTCTTTACCCATTTTCAAACACAACCTGGATAACTGGATGTGAAACAGGAATTACACACTTGGGATTCCACCCATGTCCCTGTTGGACTGGGGCATCTGGTGCTGACTTCTGTAAACATGGGCTAAACACTTGGCTAGGCTTATAAGGGCCACAGGGCCAATGGGGCAGTAACCTCCTATGATCCTATAATCCTATGAATACCGGTTATGGCCCTGTGTGTGGTGATGGAGTGTGTTGTTATGTCTCCACTCCCATCAATGCCATCTATTGTGGTGTGTCCTCATAGACGATGCCCCAGTACCATGTCATATAGCCACTGTCTGACCAATAGGTGAGTGTTACTACAAGTATAAGGGGACAGTCCAGGAACGTCCATGTGACACAATGACAGACTGCACTGCAAATGTACTGTAGGTTCCTGTAGGTGTCCGATGTCTGCAGTACACAGATGTTTGCAGAATATGTACATGTGCCTGACTTATGTGGACCCTCTGCCAGAAAAATGTGGATGTCTGGCAAATGGACAATACATAATAGTTGTTCTCAGAATCTGGCTGTCACATGTCAGAACCTTCAGAAAACAGTTATGGTAGCATAATATATGTTACTGTATGCATTCCCTTATTTTGTAAGCTCAGTATGTACACTCTGTCACTGAGGTCAGGCCTGTGTCCCCCCGTTACTACTATCTATGACCTGAAGTCCTGCTGTAGGGGTCACCAGGTATGCTAGCCATAGCTCTCAAATGATGAGATACGGATGTCAACTAAACAGTGACCTAGCCAGAGTACATCAGGGACAGTCAGGGACACCTGTACAATGTTTGAACTATTCCTGTATGATATTCACTGACTGAGAGGAGCTGAATGGCAGTACATCATGTGATAAGCCAGCTGTGTCCACCATTACTTACTGTCACTATTGTGTAACACACAATCCAGTAGAATTTGTACAGAAGCCAGCCATTTGTAGGAGGGCCTCATAGGACCAGTGCTGTGATCTGCCACAGCAGGCAGAGTTTACAGAGTTCATAGGTTCATAGGTGTGCACTAGGCTAATGGCCCTGGATCCTTTACAAGCCTAGCCCATAGGATTACCTTGGCATCATGCCACCCAACCTTAGTTCCTATTGCCTCTGTCGAGTAGAGCCACTGGAGTGATCCCAGTGGTGAATTTTCTATTTCTCATCCACTCATCTAGATTTCTCTTGAAGAGGGCCAATGAGGTGCTCTGCTTGACATGTACAGGAAGTCTATTCCATAGCATGGGCAGTCTCTGGGTTATGAACCTGTCACCTCCAGCATGTTCTGTTGATTGTGGTAATGAGGTTGAGTTCTCTGGAGCGTGTGGTGTGTTGGGATTGGGATTTCTTTATATGTAGCATTTCTAACAGAGCTGGGTCAGACATGGCTTTGTAAGTCAAGCAGAGATTGCCTCTAAGTAGGCGATATGAGACAGAGAATAGCTGGAGTTTTTTTATTCTGTCCATATAGAACAAGTGTTTAAGGCCTAGGATCCTCTTTGTGAGGTGCTTTTGCAGCCTCTCCAGTTGTTGCAGGTGTCTAGTGAGGTACATGCCAAATGGGGCATTGTACTCAATGATTGGCCTAATGAGGGAAGAGTAGAGGGAGACAATGACCTCTTTCTTCCTGGATGCAAAACCCTCAGTAATGAGATGTGCCACACAGAAGGACTTTCTGACCACAGTGGCATGCCAGGAAAAGAGAGGTTGCTTTCAACCTGTGTTCCCAGATCTCTTATAACACCTTCTGTGTTCAGTGGACTAACATCAGTGTGGTAATTCAAGGGAACTGGGTTTTCCCAAGGGGTATGACGACACATTTTTTAGCATTGAGCTTAAAGCCATGGTTCTGACACCAGTCTTTGGTCTCAGTGAGGCCTTTCTATAGGATGTCAACATCACTTGGGGAGTTAATAATAGCTCCCAGCTTGCAATCATCTGGGAACTTTGTCAGCCAGAGTCCCTTCGTGTTGGCCTGGACTTCAGCAAAGTAGATACCAAACAGGAGAGGACCCAGGACTGAACCTTGTCAACTCATGACTGGTTGACAGTCTGACTTGGAGTCAGCCACTTTCACACTGTGGGTTCTATCTGTGAGCCAGTTTGCAACCCACCTAGTGATATAGGGTTTGATGCCTAGCTTAGTGAGTTTTTCTATGATTCCTGAGTGGGGAATGGTATCAAAGGCCTTGGCCAGATCAAGGTAGGCTGTATGAACCACCTTGCCTTCATCCACAGCTCTGATGACTGACTCAAAGAAGTTGACCAAGTTGAGCAGCAAGATCTACCCTTCACAAAATCCAACTGTGTAGGATCCTGAGTTTGGAGATTCCCTATATCCTTGTTTATTAGTTTCATGATGATGCATTTCATAGCTTTGCATATCAGACTCGTCGGGCTAATTGGGTGATAATTCCCAGGGTCTGTAGTTGCTCCTCCTTTGTGGAGAGGGATGACTGTAGCAGTGCACCATTCGATAGGGACAAAGCCTGAGGTGAGGCTGTGATTGAACAGGGCACACAGGCGAGGTGCCAGTTCACTCTGTAGTTCATGTAGAACACAGCCAGGGATATTGTCAGGTCCCATCCAAACTGTATTCTTGGCCTTGGACAGTGCTGTTTTAACCTGTGCAGCAGTAATACAGGGTGCCTGGCAATCTACTGGTATTGTGATTGGTCCTTTGGGGGTGAGGGGTAAAGCTAGCACTGACTCTGTCAGCCAGTATATTGGCAATATCTGTTGGTTCAGTATAGGAGGTACCATTGTGTAGTAGCTCAGAGCAAATCTGGGTATTGCCATGGAGATTCTTTACATAACTATAGAAGGCCTTGCAGCTGTTTTTACTGTTTTTATCTGCTGCAGTTCTGTTTTCATAGCTAGCTTTAGAGGATTTAATGAGGGATCTCAACCTTTTGTTGAGGCTGATAAGGGCATTTTTCCAGTCTTGGGACTTCGCCTTATTCCGCATCAGTTTCCTCCTTCTGTTGTAGAGTTTGTTTATGGCAGGGGACCACCAGATTGGCTTCCTTTTTTTTGGGAGAGCATCTTAGTTCTATTGGTGAGATCCATGCATTTGTGTACATATTCATACAGTGCATTGGTGTATGATTTGGCGGTCATGCAACTATTCTCCATTTGCATGGGCGCTGTGAAGTTAGCCACTTCTGTTTTTAGAAGCCCAAAGTTAGCTTTGGAGAAGTTTTTCATGGTGGTTATCTTTGTGGGGGGTGGGAGGGATGTGGATTTCCAAGGTGATTAGTTTGTGGTCAGATCTAACCAGGGAGGAGTTGATTATTGGTGTAGAGCAATGGTTGCTCATGTTAGTAATGACCAGGTCAAGGATGTTGCTACCTCTAGTGGGATAAGAACGAGCTGGTCCAGAACACTGGAATTAATGAATTCCAGAAAGCATTGGGCAAGTGTATTGGTACATGAGTAGTTTTCCCAGTTAATGGAGGGGTAGTTGAAGTTGCCCAGTATGAGAGTGTTAGGTTGGACCCTAATATTCTCCAGGGTGCTTAGGAACGTAAAGTGTGAGTCTTAGGACATGGTTGGGGACCTATAGCAGACTATGACCTGAATCATTCTCTTACCCAGTGTAAGTTGCACCTGAAGTATCTCAGATGCATTATGTTAGGCTACCAGTCTGGAGGAGTGTGCATCCTTTATGAATATGGAAACACCACCACCTTTGGAGCTTCGGTCCAAGTTCTGTGGCCGAAAGGTGTGGAATGAGTTATAGCCTGGTAGTGCAGGGGTACTTTCTGCTGCCTTGAACTAGGTCTCTGTTACAGCACAAATGTTGATGTTCTCCATTTTAAGGAGTGCTTTGAGTGAGTGCATTTTAAGATTTAGACTTCTAGCGTTGAGCAGCATGGCTCTCAGATTGCATTTGTTTGTAGCTGTTACGGTGGTAATTTAGTATTTGGAACACTACCTAAAAAAGGCACTGTAGGGGTGGCAAGAGCCTTGGCCAGTATCCAGAAGCCCAGGGGTGACAGATGCAGGCCATCTCTGGCAAAGCATCAAGGTCTGTCAATCATGTCATGGGAAGCCTGTAGGTGCTGGATAGCTGACTATCAGCAACATGTCATTCCAAGATATGTACTACTGGCCTAATGTTGTAATCCTTATCCCCATAACTGCATCCTCCTATCTGCTTGCCATTACCTGGGGACTTCTATTACATACCTGGTAGGGTGCTTTACTCCTTTTTGTGCAGAAATCTTGAAGAATATTGGTTGTGATATCACAGTCTGTCTTTGTAAAGAAAGTCACAGACCTGTTTACCATAGGCAGCTGCTTGCCTTTCGTAGGTGCTGCTCATGACCAGGTGATTGCCTGTACACCAATCGGTGGCTCAGACTTGCTAAATGCATCCAGAACATCTGGGTTGCACTTTCCTTAGCTAATGGCATGGCACAACAGTGAAATATTTAAAGGCTTCATGTAGGTCTTGGCCCCTTTCTTTGTCTGTGAGATGGACATTACTGAGGTGTGGAGACTACAGCATCACAAAGGGTAGGTACAAATACTGTCCACTGTTGAGATTTATGAGGTATGTCCACAGTTTTGCATGCTATGTTTGGCCATTGTGTTCAGACTTTCTGATTATGTGGCAAGTTAGTGTTAAACAGTGTGGGTTAAGCTCAGTGTGGGGAAGACAGATGTGTGTCATACCTTATAGGCATCAAAAAATGCATGTTGCTAGTCTATCAGCTGTGTATGTTTGTAGGGGAAGACTGTGACATATCTCCCTGTTGCTTGACCTTTATCCCCCTTTATGTATGGGTGTTGTGTGGATCCATTGTTCTAGGTGGTTTTGAGTTATGGTAGGTCTGTAGCAGGTAGCTGAACATACTGCCACATATGTTTCAGGCTGCAGCTGCTGCTTTTTCCCCAGGGGTCCTAATGGGGAGTGTGAACACACTGGAGGACAGCAAGCTGTATGTGTTAGTGAGGGAGCAGTGTCAGCTGTGTTGTTACAGCATAGCCAGGGTGAGGGTATCCATAATAGTCCAGGTGAGGCATGTGCTTCAGGTACATATGTCATGTAACAGTACCAATTGGACTGTGTTAGGTGACATATAGGTAGCCTATTCATATTTGTGCAGTGTGTCCCTACCTACAGGCCTTTAATGTGCTAGGATGGGTATCTGTGAATGCAGTAGCAGCAACCTGTATCAGTTAAAATTGCAGGCCTCAGTCATTATTTGTTGTATCCATAAGCATGTAATTGAAGTGCAACACACTGGATTCAAACTCAGGACTGTGGGTGGCAAAATGTACAGCATGCTAGGAATTTAACAGACTGAGCTACTGAGTCAATACTGCAGCAGGTGTATTTACATGATATATGTGTATGCATGCAGTCTGTTACACAGGATTGGCATTAGCATGTGTGATCGGATGGGTATGACGTGTAACACTGAACTCTCTGTCATGGTTTTGTAACCTCAATCTATACTGATTTTCCAGTATTTCAACACACAGAGTAGGTTGTGTGACAACTGTGCCAACAGTAGGTGGCACAACTGTGGATATTCTGCAACAGTCTGTGCAGTTGTCAGCTATACCTAATATCCTAGGCCTCACGTACATCTGCCAATATTTATATGACTGTGTACTGGTTTGGTGTCTGCATCACAGTCCCATGTACACTGTCAATTTTCTTATTATATGTACAAGCAGTGTGTCATTGTCAATCAGGATATGTTTATGGAAACACCTGTTTTATTTCAGAGCTGAGTTGCCTAGTGGGCTAATGCACTGTGCTGTAGATAACAGGGTCCCAGGTTAAAGACTTGGCAGGGGTAATTATTTTGCAAATGTGCCTAATAGTGTGAGAAGGTGATTAAAGCAGTTTTAAGCAGGGTTGTGTGGCACCACGCTAGTTCCAAAAAAAGAAAAGAAAGAAACAAAAGGGTGATAGGAAAGTGGTGAAGTGAGGGCAAACAGGGGGAAAACACTGTGAAAGGCAAGTAGCAATGTGCAGGATGGGTGTAGGAAAGGACCATAGCTCTACATTTCTTGTACAGCAACAGCTGTGCAGGTTGTGGACAATTTGTAATTTGGAGCATCACATCCCAGAGAGAGGGGTGTAGGTGACATAACTGTGTTGATTAATTGAGGTAATGATTGATTGTGTGTAGTGTATGGGGGGGGGGCAAAATGGAGAGCTGTGTATGGGGTGATAATGTTTTTGTGGGACACATGCCCATTTTTTTAAGGAGACAGTAAAATGTTGAGGAAGGGATATAGGTATGTGTGGGGAGGTAAGTTGGGTAGGAGAGGTAACATTTGCAAACAGACAAGACAGAATACAGGGGCAGTGTATGACACATGAGGGGGTAAACACCTTGGACAGGGAGGGTGTTGTGGAATCTGAGACCCATGTGCCCCCAGATGGCAGCAGTGAGATTGAGCTCCCCACCCATGGGCAGTCAGCACTGCTCCTTCACTGCCCTGAAGGTAGCGGTGCTCGGGGCTGGGCACCAGGGCCATCCTACCCCTCCAGGTTGGCCAGTCTGCCCTCAATTTGGAGCAGGTGATCATCAAACCCACAGTGCATGATTCTGCACACCATCCCTGGTAGCTGTCACTGGGTGACAACTCCATCTCCACGCCCACTCCCAAGGGGGGGGGCCCTCCCATCCCCTGAGGCAGTTCCACCCATAGGTGGTGCAGGACCAGCAGAGGGGGCAGCACCAGGTTGGGTCCCAGACATACTGGGACCCAGTGCCATGGCCAGCTGGGTTAGGGTAGGCGGATCGCCAGGAACTGGCCTACTCAGTCAAGCTATGGTATTGAGCATTTTCAAAGTGTATAGGTTAGTAATGAACAGAACATTTAAATGTTAGTTATAACAGCATCCCAGGGTGTTGCAAATAACCCAGTAACATACCATTATATAGCATATGGAACACAACAATAAGTGGGATAACAGTCAGTATTGTAACAGCATGCCAGTAACAGTTATGGCATAAGGCCAACAACATAGGTAATTCAACAAGGTATGTTAGTATGCAACCATTGTAATATATAACAATAATAAAACACAAGGCCCAACATAACATTTTGAGAACAACATATGTTGAAAGTAAACCATACCCAGTATATAACAATAATAAATTATGATGCAGATAAGGAGTGGGGGAGAGAGAAAAAGGCATTCCATTACTACCAGTATAAGCTATATTGTTTGCAACAGTACTCTTATATACTGTACAGGTGTGCCCTACTTTATGTATACATGTGCCCTATAGCTTCTGTAGAATCTACATACCTCTCAAGCTATCTGCATGGGACGGTATGGCCCAAGCTGTAACACCTACAGGTGTACAACTACAAGGGACTATTACATGTCGGGGGACATATATGACTACCAAGGTGTAATGTGGACTGATGTAGTGTGACTCTACTATTGGCATAAATCAAGTGGGTGTTAAATCTGTGTACAAGGGATTTGGCACCAGTGATCACAGTCCATGACAGTGACACCTGAGACACATGTATCGTGCATAGTGCAGAGTGTTTACGCCTATAATGCCGTCCTTGGCAAGAATGGGGTTAGACTATCAGTAGACATTCACAGACACACCAGGCATACAGCTGTACCAAGATTAAACCATTTTGTTTTATTAACTTGTATTTGTATTGTACTTACTGACTGTATATACTGAAGTCGTATCAACTTGCTGAGCAATGCTGTTAACACGGGGGTACATCTGAACACACAAATTAGTAACCCATTGAAACAGGTACTACAGTGATTTATTTACCTGTAATTCCTGTGGGAGAACACCTGTTAACAATATATAACTGTTTCTATAAATATTTAGTAGCACATATCCCTGGATTTGAACCCTGGTCTGTTTGTGGCAAAATGTACATCACACCTAGTGTTTATCAAACTCAGCTAGTGAGCCACTGGTGAATATTGATTGAATGATATGTGCCTAGAGCTCACCTGGTAACAACTTGTGACCTGGTAACAGAGGTAGAGTGTTATACAAGACTGCAGTGACACTTGAACACACATGCATCAGATTCATGCATGACAGAGATAGTAGGTGAACTGTGTATTAATACATAGAATGCAAGTGTAGACAATTAACTCCTAGTGGGTGGAAATATGTCTAATGTGTACAGACCATATCGGAGTGCTGGGTTGGCTACCTGACCCATATACAATTGCAGATGGTATATTTACAGTCTAAAGCTTTTGCAGTTTCATACTTGCCTGCAGCAGCGTAACTAAGATCAGGAATTAATGCAGCTGAAATGCAATGGTTAACACAAGACCATCCTAAGATACACAATATACCTTGGCCATTCCTATTATAGGTTCAGATCTTACTGCAGAACAAATATCATGATGCATTATATCTTCTAGTACAGTTCCACATCTACGGTTTAGCAAAACACTCTTTATTAGCTAACCTTCAGTCACTTAGTGGTATTATTCCCATTTTTACTTCACAGCTGTTGTCATACTCGATTTCATGACCAACAGCCCAAAATACACACATATTGGACACCACAGCTTTATTAGGGGTGACATCATGCAGTGATTGGTATATATCTACAGTCTTTATTGATGAACAGTTGAAATAATACAGATGTTGCAATAGAGCTATAATTCCACAATTAATGCAGTAGACACTTTTTTATTTCCTTAACATTATTAATGCATTAGAACATTATTACCTTAACATTCTTAATGCAGTTGGAACTTTATTTCCTTAACATTATCAGGTGTCATGCTTTCATCTTTATTGAATTGTACTTGGCATTACTCAGTTATATCAGTCCAGGTCTATGACCACATTAATTGCAGTACAATTAAAACTGAATATACGTACTGGCAGTTACTAATTTATTACTCTTTCTTGTTTATATGACTATAGATTGCAATATACATCTGTACTCACCACACTCATGGCACAACCTGGTCAGGTGCCCTGCATGGACCTCCAGGTTGTGAGCTGTCTCTTCTGCAGCTGTGGGGAGAAAAACACACTATTATGCATACCTGTCTATCACACATTCAGAAAACATTTAGTAAACCAACGATAACAATACTTACAAACTGGTGGGACATTCCCATCTCTGGCATCTTGGACCCAGGTGGCCAAGAAACCCCATTATGATGCTTCAGGTCATCATAATGATGACACACCTGCTCACCTGTGCAGAGGATACCAGTTGCACTGGTGAGATTGTGTGCCAGCCAATCCCAGGCCTCCAATTTGTACTGGTACTGGCCCTGCAGCAGCCAGACATCATGCTATTTTACAAGGAGTGCAACCATGACCCTGGACTCCAAAATGCCCCACTGTTGCACCTGGAAGCATGCACCCTCTCCAACTCCTGCTATTGTCTCTGCCAAGATCAAACTTCAACAGATTATGGCTGTATTCCCACCTGTTGCACTTAAATAATGCTGTTTTCCTGCCATTTACCACCATTGGGCCATTTTTAAAAATGCAGCACTTCGCTTAGCACCGCACAAAGCCAGTGAGCTCAGCCAAGCAGCGCTTAAACTGGCAATGCTTAGCAAAGTTTAGCCATATGCAAATCAGCTTAGCAGGGCTGAACAGTGCTTAAACGGACATTGATTATGGGTGCAAAGCACCACTAAGCAATTCGCAAACCAGCTAAGCACTGCTAAAACAGTCCTTGTTTAAGCAGTGCTTGGCAAGGCTTAGCTGTGCTTAGCAGAGCTTTGCTAAGTGCAGCAAAGCAGGATTTCATAATACATTTTAAAATTGTGTAATTGTAAACTAAATTTAATAACCTGTCTGTGTAATCAAAAAATTAAATCAGAATTTAAAAGATGTGTCATACTGTTTTCATAGGTTCATAGGTGTGTACTAGGCTAAAGGCCCTGGAGCCTTACAAGCCTAGCCTATAGAAGTGTCCTGGCATCGTACCGCCCGCCATTAGTTCCCAGTGCCTCTATCAAGTAGAGCCACTGGAGTGATCCCCGGGGTGAACTTTCTATTTCACATCCACTCATCGAGATTTCTCTTGAAGAGGCCAGTGAGGTGCTCTGTTTGTCATGTATGGGAAGTCTATTCCAGAGCATAGGCAGTCTCTGGGTTATGAACCTGTCCCTCCAGCATGTTTTGTTGATTGGGGTAATAAGGTTGAGTTCTCTGGAGTGTGTGGAGTGGAGGGATTGGGATTTCTTTAGATGTAGCATTTCTAACAGAGCTGGGTCAGACATGGCTTTGTAAGTCTAGCAGAGATCACTTCTTAGTAGATGATATGAGATAGAGAATAGCTGGAATTTTTTGATTCTGTTCATGTACGACATGTGTTTAAGGCCTAGGATCCTCTTTGTGAGGTACTTTTGTGGCCTTTCCAGCTGTTGCATGTGTCTAGTAAGCTATATGCTAAATGGGGCATTATACTCAATGATTGGCCTAATGAGAGAAGAGCACAGAGAGATGATGAACTCTTTCTTCTTGGATGCAAAACCCTTGGTAATGAGATGTGCCACATAGAAGGACTTTCTGACCACATTGGTAATGTGGTGGTCGAAGGAGAGGTTGCTGTCAACCTGTGTCCTCAGATCTCTTATAATGCCTTCATTGTTCAGTGGACTCCCATCAGTGTGGTAATTAGTGGGAACTACATTTTTCCCAAAGGGGATGATTGCGTGTGTATTTACAAAACAACCACTATGTGTGTATTCAAGCCCTATACCTACTGCACAAAAGGCTGTTACTCTTACCATTCAGCTATATGGCCATGTGGAATGCTGTTATACTTTTACATTTATCTCTTCACTACGTTTAAGCACTGCTACGCACTGTGACATGCTGTACAAACCTGCTCAGCTATGCTTAAACTTGACCGTTCCTAAATAATTAAATTTATCTGGTTTCGATTTTTAGATGTCTGGCACGTGTCCATTGCTAAGTGCCATGACTAGCAAACGCAAAAAAAAAAAAAGAAAGAAGAAAAATTAAATTACTTTTTAAATACATTGCTATCCAGCACCTCTGGACACTGTAACACACTCCCTACACTGATTCACTAACGGTGTTACACGGCTTTCCCTCAGTAGCATACCTTCGTTAACATGCAAGGCGTGCTGCTGAGGGGGATCCGCATACATGGCCACTGTACCTTCCATGTAGGTCTTCCACTGCTCCTACATGGATTTTATTAAATCCTCAGGGTTCTCTTTCCTAATATTCAGTTTATACAAAAGCTTACACTTATCAGAATTGCAAGAAAAAAACCCCAAGGAAATATAGTTATTATATCCTACTGCTGCTATACAGAAATGACAAAATCTCTTAAAATATTTACAAATTCATCATAAATTATTTTAAAGGATAACATCTCTGTGTTATACTTTTCAAAACAGAATAGCTGTCATTTAGTGCTTCCTGCCTTTGTTGTTTCTCCCCCATTCCAGCTATCTTTTTCATGTTGTTCCCAACTCACACCATTACTTTTGACTGCTATCCACTCCATTCTTTCTCTACTCGTTGATCTTCAGATCTATTTTTCTGTATATCACCTCCATTTTCTTCTCTCTTCTTTTCTTTTCTTGTCCACTTTAATTTTCTGTGATAACTCTTACCTACAGACTTGTCAGTGGCAATATTTTTTTTTTGTTAGCTCTCATATTAAATGTCCTGATGTAATGGTTGTAGTTTCTTGACATTTATTTTCCAATCATTGTGGCAACATCTTTCTAAGACTGGATATTCTTAATAATTTTTCCAGTTTTATGTACATATATACATGTGTCTACTTTAAAACATTGAAATTCAAAACACTGAGACCATAACATCAAAAAAGCAAAACACCGAAAACCCAAAATAACGAAAACCCAGAACACTGAAACTTTGCTTCATAAGATTGAAAACTACAACACACATGTAAATAACATTCCCTCCAGCTATAGCAACACCAAACTAACACACTTTTTACTACATTTATGCAGGGGGCAAGCCGCAAGCAATACCAACTTCAAAATCGCACTACAGTGGAAAAAAGTTAATTTCTAACCCCACTGTAACATGATCACCATACAGAATGTAAACATATGGATGTGTTGCTTTAATGGAAGTTAAGTTAGTGTTCTGAGAAGTGCTGAGAGAAGTAAGTAGGGGAAAAAGTGTTTATTTTGCCAATCTGTATGTGTTTTTAGGCCATACAGGTAAGTGATTTAGACATTATGTTTCCATTCTGTATGGTGATCGTGATACAGTAAGGTTTGGAAATTAACTTTTTTCCACTGTAGTGTAATCTTGGAGTTGGTATATTTAATTTACGTGGGGGGGGGGTGCAGGGGGGCTGGCCCCCCTGCAGAAACGTAGCTAAAAGTGTGTTTCTTACTTTGGTGTTGTAGGTGAAGGAGATGTTATTTACATGTACGTTGTAATTTTCAGTGTTACGATGCACACTTTCAGTGTTCTGAGTTTTCATTGTTTTTGGGTTTTCACTGTTATGGTCTCAGGGTTTTGAATTTCAATGTTATGAGATTTCAATGTTTTGAAGTAGACCCATACACACACACACACACACACACACATATATATATATATATATATATATATATATATATATATATATATATATATATATATATATACGTATATAACACACCAGGTTCTTCTTGCTACACTTCCAGCCTTCTATGATGTTCCTGTATTTGTATTATTCTGTCATCTCTTTTAATCCTTCTTGGGATATTGTACAGTTAATAACTGACTGTTTCAGCCATTCTGTTAAAATATGCTTACATTTTTCTGATTTTATAGTAATGA